>NC_142030.1:43970589-44298589 GCF_982192425.1 Myodes glareolus | reverse complement strand
GGTTGTTCACATTTCCCCAGGGCAGAGTGAAGGGATGCGATGGCTGGATCCATGGTGGCTTCCACCTTGTCCTGTAGTTTGTGAGTCTGTATTTCCTTTTGAAGACCCATAGTAAAGACTTGTGTAAATTCATGCAATATGGTTGGATTCCAGGAAAGCAATTCTGTATATAAAGGAGAGGGAGAGCAAGAACCTCAAATTCACTTATCACTCCATTCTGCCTGCTGGTAAGCCTATGGGAAGAATAACTAATTATAATCGCTTACTCTTCTTTTCTACTTTATCCATTTTATAGTTCCACCTCTGCTGAGATTATGTGTGCATTTAAGCACAGTGACCCTCTTTTCCAAGAAACCTTTTACTTTGTTTATCGTGGGTTGACTTTGTGCCTTCTTCACTCTATTAAGTTCCCTCATTTAGTCATGGGCTCCCTGAAATCTTCTCTGAATGGCTTGGTTCTGTCACAGCATTCTGCGATGACAACTTGTAGAGGGCACGGAAGTGGATGAAACAAGTGACAGCTCCTGCATGCTTCTGACACTCTGGCTCTTCCACGTCACCCTTATGCAGCTCTGAAGAAGGCGCTTGTTGGGGGATGGGCAAGATGCAATGCTGCTTGGACTCTGAGTGCTTGTGAAATCCCATGATACCCCTCTGCTTTCTTACCTGCCTGCTGTGTTCATAGACTCAGCTGTGCCTTGCATACGCTCTGCAAATTCCCACAGCATCATGATGTGATTGTCACTTCCCACAGCATGGGGCTTGATGCATTTCTTGGACTGAGGGCTTCCGGTGATACAGACTCTGGGTAACCTGAAAGTAGACAGCATGGATTCCTCTCTATTCTATTTCATTGAGGATGGGTTTTCACCAGTGCGGCTATGGTGGAAAAAGAATGCAGAGGGCACAGCTGGCCTATTGCTTCCTCTGTTCCTCACAATACAGTCAGAACTGTGGTTGAATGAGTACATGCTTTGTGTGTGGTCCAAGACGCTGCCAGCAGAGATCAGACAGTTTGTGCGCATCACAGAGATGCAGAAAATCACGGCCCTATGGTTGTCCCACGATTTCAGGTGGACATGATGACCTTCCTAGTGCCTCAGGGTTTTGTTGACTGAGCCATTCTTACTGCTAATGCCACTTAGATAACTTTTTGTGGACTTGAACTGGTCTGGTACGGGTTATGCCAAGCAGTTTAAACTTCTGCAAAGCAAAGTGTGGCAGTCTGGATGAGAAATGCCCACACAGGCTTGTGTAGTTAATACCTCTATGTGGTACTACTGTATGGGAAGGTTGTGGAAGCTTCGAGATTTGCAGCCTTGTTGGAGGAGGTATGTCATCATTAGGAGTGGGCTTTGAAGGTTTTTAGCCGCAGCCTATTTCTGCTCTTTCTCTGCTTTCGTGTACAATCTAAATGAGATCAGCCAGGTTCCAGCTCCTGCCTGCACGCCATGCCTTTCCAGCTATTACTTAGCTTTCTATGACTGTATAAAATACCATAACCAAAACCAACTTGGAGAGAAAGGGTTATTTCACTTTATAATTTCTGGGAAATCAAGTTGAGAACTCAAGGCAGGAGCCGAGGTCCTGGAGGAATGCTGCCTTCTAGCTTGCTTCTCTTGACTTCTTTTTTCAGTCTGCTTTCTTATACCATCTAAGACCACCCACCCAGGGGTGGCTCCCAACCCCTGTGGGATGGACCCACCTACATCAATTATTAATCAAGAAAGTGTCTCACAGGTAAATCCAACACATGCACTTTTTTCCAGTTTATGCTCCTTCTTCTGAAATTACTTTAGCTTGTATCAAGTTGACATAAAAACTAGCCAGCACACTAGCCCCCTGGAAAGATAAGCCAATACATTTTTTCCTTCTTAAGCTGCTTTTGGTCATGGTGTTTTATCACACCACAGAAATGTAACTAACATACAACATATGTTTAAAATGTTGAGGGAGATAAATTATTCTTAATCTATTTTTTATTATTAGCAAAGAATTAGAAAACAGGGAGTCTGTTCAAAGCGTCATAACCGCGCTCTGGAAACAATGGGAGAGATGTGAATTCAGCGAGTTTCCATTCTGAGCTATTGCTCTGTGTAATATCAGGTCACTTTCTTCTTTGGGATGTTTTAGAAGCCCAGATCGCTTTGAGGGCAGCAGGAAGTCACTGGGACAATCTGCCACCCCTCATTTTCTGGAAGAAACATCTCAATACCAAAAGAATATTGTGCATTGGAGATGTGGGTAGAGTTTTGTGGTGACCTGAAAGCCGAGACAAAGAATTGACAACTGGGAGTGTATATAATTTCCAAACTGTCTGACCTCCATCACATTATTAAAGACACTTTCTGTTTCTCAACTTCTGAAAATCAATCAGAACATCTGCACAACGGAAAACTTCTCATAAAAAGAACCTGGCATACAAAGATGCTTGCAAAATGTATTTTATTGTAAAATAACTTGCTCGGGCTTGATAAGTTAGCAGTTTAACATGTAATGCTTAAATAGAGAGCACAAATCAAGCAGTCTATTAAAACATGTCATGGTGCCCGATGCTTCTAGTGACTGTCGTTTATAGACCAGCTTCTTGGGGGCAGCATTTTCTTTCCAGGATGTTTCGGGTATAACTCGATGAGTGTAAGGTGGCAGCCATTCATAAACACATGGGTGGTAATGAATTCCTTAGAGCCGGTTTCTCCTCTCACTATAGTCAGCTAGCCTCTTTATAGACTTCATCTTACTAACCAACACCTGAAGACAGGTGGCGCTGCAGTCAAGCACAAGCTGCTTTCAGGGCGCCTGCTACAGAAGCTCTCCCTCTGCAGCTACCTCTTCAGCTGGTTCAAAGACACTAGCACAAAACTAAAGAATTACAGCCAAAATGAAATTAGTCCTAAAAGGTCAAATTAAAGGCAATATATTCTGTAGCTAGTGCACCACTGTTTAAATTAAATTCATTGCCAGCATCTTAAAGTTGAATGATTACACAGGAAAAAATAAAATCTAGATTCACTTCTTCATAGGAAGAGGAAAATTATAGTGCTGGAGTTTGCAGGCATACAAGACCACTGTTGACTATTGGTGAGCTCTCTTTCGGAAGGCTGAAGTCATCCAGATGAGTTTTTTTCCCCTTTGTAGTACTGCAGGTCTCTACCTAAATGCTATAGATATCTGAACTGTGAGGTTCAAATTAATGAATATTGCTTGCTTTGGAATGGGAGATGGCTAATTAACACCCACTTATTGCTTTTCTAAATCACATGCCCTAAATATGCAGAATCAAGCCTGCATGGTGTCCTTTCTCTTTGCCTTGTGTACATGGTTTGCTATTACAGAACTGTGTTTGTTGTGGAATAACCCTTCCCTATGCTGTGAATATATGTTGCTCTCATTGGTTGATAATAAAAGCTGTTTGACCTATGCAAGGCAAAATACAGCTAGGTGGGGAAGTCAAACTAAATGCAGGGAGAAAGAAGGGTGGAGTCTGGGAGCTAGAGAAATGGCTCGGTGGTTAAGAGCACTAGCTATTTTTCTAGAGGTCCTAAGTTCAGTTCCCAGCAACCACATGGTGGCTCACAATCATCTGTAAAGAGACCTGGCACCCTCTTCTGGCCTGCAGGCATTCAAACAGACAGAACTCTGCATACATAATAAATAAAGAAGGGTGGAGTTGAGACAGATGCCAGCCAGCTGCCCAATAAACAAGATGCCAGCAGATTGGTAAAAACAGTGCTCACATGACAATACATAGATTAATACAAATGGGTTAAATTAAATGTAAGAGATAGTCATTAATAAGCCTGAACTATAGGCCAAACAGTTTGTAATTAATATTAAGCTTCTAAGTGATTATTTAGAAGTGGTTGAGTGACAGGGCAGGACTGAGAAACTTCTGTTTACTTGTGTTCCCTGTGAGTATCTGTCTCTGAGTGTCTCTTAAATGGCATCTAAGGAAAGCTTGGGGCAGAAAATAATTAACCTTCTCTTCTGAATTTCTACAGCCTTTTTCAAGGACATCTCTGGAGTTCATAACAACCTTCAGAAGTATATGTGTCCTTTGACCTAGTAATTTCACTCCAGGAGACATATGTGGAAGAAATAAACAGAGGTAGGCTCAATGTATCTTTTTGTGATGGTACTAATAATTATGAAGGATAAAGGCAGAAATGATCTAAATACTAAAGAATGGCACACATTATAATGCATTGCCATGGATTTAAACTATGCAGTCTCACTGGTCTTAGTAACAGTAAGAACACTCAATAATGTTATTATCCACAACAACATAAAATGGACAAAGGCAGGGTATGTTGATCCTCCAAAGTACAGAAAATACCGGAATCTTTTCACACAAAAATATTAATGATAGTTATTTGCAGCAATGATTTTGTCACTATTTCCTTTTCTATATTTTCAAAATTTAGACACAAACAATGTAGCTTGCTTTTCAGTTGCTCTGACCAAAAGGAATTTGATACAGAAAAGGTATATTTCATCTTACACTCCTAAGTCACAGTCCGTCACGGAGGGAAGTCAGAAGATGTATTCAGGAAAGCAGGAACTGTGGCAGAGACCATTGAGGAGTGTTATATTTTCGGGTGCTCCTTGGTTCATACTCATTTAGTTTTCCTGTATAGCCCAGGCCACCTGCCTAGGAATGGTGCTGCCCAAAATGGACTGGTTTCTCCCCTATAAACCATTAGTCAAGGAAATCTATCACAGACATGGCCACCGGCCCACCTAATATGGGCAATTTCTTAATTGAGGTGGGTGTCTCCTCTTCCAGGTTGTATCAAGCTGCCAACAAAAACTAACCAACACAAACAAATATGAATTTTATAATCACAAAAGCATTACATATTCTAAAATCCCCTTCTTGTGTTCATACTGAGTTTTCTGCCAGATGACTTCAACAACTAGAATCGGAACAAACAAGATCGGAATGTTGATGAGAGGACTTGTCAAGGACTGAGCTGCCAGATCTCAAATCACAGTTCAGACACTAAACATATTAGGCTTGTCAAGTTCTCCTATGTGCCTGTCTCCTCACCAGAAAACCTGTAAGCATATTCAAGCCATGAGGGATATTTAATATTAAATGTGCGAGGATGCTAAAGTACTCAGAACAGTGACTAGTATGTTTTAGGTCCCCTCCAAATGTTTATTGAATAGATAAAGTTGATGAGGAGGAATTATGCTTCTTTATTTTTTTACATTTTGTTTTTTAGGTTCTAAAGGTTTGAAATCATTATTTTGTTTCTTTTCAAGTTTTGAAGGGACTGAAGACAACTTGTTCACTGTGCTTCCTGGAGGGGTAGGAGATACTGCCGGTGCTGGTAAAAAGATACTAGCTTATTTTATTCTGGGCCTTTCCAGACCCAGAAAAGGGATGATTGCTCAGGGTTTTCCAGCCAGCTCCTGTTGTGAGTGATACAGTTCATTAGACAGTAAAGTGAGGGGTGATTGAAAAGTGGAGGTTGCCTTTAACTCAGCTTAAATGGCCAGCATTCTCCACATCTCAGATGGTGCTAGAGATACAGAAGCTTGTCACTCCATAGTGGTGCTCTTGGCCAAATGACATTTATACATTTTAGAGATCACCATAGCCACATGGGAAGTTAATAGACATCTTCCCGTCTATGGGAAGTAGATTCTTTTATTGTCATGAAGATATGCATTTTCTTACCAAAACTATACATGGATTTGAGGCGTTCCAGCCTGAAGAATGTTAAAGCAACAATCCCCAGTTCAGCATAAAAATCATCAACATACAATTATTTTAAAGTAGGAGGAGAGAGGTAGCTATATTAGCCCTAATAACTTAGATACATGAGAGATTTATATTTAAAAGCTGTTAGACATATATATTAAAGTTTCAGTGTTTGGAATGTTGCCTCATTGCTAAGCTTGTAGCAATTTGGCACCTGTCTCCTCAGTCCCCTCACAGATCCTAACACAATTTTAACTGTAGGAGACTGCAGCTGGTATGTCATATACCTCAGCACCACAGCTAGCTCCAATATATTTTTTAAATGGTTATTTCTTTTAAAACTTACTGCAATGAACATTGTTGACAGAGGTCTCTGTCCCGCCCGATCACACAGCCATTCAGCCCCAAAGAAACACACAGAGGACTATATTAATCATAAATTGATTGGCCTAGTATCTCAGGCTTTTCTTATTAACTAATTCTTACATCTTAAATTAACCAATAATTCTTGTCCGTGTTAGCCACATGGCTTGGTACCTTTATCAGTGAGGCATTCTCATCTTGCTTCCTTCGTGTCTACCTTCTCTGTGTTGACTGCAGACTGTTTCCTCTTTCCAGAATTCTCCTGTTTTGTTGCCCCACCTCTACTTCCTGCCTGGTTGTTCTGCCTATACGCCCTGTCTGGCTACCGGCCAATCAACATTTTATTAAAATACAAGTGACAAATCTTTACAAAGTATGAGACCATTGTCCCACAGCAGAACATTATGCTGGTAAATTGGCTTGATGGAAGCAGAGCCCTGGAGTAAGAAGCCTTTCTCCACAGTTTCCAAAACTCCCCATTCTGGGCAGGCTCGTCCCCTAAGTCTGCAACGAGAAGTAAGGAAAAGCAGCAAACAGCTAAGAATATTTAAAAGGTATCCTTGAGGACAGCTAGAAGATAAACAATTTCAAGACAAGGTTACCATTGATTATTCCTTATCCCATAAAAATGTTTACAGTGGGACTGGCACACTGGGGTGGACCCTCTATCCAGCATCCTCTCAGTTGGGAACTCAGGCTGACTGTCTCAGCTTCCCCAGACAGTTTCTTCTGGATGATTGCAAGCACCTTATTTGATGGCTATCTATCTGCTGATATTTGTTTGATATTTGTTTTTTTTTTTTCAGTTGGAATCCTCATCGAGGGGCATATTCTGCTCTGCCCAGGGCTCTCCATTGAGATGTCAGGCAGTTGGTTTAAATGAACCTTCAGTAGTCAGGCATTGCTGAAAGGTTCCAAGTCTCCAGACTGATGATGTCATCTTATACATACTCTCTCAGTTGGGCTACTCCAGAGGTCTCTGATATATACTTAGAGGACCTGTTTTGGTCATTCTTTCTTATGTAACTGCTGCTCCTCTCTATTTTTCATTTTTAGTATTTTTATATTGACTTGGTATATTCTTAATAAACTCACTTGTTCATTCAAAATGCATCATTCAACACTCATACTGTCAATGGAAACTTTCATGCAACTAAAAAACCAACTAAATATTTTTCTCATATATATGATATAAATAGTTTTGTATATGGGTATGGATATTTTGCCTGCATGTATGTCTGTTCACCACTGTATGCCTGGTACCTGAGGATGCCAGGAGAGGACATCAGATGCCCTGGAACTGGAGTTGAAGATTCTTGTGAGCCACATTGTGGGTGCTAGGAATGGGACTTGAACCCTCTGAGGAGCAATCAGCACTCTTAGCCATTGAGTCATCTCTCTAGACACTTTTTATTTGTTTTTTTTTTTTTGAGACAGGGTTTCTCTATTGCTTTGGAGTCTGTCCTGGAACTACCTCTTATAAACCAGGCTGGTCTTAAACTCACAGAGATCCGTCTGCCTCTGCCTCCCGAGTGCTGGAATTAAAGGCGTGCACCACCACCACCCGGCTCTCTAGACACTTTTTATATTTCAAACCTGGCTTCAGTTTTGTCTATTTTTTAAAATTCCTAGGCATATACATTCTAGTTTTAAAATTTGGAATGTTGCCTCATTGCTGAACTTTAGTAGTTGTCTAAATACTAAAGAATAACACACATTGTAGTGCATTATCATAGATTTAAATTATATGATCTCACTAGTCTTAATAATAGCAAGAGCTGTTTGTCTATGTCCTTTATAATCAGTATTTATAGTCGGTATAATGAAATATTGAATATTTACTTGTTTGCTTATTTCTGAGTTTTCTCTAGAAAAATGGGTCATTCCTGAACACAAGCATTCTCTACAGTCTGTATATCTGACCATCAGTCCAGATCTTGGGAAGAGTGGTTGTTCATTTAATATATGAGGAAGACAACTGGATGTGTATTGAGATCTTAGTGTGTTTTGGTTTATTCTAATGCATTGGAGACATTAGCTCAAGTTATCTTCAGAATAGCTATAGAAAGTAAAACCTATTTCAATCTTTAGAGACTCCAGAACCAGAGAGGAGAAACAGTCACCAATGTCCATACAACCAGTAAGTGATAAGTTGTGCCTCCTGACCTATCCACTTGATTGCAAAGCCGTTTCTGCCTTTCACGACAGCCTCTGCTGTGGTCAGAATCTCTGTAGACAGAACAGTTCAGCATCTTGTTTTTCCACCACTCGTAGTCCTTTTAATGGACTAGAGTACCATTCCTTTTATTGGCCCAGAATTTCCTGACATGATTAACTATCCAGCATTTAAGCATCTGTCCCTCGTGGACATCCTTTTCAGTTCAGTTTCCGTTACTTTCCCCCTTATTATGACACATTCTCTGACAGAAACAAGGAAGAATTGGAAAGGTTTCTGCTTTAGTTACTTTTGTGTTGCCATGATAAAATGCCTGACAGAAGTAACCCAGCGAGGATAGGGTTAACTTGGCTCATGGCTTCAGGTGAACCGAGTCTATCATGGTGAGGAAAGCTTGAAGCATGAGCATTAAGCTGTCCTAGTAGCCAGGAAACAGAGAGATCACATCTCATCTCCACACAGAAAGCAGGAAGAAGGAAGAGGAAAAGGTTCCAGGCTATAAAACATCAAAGCCCACACCCTTGCTCCCTCCAGGAGCAAGGCTCTGTATCCCAAGGGTTCCATAATTTGTCAACCATAGTCACTAATGAGGCACTGCCATCAGACTGTGGGGGACATTTCCCATCCAAACCGTCACACTCTGCACCCTAGGGCAGATGATGTTAACCTTGTCCACAGATAAACATGGCTGTGTCTGGTTAATTTCTCTCCAACAACAGGTACTAGACTGGGTTTGACTTACAGGTTGGTTTTGGCTGAACTCTTTTATGTCATAGACTTACTTTGTGGGTGACAACATTCTCTAAAATCCTTACAGGAAGGTTTTAGGCTAAAATTTGTATAAAATGTGGGAAGGCAAAATTGTAGCAACATCCCTGAAGGCCTGGAGAACTCTGGTGCCTGGATGTAAAGAAGAGAACAAAGAGGTAAGATACGATCCACTCTGCTGGGTGCACAGCCCTGCTCCCTGGTGGCTCCTTCTTGCCCAGGGAGACCCCAGACAGCTGGGAGACACTACCATGAAATTCCAACAATGCCAGCCAGTCTTACACTAAGCTAGTACTGTCTTATCTTCCTGTCCTGTATAGCACACAGATGCTAAGCTTCCAACAACCTAAGAGCTGAAACAGCCCATGCTGTGAGTGTGAATGACTTTCTTCTTCCTTTTGAATTTTCTCCAGAGCCTCTGAGCCCTCCTGGTTAAGGTCTAGATCCTGTAACAAGTTTCTGCTGCTTTCCTCATGAATCCTGACTTTGTCTAAATCACAGAGTTCAGAACATTGCAAAGCTTTGTAAGACTGATGACCAGAGTTTGTTCCTTCAGTGATGTTTGTCCATAGTATCTGTTCTCTTTATCAGTTCCAGCTCATTAACATCCTGACTATGTCTTACCTTTATTTCTATTATTATTTTATAGTCAATGCCAAACTAGAGACTGCTATTTGTTTCCCATTTGTGTGCATAGGGGTGTGTGGGTAGGGGTGCCCATGTGTGTGGGCATATTTGTGTGTGTGTGTGTGTGTGTATGTGTGTGTGTGTAGGGTAGGGGTGCCCATGTGTGTAGAAATGTGCGTGTATGCGTGTGGAGGGTAGAGGTGCTCGTGTGTGAGCATGTATGTGTGTGCATGCATGTGGAAGGTGGGGTGCCCATGTGTGTAGACGCATGTGTGTGTGTGTGTGTGTGTGTGTGTGTGTGTGTATGTGCATGCATATGGAGGGAAGGGGTGCCTGTGTGTGTGTGTGTGTATGTGTGTGTGTGTAGTGTGTGAATGTAGAGGTCCAAGGTCAATGTTGAGAATCATGTGATATTTCTACCATTTTATTCATTGAGACTGCCTGCTGATCAAACCCATAGCTACCCTATGTGGTAAGTCCCAGCAGTCAGTTTGCTCTAGGATTCCCCGAATTCTGCCTTTAGGGGCTAGATATGCAAGCAGGCCTTCATATCCACAGGACATTTATATGGGTCTAAGCACAAACTACAGTCTCCACACTTGCTTGTCAGAAGCATCATCCACTAAGTCATTGCCCAAGCCTGACCATTTCTGATAAAAGAATTGTAACAAGTCATCTAGTAAAACACCCAGACATACTTTTGCAAATAGCTAATATGGCAGGGAGGCAGCCAACTCCACAGTCTGTGAGGTAAGTGATAGACTGACTTTGATTTCAGTCTTCTCACCCTTCAGGAGGACTAAGCAGATTACATTTCAGACTCTACGCTGTTCCATGTGCTGAGGAGGGAATGTTGGGGATGTTGGATGAGGTGTCACCCTGGATGGTGAGTGGAGCTGTGATTGTGTAGAGTGCCTCTCCCTGCCACTCCGCCGTGGTCTCCACTCAACACCTGAGCTGGCTCAGTTGGCTTGTCATCGCACAAGCTGTCCGGTCTTAGCCCCCGCACACCAGGGTGCTCCTCCTTCTGTGAAAGCTTCCCTGGTCCTATCCGCTACAACTTCTCTCCATTTAATCTGATAGGGTACTTGATTGCTCTCTGATCAAACATGCTGCTTGTAATAAAATTTTAGGTCTAGCAGTTAAAATGGACTTCAAATGTTAGGATTTTTATGTTAGCGTTCCTTCATATTTATAAACCTAGAAACAGTTTCTCCTTTTTCTTTTCACCAATTTCTTGAACCCTAAAATATAGGGGTACTCGCTTATCTGGCACAAGAATGAACACTTTTGAAATGCAAGCTTCCTTCCTTTACATGCTGTGGCTTAAGTTTTTTTTTTAATGTGTGTGGTGTGTGAATGTGTGTATAGATATGTTTCACGTGTTTGGAGTAACATATGTTTGGGAACATGTGAGTGTTCAAGGGTGTGCAGATGTCAGGAATTATCAACAGCTTTCCCACCTTCTTCACTGAGTCAGGGTCCCTGAATCAAACCCAGAGTTCACTGATAGGCCTAGTCTAGTTATAGTTTGCTGTGGGAATCTCCTGTCTCTGCCTTCCGGGGCTGGAATTCCAGGTGTGATGCTGCATTCATTTGTCATTTACGTGTGTTCTAGGATCCAAACTTTGATCCTCATGTTTGTGCAAGAAATTCTTTACCTATCTAGCTGATTCTCAAAATCAACAGTTGACTGAAGTTTATTCTTCAGGTATATGAATCTTCTCAGAGAAAAATATTCTTGTTTATTATAGCTATTATAGGGCTTTGATGTGTGTAGGAGATTTTCAAATCGTGCTTGGGGAATGAATAAACACTGAGATATCCTGAGTGGGTCAGACCAAATATGCTTCATTAGAAGAGAAACAAAACAAAATGCTTGGATATACTTCCTTCCTGTAGATATGAAAAGTTTTAAGGTTGAAACATTTGGAGGTGTGTGGATTGACATTCCTACAAAATGTTTTAGATTGACAGTGCCATGAACTGTTAAGATCTCTGCCTGATCTCTTACTGTGGTCTATGTCCTTGCCCTCAGAACACAGTTCTCAGCAACTCTGGGCTAAACCCTGCTGGCATCTGGTCTATAAAAGAAAATAGTGTGTTTATTCCTAAATAAATGAGAAACTGTGGGCAGATCTTTATCCCCCTCCCACAAGAGCTTTTTTCTTCCATACCTGACTTGGGGCTCCTTCCTTGAAGTGGAAAGAGACATCTTCACAGTGAATGTTTTGCATTTATATTGGCTGCTGCTGACATGCATCTTAATTCACAGGGATGCGATGCTGTGGTTATGAAGCTGACATCTGAAGAAATGATATGAAGCCTTTCCTGCTGCCCTGAGAATGGTAATGATTTCACAGGGGAGACAGTTATGGACATCCTTTGCTTGTCAAATGCAGGCATAAATGTACCCACAGGTACGTTAGTATAGTTCTCTTTGGTTTTTCTCTAAGTTTTAAATGATGTAGCTCTTTCCAGTGGTGTTCTAATGTCCACAGAAGGTGGGATGACAGGAAAAAGCCAAGGTTTATTCTGTCCTAAATTTAGAAATAATGGCAGAAAGAAACCTCCATATCTGAAGCAGCAGTGGCAGATGTGAGCTGTCATCCATGGCTGGAGGAACGTCTGCATCTCTGTTCCATTTATGTCTTTCCCTCCTCATCGTTGTCCTCTTCCCTCTGTCTCCTACTTTCTCCCTTTTCTCTCCATCATCCTTTTGCTTTTCTTCTCATTTTTTCTATCTTTTGAATGTCTTCTTGTTTTTCTTCCTCTCTCCTTTTATCTTCTGCCTTTCCCTTGTTTCTCGTCCTCCTGTTTCTCGTGTTTCTTTTGATTCAATAATCTGCCCTTAGTAGGAAAGAAGCCATTTATCACCCCATCTCCTTTCAGTGAATAAGCATAGTGTCTAGATATTTTTATACCTGAGTTTCAGCATCTAGTTGAGACCATTTGACAATTCTTGTTACCCCAGCCTTCTTTTTCCTTCCCTGTTTATTAGAGACCCATTGGAATGACGAAGGTGATTCCCATTTTCCAGAGTGTAAACATCACATTGAACTTCACTGTGTTTCATTCTTCACTTTGTATCACAGCTTTATGAGTCATAAATAAAGCTCCACAAGTCGAGTTAAAACCCAGGAAATAAAGAGGTAGCAGTCCAACATGGGGTTTGCATCTCCTAAGGAGGGAAATATTTATTGACATAATGCACTTTTCAAAGTGTAATTTCATTTTTGTTTATGGGCATAATTGTATTTCCCCATACTGATTGTTCAACACTGATTTTCCATACTTACTTTAGTTAATATGGAATCACCGGGCATTTCATGGAGAAGGGCAGTATGGGAATCACCGGGCATTTCATGGAGAAGGGCAGTATGGGATTATTTTAGAGAAACTGACATTTTACTTAGAAGCCATCTGCCTAAAGAGAATGGACAGCCGGAAGCAGCAACAGCAGTATTTTGGTTATATATTGCTAGTGAATATAGTCAGGCTGTTTATTATCAGCGAAGGCTGTCAGGACACCGGTAAGTTGTGGGCTGATAAGCTGTGCTGACTGCAAACGACAGTAGGATGAATGTGGGCATGAGCTCCACCGCCGCAGTGATTTAAGTGCAAGCGCCAGCCCCTGCTTCCTAGGCAGTTTACTTCTCTCTGTGTCTCTAGTTCTCCAAAAGTAACAATATGCAGAATAATAAAACAAAGCCTTTCCTAAGAAAATAGAATTAAGAAAGTGACATTTTGCATATGTGATCAATTTCAGTTGCATTTGTGTCATTATTATAAATGGTTCTGAAGGCAGCACTTGTAACTAGACTTTCCTCCGCGCCCCCAGGGCTTCTTTGCTGTTCAGGGAATCTGTTTCTTAACTGAAGATCGAAATGAATACTTTTATTGTTTGTTTTCTGTTCTTTGTTTTTGAGACAGGCTCTCATTACATGGCCCTGGTTGTCCTGAATCATTTTATAGGCCCTAAATTCCCAGAAATCTATTCGCCTCTACTCCTGAGTGCTGGGATGTGACACATGTACTATCATTCTCCATTGCATTTCTAGTCACTGGAAAAAATACAGGGTATCCTGGAGAGCAGGTCACGGAGACAAAGATCTTTACTGTACCAAGTGATAGGAAACTATCTTAGGCTATCTATTCACCATCCACTCGAACAGACAGCCACTCATGTAGTCAGCCATTTGTCCATCTGTCTGTCCATTCATCCAACCATCCATCCATCCATCCATTCATCTATCTATCTATCTACCCATCCCTCCATCCATCTGCCCAACCATTCACTCATTCCTCCATCCATCTGTCTGTCCATCCATCCATCAGTCCATTCACCCATCTATTCATCCACCCACCTGTCTGTTCATCTATCTGTCTGTTCATCCATCCACCCGTCCATCTGTCTCTCTGTCCACCTGTCCATCTTTCCATCCATCCATCCATCCATCCATCCATCCATCCATCCATCCATCCATCTATCCATCCATCCACTTGTCTGTCCAGTCATCTGTCAAACCATCTACCTGTTTGTCTGTCTGTCCATCCATCTATCCCATTTATTGTTTTTGGCTGAGATTCACTTGCCAAACCTCAGGTTCATCAGAGATCTCTCCTCAAAGTGAAAGTCACATCTGTTAGGATCATCGGAATTTTCTGTTGTCCACTGAGGATGCAGAGGTTGGTGCTAGAGGAAACAGTCTACATCATAACCGATGAGAGGGCTATGTGTATGTTGGTGAAGATAGGTGGCATATCCTCCTTTCCTCCAGAAGGGACACTTTATGGACTGACTTGTTCAGAAGGAGGACACGCCTTGATGGTGCAAGGCACAGACATACAAACCAATTTTAAAATGACAGAAGTCTAAAGGGAATAAACGTAGGCATTTCCCACATGTAACAATCACATTTATCACAATTGCTTTGTTTATTAAAGTAATCCAAGGTCATGATATAAAGAATGGTGAAGAAAGCCCTGCTGCAGAGCTGTGGAATTGTGTACATTTTCCAGCTGTGGCTTCATAGTTTATTAATGTACAGTTCCTTCCTGTATTTTGTCTTCTGTTACATCCTCTATCTTTCTTCTTTACTTTGAGGACACAGACATACTTCATCTCAGAGAGAACCCAAGATCAGAATCTTCTGCTATAAAAGCATCCATTGTTTGGCAGACAGAATTGATTTCTTTGTATACCTGGACATCTTGGGGTAAGTGTTACGCTTCTTTTATACAGAGAAGCTAGAAGAGATTTGTGACTTTATCTACTGCTTAAGAGTAAATAGAAGAGAAAATTATTAAAGATGAATAATGATTGCCTGTGTTAGAGCTAAAGAAAAAATTTTATTGCTTCTTTTTATTTACAAGACCATAATATATTTTTTTATTTTCCCCTTCCTTTTCTGCCACCAAACTCTCCCATATACGCTGCTCCTTGCACTCTCCCATGGCCTTGTTTTCTTAATTGTTATAACATGCACACACACACACACACACACACACACACACGTATATATGCATCTATATACAAATGTATTTCTAAATAGAATCTCCCTAGTCTGTATTATGTTACTCATGTGTATGTTTTCAGGATGACCCTTTGCTACTGGATAATGATTTGGTATGTTCTTCCCCAGGGAAAACCGCTTTACCCACTCTCAGCATCCCTTAGTTTCCTATAGCTCTCCCTGTGAATAGAGGCATCCTAGGTTACCTGGCAACCTTCCCCTGTAGCATGTCTGGTGTTGTTCTTACTCTCCTTGAGCAGAAGAAAGTTTTACAGGGAGAGAACATTCACTTTCACACCCTGGGTTGTTGTTAAGGCCGAAAGCTTTCTGATGAGATAGGAAGGTGTGACAGAGAGGACCAATGACTGAACGCAGCCAATGGCCTCGGAAGGAACCGTCTCTGAAAGATTGTTCCGACCCGGAAACTGGTTAAAGGGACTTCCATGAGAGCAAAGTGGAGTGCAGGGATGGGGAAGGGTAGGAGTTGTAAATGATGTTTCCTCTTAAGCTGTCACCAGAACCGAACTTAAAATCTTAGGCGTGCAATCCCAGTTTTTCAGGCAATGACCCTGAGCGGGAAGGAACTGAGGAAAAGAGGAGGTTGAAGGAGACTCGAAAACTAAGAATTGTGACACCATTCAAATCACTGGTGGGTGGGATAGCTCACAGAGGAAGTAGGGCTTTCTGCCACTATGGAACACTGGGACACAATGTGGCCAGGGCTTTGTGTGTCAGAGAGAGCAGCCCTGCTATTAATTTCTTTTAAAGTGAATGGGGGCTCGACAAGAGTACATTTGAGTTTGAATTTCTATGTGTAATAGATAACCTAACTACAAATGTAATGAGCATTAGACAGGCAGTTTTTAGTACATTCAGTTCATTGAAAGTTGTTAGTTGCTGTCTGGAAAATATATCTCCTGTCAACTTCACCCTCCCTAGAGTCACCTGCGAGGAAAGCTTCCGTTGAAGAATTGCTGAGTCAAACTGACCTGATTGTCTTGGTTCAGTAGGACATGGCCCACTGTACCATTTGTAGGCAGGGATTGTCCTGAGCTGGAGAAGGAAGCTGACCGAGTATAAGCTAAAAGTTAGCTGTGAGCAATAGCCCCCCGGCGTTCCCGCTGTACTTGTTTGGCTTTGAAGTGAGTTCCAGGAAGAAGCACTGTGTGGGACAGCGGCCAGGCCTTCCA
This sequence comes from Myodes glareolus, assembly GCF_982192425.1. Lineage (NCBI taxonomy): Eukaryota > Metazoa > Chordata > Mammalia > Rodentia > Cricetidae > Myodes > Myodes glareolus. Next base: position 44,282,239 of record NC_142030.1, on the reverse strand, counting down.
TCAAGTTCCTGTCCTGACTTTTTTTTGAATGATGAGCTGTGGCCTAGAAATTTAAGCCAAATAAATATTTTCCTTCCTTAGGTCATTTTCGGTTATAGTGTTTGTCACAGCAACTAGAACGAGCCTATTTTGAGATTCATCGGAAATAGTTTTATCAGTATGGATCTTGATTTTATCTGCTCAGAGAATACTCCATGTTCTGCCTGCAGCTGGCCTATGCTGGACATGAATGAGAAGCCAAGAAAAGTTAATGATGACCATGTACCCATATGGTTCTGTAAGACAAACCTACAGCTACAAACTCTGACAACTAATTCATCCATTTCTTATCCCATGGAGTTCCTAAACACTTCCCAAGGCTCCAGTGCTTGTTCACGGGACCTAGAACCTGGGAATGTTCGAGTTCTGTGACTGTGCATCCCAAGCTAGCAAACTCAAATGGTTTCTTTTCCCTTATTTCCTAAAGCCTGCCTGCCTGCCTGCCTGCCTTCCTTCCTTCCTTCCTTCCTTCTTTCCTTCCTTCCTTCCTTCCTTCCTTCCTCCCTCCCTCCCTCTCTCTCTCTTTCTCTCCCTCCCTCTCTCTCTCTCTCTGTCTCTCTCTCTCTTTCCCTTCCTCCCTCCCTCCCTCCCTCCCTCCCTCCCACCTTCTGTATTCTTCTCTTAAACAATACATTGAGAGCACAGCCTCCTCCCCCTCCCCTCCTTCTGGCCCTCCCCATCTCTTCTCTTTTCCGTATCCACTGCTCCTCTGTTTTCCTTCAGATAAGAGCAGGCCTCCCAGTGATATCAACTGAATACTACGTAACAAGATTCAATAAGTCTAGGTAGAAACCCTCATATCAAGGCTGGACGAGGCAACCAGTAAGAAGAAAATGGTTCCACAAGCAGGCAAAAGAGTAAGACAGCCCCATTCCCACTGTTAGGAGTCAGGCGGCAGCCTATCCTCTGTCAGCTCTTCTAAAACTTTTAAAAGTGAACATGGTCTTGTTCTGAAATTTCAGAGTTTCAATCTCTGTTTCCGAGCAGTGATATGAGGATCAACTGAAACAAAAGACGATGTCCTTCAGACCTTTCAGGAAAGTGGAACTCAGTGGGGCTCACAACCCTGGTCATCCCAGTCTGTTCTTCCTGAATGAACTGAACAACTGCAGGAAGGCAGACAGAATCTGGGGACTCCATAGATTAGGCAGTGTCAGAGGAGCATGGAGTTTTGCCTTTCTTTTCCTGTGACCTGTTTTTTATTTTTTTTCCCCTGGGAGGTTGCGAACAAACTTTCTATCCACCCCAGACAGGGTACTGGTGAAGACCAAAGAGACAGTTCCATCCAAGCCTGAACCAGTGAGCTCATTAGAGCTACTTGAAGGACAGCAGATGACTCATAGACCCTGGTCACTGACAGGCTCACCTCAGCATGTGTGAGGACACCTGGCAGCTGCATCCTGATAGACACGCCATGGGCAGCTGCTCTTAGGTACTCTCCTCTCCTCAGAATCTGTTGACTATTTATGTAACCTTGAGGAGAATATTGTCCCATGTGCCTTTCTGAGTTTCAGAAGTTCTGTAAGCATCACAGGTTTGCTGAGCCTTGCGAGTTTCCTCTCTTCCTCCTGGAAGAAATGTTTTACTCTGGAGGGAACAGATGCACAGCAAAACCCAAACACTGTACTGGAGGGGACTGTGGCAAAGGTCAGAGCATGAAAGACCCACGAAATGTAACCCCTAGTGTGAAGGGCACGATAAGAAGTCCATATTGGCCATGTGCATGACTGGCAGCTGTGATGAGTGGGGGGCTAGATGCCATTGGCAGTGCTCATCTTTCCCGAGGCAAAGAACATGAGAGCATCCAGGATCAGGAAAAGGATTTGATGACACTTGCCTTTCTGTTGCTTTCAGATTTAGTGTCCCTCAGAAATCAGTCCTCATACTTCAGAGATGGATGAAATTAAAGATAAACATAAAGCAAAGAAAACCAGCCCATAAATCACAATCCAGAGAACTTAGACAACAATGAGGACACTAAGAGAGACTTACATAGATCTAATCTACATGGAAAGTAGAAAAAGATAAGCTCATGGAGAACTGAAAGGCCAATGACAGCAGAGGCAGACAAATAGAAACTTGAAGAATTAGAAACATGTGAACCACTGCCCAGTAGCTCAAAATGAGTTCAGTGTGAGTGTTTCTGATTTAGTTGCAGGTGAGTTTGTTGACTAGGACATCATTTAAGCTCTACATGTTAAAGCATAGAACAAAGTCTGCAAGAGAGAGTTCTGCTAAAAAGGTTCTATCCTGGGCATAAAGTCTGGGGATAATGCGAGAGGTACATGAAAGTTCCTATGTTACAGTTAAAGCTTTCCTTTTTTAATTATACAGAAAGGGGAAGATGATGTGAGATGTCTCTCCATATGTGTGCTGCTTTTACTGGTTGATAAATAAAGCTGTTTCTGCCAATGGCTTGGCAGAGTAAAGGTAGGCAAAATCTAACAAAATTTACAGAGAGAGAGAGAGAGAGAGAGAGAGAGAGAGAGAGAGAGAGAGAGAGGAGTCAGGAAAATGTCATGGAGCCATCCAGAAAGCAAGACGTGAGGTAACAAGCTATGAGCCCTATGGTAAAATGTAAACTAATAGAAATGGGTTAATTTATAGTTAGAGCTGGCCAGTAATAACCTAAGTCATTGGCCAGACAATTGTGACTGATAATTAAGCCTCTGAATGCTTATTAGGGAATAGGCAGGCAGAGAGAAACCAGTCCAGGGGACCAGCGGGACAGAGAGCCTTCTATCTACTCTGGGATGTTTGGATGTATATGCAAATAAAGGAGAAACAGTTTCCAAGATGAAAGATCTGGGTAACAGAGAGAAAGGATAGATTGAGACTGGGGGAAAGACAGGTCCATGTCTGTTCTTGGAATAAGAAGAACCTCCTCATTGCCTACATTACCTACCAGGAAAAAGACCCAGACAATGCTTTCCTCTCTTTAATCTGAAGTGCCAGGATCTAGAAAGATCTATTGCAATTGGTAAAGAAATTGAATAAATCAATTATTACACATAAGAAATAAGTGGAATGAAGATAACCCCAAAACATTCAGTTCATAAAACTAACAGTAGGTCTCTGGGTAACTGCTAGGGGAAACAAGAAGTCAAAAGATTTCTGTGTGCTGCTTTGGAAGCAGTGCAAAGAGATGACACAAATAAAGTTACATTCAGAGACAATGAGAAAATTTTATTTGTTAGCAATTTTTTAAAAAAGAAACATGTAAATTTGCTGTCTATTTCTGTAATAAATGCCAAGACCAAAGGTGCAGGGGAGCAAAGGCTTTATTTGGGTTACATATCCTGAAACACAGTCCATTGAGGGGAACAAAGGCATGAATTCAAGACAAGAACCTGGCAGAATTTTGTTTAAGGTATAGGATATGGTTCTAGTTTCATTTTTTTTTTGTGTGTGTGTGTATGATGAGCAATGTTTGTTGGCGATGCTGTCCTCTCTTCAGAAGTCATTTTGGCCTCTTTGCCAAAAGTTAAGTGAATGTGGGAGTATAGGCTCATGAATATCCATCCTACCAACAGAATTCTATAGGTGTAATTGTGTAGATATAATACTCATCAAAACCCCAATGAAATTCTTTGCAGAAATTAAAAATAATATGTTAAAATTTATATGGAAATCTAAAAGACCTAGGATAGTCGGAAACATTGTCAACAATGAAAACACTACAGACATAACCATCCTTGATTTCAATTTATACTACAGAGTCATAGTCACAGTGTGTTACTGGTGCAAAAACAGATACACTGATCAATGGAATTCAATAGAAAACCTAGATTATTATAATTTTCTTTAAGATAAACTAGTCCATAGTATGGGATAGAAATGTTGCCATTTTATTTAGAAGACAGAACAATACTAACAGCAAAACTTGATAATGAAACTATAGTCTATAAAATAAAATATGTAGTACTTACAAACATAAAATCAAATTTAAAACTGAATAGGATATGAGTAAAGAGAATTTCATGATTTATTCAAAATTATAAAAGTGTAGCTAAAAACTGATAATGTAGGAAAATAATGGTTCTCAAATTTGTCATGTAGCAGACCATATTAAATATATATTTATATCAAATCTGCTTCTATTAAACACATTTGCAATACCCAGTAGTGATTTTATTATAATTTTTAACATTATTGAATAAACCAAATGCAATGAATATCTATTTATAAATAAATAAGGGACTGGAAGGATTGCTCAATGGTTAAGAGTGCTTCTTGTTCTTGCCAAGTTCAGTGCCCAGTATCCAAGTCTGGTGGCACACTACTGCCAGTAATTCCAGATTCAGGGGACCAGATGCTCTTTTCTGGCCTCCTTGGGCACCTGAAGGCACACACACACACACAAATAAGCTCTCACGTGCACACATGCATACACAAATACATACACACAAATAAATTCATTTTTGAAAGTAGCAAGTATCTTAAATATTGAAATGCAAACACATATTAACATTGCTACATTCAGAATGGTGGAAGAAGACCAATAACTGATGTTTATTCCACTTTAACTTCAAGATGTGAGAGAAGGAAGAGACAGGTTTCTAGAGTATGCCATAAGAAAGAAAGGGTTTTGTTAACATTTTAGAGATGTGATGATTTAATATCATTTCTTCTGCTAATATGTGATTACATGTCCAGAAAGTCAATGAAGAAAACGTTAGCACATATCTGTTAATATGGCAGTGAACATGCCTCCTAAACCATCCATTAGCATTTGGAAATGGGTGTTGCTGCTCTCTAAATAATGATTATATCTATCTCAGCAAACAATTTTGTTCTGAAAGACAGAAGACTTACATACCAAAGTTAAACAGTCTGATGTACAGAGATGTATCCCATGTTAAAGAGCCAAATACTTTAATTTCACAGATGAAAAAGTAGAATATGGAAGTTTTTACTTTCCTGCAAATAAACACACCAAATAAATGCACTTGCTATTAGGACCACAAGTGTGATTTCAGGAAAAAGTTTATTAATCCACATGCATTTTAATGTATATATGTTACATATTTGTATAACATGTATAATTAAGGTGTTGAATATATAAAGTCAATGGATGTTTGTAAGCACAAACATTCATGTGCATATATGTATCTATATATAAAATATGTATATAAGTACATATAAATAATAGATAAGTGTTCTACCTATATGTGAGTATTTTTAAAGCAATGTATGTACTTATTCATATGTATCTATTACAGATATGCAAAACTGTATAGAATTGAAGTGAATAAGCTTTTCCTTCCAAAATATTGAAATATATATTTTAACTACTTCATTTTGATATTGGTACAGAAACAGAAAATATAGACAAGAATCAAATCTGTCTAAGCATCATACATCAAATTCCAGTGTACTCATTTGGTATAAAAGGATGCATCACTAAGTACATCTCTCTAGACATGGCTATTTTCTTTACTGGTTCCAATCATTTCTTTAGGACCTTGTTAGAATACATTATTTTTAAGTAACTAGGAATATTTTGACACATTGTATCTGTGGAAATATTCTCATGAAAACCATCACCAACTCTGTAATCCTGTTTCCTACCCAGCCAAATCTGTTCCTGAGCACAAGTCCACCTAGAGACAAAAGGTAGTGGTAGTTCGCTTTGGGTATTCTGTTAATTCTACCAGCTCTTCATGAATTACTAGGTGTCTCCTTTCTTTGCAGTGAATACTGTTTTCTTGTTTGCTTGTTTTTCCAATTAGAAATAGTGTTTTTCTTTGAATATGTTCTTTGATACCTCTTCTAACACCTTGACACCTGGGCAGGTTCCTGCATTATTCTTTCTGTGGATACTAAGGTTTCAGCATTTATCAAAAGACTTAGTAAACCAGCTGCCTGGTTGCTGTGGACCGTATGAAGGCCGTGAGTAGGTTCTAAACTTGTCCAACTTTGATTCAGTGTGTTCAAGGGACTGGGGAATGCCCCACCCTCTTTAGGGCAGGCAGACACTTATCTGACTTTTGTAAATATTTTTGTGTCTAAACTTTTCCACTTCTTCAACTGTAAAAGAATGCTACAGATTCTGTTTGTACTATTTTTAATGTGAGAAACAAACGGGCATGGTATTTAGCCTACAGGTAACAGCATTTTCCTAAATGGTTACTCAGATATGCTCTCTCTCTCTCTCTCTCTCTCTCTCTCTCTCTCTCTCTCTGTACGTACGTATGTATGTATGTATCCATCCCCACACCCCCCGCATAAATGAGTGATCTGACTATCTATATCAGTTTTTTTCAGTTTCTAGTTTGTTGCTGTGATAGAAGACCTGGATGGAATGAGTTTAGGGGAGAAAAGTCTTATTTTAGCTTACACTTCGACAGAGTTCATCATGCAGGAAAAGCATGACAGCAGATGTCAGGGGTCCTTTGTCACACCCAGGAAGCAGAGGGAGAGAACTGGAAGGGTAGTCAGAGTAGAAAACTTCAAAACCCATGGCCAGTGCCATTCTTCATCCGGTAAGGCTTTCTTCCTGAAAGGGGATAGAACCTTTCTAAACAGGATCAACAGCTGGGTATGAAAAGCACGAACCTACAGGGACAATTCATGTCAAGTTTACAAAAGAACCTATTGCTGTCTAACAAACTGACTCAACTTAGTGGCTTAGAATCAAAAAATTGCTATTATCATGACCTATCACTGAGTTGGGGATTGCTGAGTGTGGCCATGCTGGTGACACTCTTCAAATACAGCTGACATTTGGGATGAGCTTGAGGAGATCAAGAAAGTTCAGTTGGCCGATCTCTCACCTGTCAGCTTTGTGAGAGGGACAGCTTTAAGTCTACCTGATCTTGTTCCTTGTCCTTGTCTGTGAGGTTCTGAGGTCTGTCTGTATGCTCCTGCCAGGAGAAAAATCAAAATTCTAAGATAGATGCTCAGAATTCAAACAATTCTAAGATAGAAGCTCAAAATTCAAACAGTCTCCATGAAACTGACTTTAGCGTTAAACCCTCTTAAAAGATTGTGTATTGTTATAGTTGTTTATTTACTGTAAGGGATTTCAATAAAGTAGTCCCACACTAGCTCAGAACCGAGTATAATAAAGGGTTCTTTATTTAGGGGTTGACTCACAGATCAACAGTACTCTACAGGAGTGGGAAAAGGAACTGAATCCAGCAGCAGCAGCAGCAGCAGCAGCAGCAGAGAGAGAGAGAGAGAGAGAGAGAGAGAGAGAGAGAGAGAGAGAGCTCTCATTTCTACATCTATATTTATGGTACCCAAAACCATGCCCAAAGTGCTACAGCATCTCAAAGGCCATTGACTGAAAGAATTCCCACAGCAATTCATTCTCTCTCTCTCTCTCTCTCTCTCTCTCTCTCTCTCTGTGTGTGTGTGTGTGTGTGTGTGTGTGTGTGTGTGTCTGTCTGTGAGGGAGGTGGGGGAAGGTAACCCAGAGACGTGACATGCAGCTGGAAATTAGAGGACAACTTTCAGAATTTGGTTCCCTCCTTCTATCGTATGAGTCTCAGTGATTGACCCTGAGTCCTCAAGCCTGATGGCAAAGATCTCTACATGCTGAGCCATCTCACAGGTCCCAAACCTTCTTACAAAAGTCCCACATTCAGTGACCTAAAATTCCACGTGTTTTGGCATCTCAGAACTAGCTTACATTTATTGTAGCTATGCTCAAAGTCATAGCACCCAGAAGGCTTCTGCACATGGCTAGGTCACAAAAAAATAGCCATGGACAGCCAATCTCTCCCATGTAGTCTGGGTTGATTTAATAAGTCATCTTTCCTGGATAAGAGAATCTCTAATTTTCAAGGCTCTATTTCCCACAGCAGACTAGAACTCCTGCTTCTAGACTTCGAGGTTATACAGAGTTTAGGTTTCAGAATTTAATTGTTTGACATACAGAATTACTGTTCTATTTTTGAACTGCCTGTTATTTGTATTCACCCAATGCTTAGGAAGCACCAACAGTCCATTCCACTGCTGACAATGCATAAGAAATCGGTCTCTGCCCTGCGGAATTTATTTCAGAGCAATTTAAGATGGCTAAATCAGTGTCAGGCTCTCAACTTTGACCACACAGCTGTGGAGAGGAGATAAGCTTTGAAGATGCAGCAGGAAGGGCACTCATAGAAGGTGTGGAAGTGGGAAAGACCGCAAGTAATCAAGAGAGGGATGGATTATACACACTTGCAAAGGGAAAGGTAGGAGGAAAAAGCCAACACGAGGTGAAGGGGCGGTCAGGTCAGCTCTACTTTACCCTTTGAATTTTCAGCTGTCCTAGGGATTTAGCCACCAGGTAGATTCCTTGTCTGCCAGGCATACCTCTTGAGGTTTATCTGGCTTTCTATCACATATGCGCTTTGTGCTGATGGTACTGAACAATTTTCCATAAGGCTGTTGAGTTTCTCCTAGCCCCTGTGGGCATGCTGTGGGTAAGATTGAAACCCTTGTGATTTTCCAGTTCACACGTGATCACAGGCTGAAAGAGTAACACCCAACAGGTAGTAAGTCAAGGATTCGTTCCCATGGCACCTTTACCTGTATTTTTATTATTCACACTCTAAACCATACTCACCCCATACAGTGCAAAGAATTAGGCTTCCCAGAGATGTTCATATTTGATCCCCTTCTGCAGAGATACAGTGCTTTATAGTGTGCAGGAATACATTTCTGATGAAATGAAGGTGTTGATCAGATACAACCAAAGAATACCCAGGTGGCCTCAAGAGAGTCAAATGGATCTTCCAAAGAGAATTCTAAGCATCATTTCTGCTTTTACAATGGAAGATAGCAGGCTCAGAAATGCATGGGGCCCCAGGAAAAGAAGTTTTCCCTTGAACTCTACTAAAGGAAGAAATGCACTGGGACTGCACTCAAGTTTGCATCTGTAGAAATGCAGCAAAACACAAATTCATATTGTGTTAAACTGGCGAAGTATGGGGGCAAGTTATGGTGGCTACAGAAAAATTATTCCCTCCTTTAACTTAGGAACACAGAGGAAGCAATGAATGAGCGTGTTTGTAAGACTAGGAGTTGGTGGAAAGCAACCAGGTAATTTCCCCAGTCTCTTGAAAACAAGGTGACCTTTGACCTTGATATTCAGCCTTTCTAAAAATGCATGCATTTCAAATGTGTCTTCTCATACCACGTTTGCTGCATCATACATGTAAACTTTTCACCTCTGAGGAAACACAATGCCTCTCAGCATTTGTTTCCCAAGTATTATTCCCTTACTCTCAAACAATCGCTGTTCTGTCTCCTATTTCTATAGGTTTGACTATTTAGATGTCTCATGCATTTTTCCTGTCTCACTCTGGATAATCTCTCCAAAGTCTATTCATGTAAAAGCATGTGCTACTGTTCCATTCTTTTTTATTGCCTATAATGTTTTTATGTTGTGGGTATAACACATTTTATTTCTGCGATTTTTGTAAAAATGTATGTTATCGTTATACTCGTAGTGAACTTATCAGAGCTCTGTTTTACACCTTGATGCGTTGCCATTTGATGTTTTTAAAGAGTCTGCAACAGTTTACATTCTGGGCAGCAGCATATAAAAATAGAGATTTCCATTCTTCCCACATATTGCAGGCATTTATTACCTGCGTTTCACATCTGTCCTAGTGCAAGTGAAGTGGCATCCCATTATTGTTTTGATTTTCACTTAACTGATGGATAATGCCATTGATTATTTTTTTCTGAGCCTGATAAAGTCATTTATCTTCTTTGGAGACATATCTCTTCACACTCTTGAGCCTTTTAAAAACATGCTTAATTTTTATTAATTGTTTGATTGTTATATTGTGGTGAAAACCTTTTATTGCTTCTGGATAAGCTCTAATTGTATATTTCATCCTCAAGCCTTTCCTTGAGTGTCTTTTATCCTTGGCTGCTGTCACAGGTGCTGTGGACTGCAAGCCTGGAGCAGCTGCTGCCTACTTTTCTTAGTTCCTGAGATTGGAAGCGCAGGATCAAGGTGCTGGGGATGCTTTTCTGGAGGTTATCCTTTCTGTGGAGTCACGTGACTCTGTTTGCGGTCATTTCCCATCAGGGCATCAAACCTGATCAGACCTAATTGCTTTCCCAAAGTCTCATCTCCATCACATTGGAATAAGGATCCAAACACAGAACTTTATTTCTTTTTATTATTTCTTTTTATGTCACAAATTTAATGTTTTTGAAATTAAGATATAATTAAATATATTATGGCACACAATTTGTAGCCTTCTTCCACCAGATGTGAAATTATGATCAAGTAATTCATGTTATAGGATCTTAAAGTATGTTTTGAATATCTCTGCCATTCAAAGTTTGCCATTTCACATTTTTATTTTATGAGTGTTTGGAAGTTCTTTCTTTTTTTTTTTAACTTTTCTTGCTTTTGAAAATATATGCTTCTCTCATACAAGTCATTGTGACCCCAGTTTCCCCTCCCTCTACTGCTTCCAGCACCTCTACCTCTCCTTTCCCCATGAGCCTCTTCTCCATCTTCTTTCAGAAAACACTATGACTCCAAGAGATAACAACCAAATATGACGAAACAAGAGGCAGTAAGATGAGGCGAAATCCCCCATACCTAAGCTGGACAAGGCAGTCCAACAGGAGGAAGAGAGTCTCAAGAGCATGGAGAAGAATCAAAGACACACTCACTCCCACAGATAGGAGTACCCCCTAAGACACTAAACTGACAGTCACAAAATGTACTCAGAGGACCTGGTACAGACCCCTGCACCCCTGTGCTTGTCACATTAATCTCTGTGAGCCCATATACACCCTGTTTAGTTGATTCTGTGGACCAAGCTCTCCTGCTATCTTACGTTCTTTCTGTCTCTTACAATCTTTCTTCCTCATCTTTTTTGGGGTTCCTTGTTCTCTGACGCAGAGGCACCCAATGGGGACGTTTAGACTCTGAATAATGTCTGGTCATGGGTCTCTGCATCTGTTCCCATTTTCTGCCAAAGGAAACCTCTCTGATAGAGACTGGACAAGGCACTGTTTTATGAGTATAGCAGAATATCATTATGAATTCTCTTTCTCTCTTCCCGCCCTCCCGTCCGTTCGTCCGTCCGTCCGTCCGTCCGTCCATCCATCCATCCATCCATCCATCCATCCATCCATCCATCCATCCATCCATCTATCTATCTATCTATCTATCTATCTATCTATCTATCTATCTATCTATCTATCTATCTATCTTTCTATCTATCTATCTATCTATCTGAACAGTCATATTTTGTTCTATCCTAGGGTTCTGGGCTATTGAGTCTTTGGTTCATGACCTACTGAGCAGTAACAGGGATGGTCTCCCTCTCATGGAGTGTGTAAAACCAGGCATTTGTTGACCATTACTACAAGTTTTATATCACCATTTCCTCTGCACATCTTACAGGCAGTACTGATTGTAGGTCAAAGGTTTTGTGTCTGGGTTGGGGTCTATATCTCTTTGGGTAACTTGCAGAATACCTTCCCACCAAAGAGACTAGAATTTGGGAATGAAGGCTCCATCTAGGCACCAGCTTGACCTCAACACATTCAATGAGTTATTGATGTTATCCTAAGCAATGGGTCCAACTGTCAGATCCCAGTGAGAAACCTTTGCTCTAGTATCAACACTGGGTGACATTAGGGATCGCCACAGGACTCTCTTGGCCAATCATTTAACCAAATGCAACTTAATCCCACCAATGGGAGTTTTGTCTGGCTATAAGATACTCCAGTTCAGGCTTTGTATCCCCTTTAGTAAAATTCTTCACTAGGACCACCCTCATAGATTCCAGGAAGTTTCCACTGTGTTAGATTTCCACACTGCTCCCCTATTCTTGTCATTACCAGTCATCTCTCCTGGCACCTTTTCCCCACTTAATCCCCCTGGCTCCCATCCCCACCTGCCCTCCCCAATTCACCTCCAAAGTATTCTGTTTTTCCTTCCCCAGGAGATTTGGATATTCCCCCTAGAACACTCCTCCTTACTTAACCTTTCTGGGGCTATATATTGTAGCTTGACTCTAATTAACTTAACAGCTAAACCCACTTATGTTTGAGTACATATCATATTTTTCTTTCTGGGTCTGGCTTACCTCACTCAGAATGATTTTTCTAATTCCATTCATTTGCCTACCCTTAGTACTACATTTTCTTTATTTAGTCTTCTGTTGAGGGACATCTAGGTTATTTCCAGTTTGTGGATATTATGAATAAAGCCACAGTGAGCATAGTTGAGAAAATGTCCTTGTGGTACGATGGAGTGTCCTTTGGGGATATGTCCAAGAGCAGTATAACTAGCTCCTATGGTAGATTGATTCAAAATTTTCTGAGGAAATGCTATATTGATTTCCAATAGTGGCTGTATAAGTTTATATTCCTGCCACCAATAAAGCCATGTTCCCGTAGCGCTCCCCATCCTTGCCAGTATGAAGTGTCACTTGTGTTATTGATCTTAGCCATTCTAACAGGTATCTAGTTTGTTTATATATATATATATATGTGTGTGTGTGTGTGTGTGTGTGTGTGTGTGTGTGTATTTCCTCTATTGGATGTGGAGTTAGTAAAAAAATCTTTTCCCATTCTGTAGGCTGCTTTGTTCAATTGATGATGTCCTTTGCCTTACAGAAGCTTTTCAGTTTCATGAGGTCTCATTTATTACTTGTTGATCTTAGTGTTTGTGTTGTGTTCTCTTCACAAAGTCTTTTCCAGTGCCAATGAGTTCAAGACTATTCCCTACTTTCTTTTTTATTAGGGTCAGTGTACTGTTTTTTTTAGGTGTTTTATCCCCTTGGCCTTGAATTTTGTACAGGGACATAAGTATGTATCTATTTGCATTCTTCTACATACAGATATACAGTTTGATCAGCACTATTTGTTGACGATATCTTTGTGTATTTCTGGCATCTTTATAAAAAGAAAATCAGGTATTCAGAGGTACAAACATCACATTTTCAATTGGTTCAAAGTTATTTGAACTTCATAAGGACACCCACTGAAACTCAAACAATTTCAGATTAGTTTTATTTTTGAGAATTTCATAAATGTTTTGATCAAATCTAATTTCCCATTCCCTGCCTTGTAATTCCTCCCATGTCCTTCCCACTAATTTTCTTCTCAAACTTCATGTACTCCTTAACACAATTATTAAAAACTCATTGAATCCATTTAGTACTGTCTGCATGTACACGTAGAGGTACATCCACTGGAGCGTGGGTAGACTCTAAGAGGTGACATTGCTGAAGAAAAGTGGCTCTTCTTCCAGCTGCCTTCATTTGCCAGTAGCTTCTGAGCTATGAGTGGAACTTCACAAACTCCTCCTCCACACATACTAGGGTTTCAGCTGGTTTGATCCTGTACAGGTATTAACAAAGGTAGTTACAGAAGGATTTAGTTTTGATGAAGTTTGTTCTATTTAATTTCTTTTTGAGACAAGGTCTCATATATCCCTGGTTGGGTTCTAACTCACCTTGTAGTCGAAGAAAACTCTGAACATCTGATCCTCCTGCCTCTATCTCCAGAGTGCTGGCATTGCAAGCACGCAACATCACTCTAGGTTTATGTGGTGCTAGAAAACCAATCCAGAGCTTCCTGTTTGCTAGGAACTGTACCAGCTTAGTCATACACTTAGTCCTTGGTAACACACACAAACACACACACACACACACAAATACACATATAAATATATTCTTAAAATAAGAATATATATAAATAGGAATATATGTATTCTTATTTATTTTGACCTTAATATTTTTTGTAAACACCATTATGTAACAAGGTCATGATGATTTATGTTCATGCATCACTAAAGAATTTTATAATAATTTTAGTCATTACATTTAGGTGTCTCTTGTCTGATTGGAATTGATTTTTATGTCTGTTGTGAGGTAGGAGATCCAGATTTACAGATTTTCATGTGGATATCAAGTTATTTCATCTGCTGTGAAGACTATAATTCACCATGTCATGTAAATGGGGGCCTGTGCCTCGACCCTGGTTTTCAGTTCATGGCCCTGTGGTCCTTACTGCATATTCTTTAACACTGTCACCGTATGTTGGAATCAGACATTTTGAGTTCGTCATACATTTTTTTTCTCTTTTTGTTTATTTTGAATCCCAAATGTTTCAATGTCAACTTTAGGATAAGCTCATCAATGTCTGCCAAAATTCAAGCTATTTTTGAAAATGAGGTTCAAAGTGAATCTTTCTCTTTAAAGAACTAATAAGACCATTGTCGTTTTATTTGATTTTTACTCTCCTTACCTACAAACATTATGTTCTTTCTCTTTCTTTCAAAAAAATTAACAATTAAAACTAAAACAAACAAATCAGTAAAACAAAGAAAAAGGCCAAACAAAACAAATGAAACAAAAAGTTCACAGAAAATCCAGGCAGTTCCTTTTTGTGTTGGTCAACTGCTCTTGGACATGAGCCCTAGCCTCAACTCTCCTTGATATGCCTGGTGACACTACATTTAAAAAATTGGTTTCCCCTTGCCAGTAGGTATCAATTACACATAGCTTCTTCCTTAGGAATGGGGTCATGAATCTACTTCATTCTCTACTTTTGGAACCCTCTATGGCTTGAGCCTGTTCATGTCTCTCTGAGTTTATAAGTGAATCAGTCCTGTTATGTAGAGAAAATAATTTCTTTGGAGTCATCCATCACTTCTGGCTTTTCAATCTTTCTGTCTCCTCTTTCGCATACCTCCGTGAGCTTTGAGGGGAGAGGTTTAGTGAAAACATCCCATTTAGGACTGCTCCTTTGCTATTTACTTAACCTTTGTGATCATTTTTATTGCAGTTTACATAATGAAAGCTTCAAAAGCTTCAAATTGAACATACACTTACAAAAGAAAGCATTCAATAGCTGTCTTTCAGGATCTCAATTACTTCACTCTGGATAACTCTAGCTCCATCCAGTTACCTTCAAATTTCATAGCTTCATTTTTATTAACAACTGAATAGTTTTTCATTGTGTAAATGTACCTCATTTTCATTATCCACTCACTGGTATGTGGACAACAGGGCTGTTTGGAATTTCTAACTTTTATACACAGAACCACAATGAACATGGCTTAACAAGTATCTCTGTGATATGATGTAGAATCCTTTATTCTGGCAAAACAGTAGCCTACAAAATGGAAAGAGATTTACCAATTATACTTTCAGTATAGGGTTATTATGTAGAATATATAAAGAACTGAATAAATTGAATATGAAGAAAAAAAACAAGCAAACTTAAAATGGGGTACAGACAAGGTGGAGAGTTCTCAAAAGATGCAAAAGAAATGCCAAAAAACACGTAAGGAAATATTAACCTTCCGTAGCCATTAGGGAAGAACAACTGAAACAACTCTGAGATTTTTTATCTTACCCGAGGTGCAGTGACCACAATCAGTAAAACAACCTTCAGCACAAGCTAGTAAGGATGTGGGTGCAAGCTGGCACAGTCATCATGGAAACCAGTGTGGTGTGGTTGTGGCCCGAAAACATGTGCTGGTTCACCATGGCCTGGCAATAGTTCTACGTCAAGATCCATATACTTTGTGTGAGTCTTTTAAGATAATTTTTGTGTGTATTTGTTAGTTGGTGTGGGGTGCACCAAAAATAAAACATAAAATTTTTCATAGTGTAGACTTCAGTTTCAGCAGTGATTAATAACTCACCTTTCATTCCTAATTTGCCTGTTTGGGGCTTCTCTCGTCTTGTAAGTTTCCTTAAAAATTGACAAAAAATTCTGTTTCTTTGAAATTTGATTTTCCACTTCACAGTCCTCCCTCCAGAACCTCCCTTGCCCCTCATCTGAAGTTGATAGTATCTTTTTCTTATTATTTTACAAACACACACACACACACACACTTTGTGTATGCACAAATATATAAATACAATGTGTTGAGTAGATTTTGTTTTTTGTGGGTATATGCTTCCAGGACAATTTTATTGATCTTTCAAGGCACCATCTTTTGGCTTTATTGATTTTCTGTCTCTGTTGATTTATTTCTGCTCTAATCTTCATCACCCCTCTCCTTCTGCTCCTTATCCCCACTTTCTTCTGCTGAGATAGAAATCTTTTGTTCAGGTTGCTTTAACCTGGACCTTCTGGGCCATTTTTTCCTGGAGAGAACTTGAAGCTATATATACACATGTATGTATATGTTCTTTATTTACAGGTAGCTATATGTAAATTCTGCATAAGTTTTATATGTATTTATATATCAATTGCATATGTATTTGAGTTCTTTATATATGTGCATACACATACACATATGTATTTACGAGTGTGTTTCACCTTCTAAGGGACTTTGCGGTTTCATGTCTCTTGAGAACCATCTGTATTTATGGACATTGAGTGAGAGTTCCATGGATGCCTGAGTAATAATTTATTTGTTTGTAGTATGCTCATTTTTGCTTGGCATTCTGCTGGTTCTTCTCAGTCTTGGAAGTGGGATGATAAGACTCCCAGAATTTTCTTTCTTCTCTTAAATCCTCCCTTGCCACCTGCCACTTACTTTCCCTCAATGCCAGAGTCTCTTTTTCTTTACTTATTTTTATTGCATCCATACAGGCACAAATACATAACTACAACCTGCTGATTCTGTCTGGTGTTGCTCATATGTGCATGATTTCAGAACTGATCACTTGGTATTGAGTAACTAGTTGGGGAGCTCATCCCTGGGGAAGACTAATTTGCTCTCTCTGCATTCCTTATTTGCCAATAGTTCTTTGTTAGGGCAGGGCCTCATGAACTTCCTCCATTTACCTTAGCTTGTCTATTGGTGTTTTTCTTATTTAGGCAGCCGTATTGTTGCAGTATCATGGGTGTTGAATAGCTTCCCTGTTGTTTCTCAGAGATACAAACTCACAACACTTGCCTTGCTCCTCGGGCTCTTAAAATCTTTCTGTCCCTCTACTTCAGTGTTTCCTAACATTAGGCATTGGAGTTGCATTTCATTGTGAGTTGTTTTCTTTGTTACGGCTAATTTTGCTTTCTGTAATGATCTGTCTACTGCGAAAAGAAGTCCTTGGATGAAAGGTGTGAGGTACACTTATCTGTGGGTATAAGGATAAATATTTAGAACATAGTGAGGAATGATGACTCTGAAATGGTGATTGTAGGTTATCCTCTATGATATATGACCTCAGTAGCCCTAGATAGTTGGATAAGTTTCCAGTACCAGGCATTATTTCACTCCCATTGATTGGGCCTTAAGTCCAATTTGGGAGCGATAGGTTGCTTCCAAGTTGTGAGTACCACTGTTGCACCTGTAGAATTATTTTGCAAGACTGGTCATTGTGGTTCGTAGGTGTCACACCTAGGTAGGACGGCTGATTGCCTGCCACCCTTGGACCCAGTTTACTCTTTGGTATTCTATGTCCAAGGTGCATGTTATCATCAGCAAAAGGGTTCCACCTTCAATGACTGGAAGGAACCAAACGCAACTGCAAAGGGTTATATTGTTTTCAGAGTCTCTTGCATTTCCCGGACCAACATTTACAACGAATATTTCTCATGTCTGTAGCTGGGTATCTTTGTAAGTTGGTTGATGGCCCTCAGAGAAAGTATAATGTTGGTCCCAGTGACATCATTTCATTTAAGAAATATCAGTAATTTAAGAAAAAAATGTAATTCCTTAAGGCTTTTTCAAACATCCATGTTGTTAGTAATCCTTTAATGTGTTTCTTTTCAATAAATTTTATACTTTTATTTACTTTATTGATGAGATGTGGTGATATTTTTACTTAAGCATAGTTTACTTTTTTTTATACATCCTTAAAATGTCTTTTTAAGAAAATCTCCATGCAGACTTTTTCAAAAGCAGCTTTCTCGTCTGCTTCCCCCTTGTTTAGGGGTTAGACTTTCCTGCTACTGTGTAAATTTCACAGTGTTTTAGTTGAAAAGTAGACAATTTATGAAATTCATTGCAGGGATTCTAGACACTAATGCCCTGACTTGATCTGTTAGTTTTTGTTATTTGTTTAATTACTTGACTGAATTAATTTTCTTCTTGGGCCCTGCCTGCAGCCGAGGTCCAGGAAAGGACCTCCAACAGAGCTAGAGTGAAGGCATGCAATAGATGGGCATGACTTAACTGTCATAGGCTGTTACTATGTTTACCAACATTTAGTTGATTTTCATGAATGAATGTGTCTCCATTCAAGACATTCCTCAGAGTAGTTGGAAGAGAGGCAAGTTGGAATTTTAAAAAAAAATATTTGTTTGTTTGAAGACAACCTTTTTAACGCTCAGATTGCTTTGAACTCACTGTGACATTGCTTCTTAAACTGTCATTGGTGATGTAACTGAACGTGGGGGACACGTAACATTTGACCGGAGTAAAATTAAGGAACAAAAATTAATTTAAGATCCAACTTCTCATGAGTCTAAGATGTGACTGGTAGTAGGCCCTGTTGCATCACATAACTTCGGCACAGCCTTGGTGATGAGCATACAACAAGCACACTGTGACTAGAGCATGCCATGAAGTCACACAGTGTGAGAGAATGTTGGTAAATTCAGCTTATACTGGATATCAGCATTGTACGTTACGAACTCCAGTATTTGTGCTGTGCACACAAACTTTCTTACCCTTTTATAAAAATTGATTTTATTGAGCTGTATATTTTTCTCTGATCCCCTCGCCTTCAACCCTCTCTCCTTGGCCCTTATGCTCCCAATTTACTCTGGTGATCTTGTCTTTTTCTACTTCCCATGTAGATTAGATCAATATATGTCTCTCTTAGGGTCCTCATTGTTATCTAGGTTCTCTGGGATTGTGATTTGTGGACTGGTTTCTTTTTTTATGTCTAAAAGCCACTTACAAGTGCGTGCATGTGATACAAAATTTTACTTCTCAAAATAGTTTAATTATTCCGAAAAGGCCTTTAATACTTTCCCCCCTTTATTCATCATTGTGTATCAAATTGGTATATCTGATGATTGTATTGTGTTAGAGCATTTTATTTTATTTATTTATTATGTATTCATTTATATGAGTGTTGTGGGTGGTTTACGCACATGTTTATATACGGTCCTGTGTATTCCTATGTTTACAAGTGGAGACCAGAGAAGGTTAAATGTTTTATCATTTCCCATTCTCACTTTTTATTTATTTATTTTTGAGGAAATGGCCCCCGCTGCCATTGAAACTGATGACTTCAGCCAAACTGGAGGCCAGGAAGCTCTGAAATTAACCCCTTTCTGCCCTCGAGTGCTGTGTTTTCAGGCTTACCTGGCCATGTCGATTTTTTTTATGCAAGTGCAAGAAATTTGAACTCTGATCCTCTTGATTTCATAGCGAGGATACTACTGAGCTCTCTCCCCACCCAGAAATTCTGATACTAAAGTTGCTGTTTAATGGCTAACCTGAATCTCTTTAAAATCGGAAATGACCTTTATGATTAGGACAGAAATCCCAACACTTTCTGAAATCGCCCTGGACATATGTATGCCATTTTGTACTATGTGGTTATGTGAGAAGTAATGTTTTTAGTGTTGATGATTATAAAATATTAGTCAATTCTGAAAATGTTGAAAATAAGCTCTGTGACTATTCCATATTGTCAAATATTCAGCTAATACATGATTCTTTATGTCCAAATAGCTACACCCATTTCACTGGTGCAAAAAAAATTTGCTTTAATTGTTAGTAAATGATCAAATCATATGATACCAAAAGTCCTTTTAAATAATTTCTTAATTATTTATTATTAGCAAATGTTTGATACGTATACCTAATTCACACACACAAACACACACTCCTAGTATCATGGAAAAGTTCCTGAATGAAATAGATTTGTGGTAACCATATTATAAGATGCCCCGCACTGTGTAGCTCAGCTCGCCTTCAGTTCAGGCTCTCCTGTCTGTGTCTGGTGAGTGCTGGGATTATAGACATATGTTACTACAATTGGCTTGAGCAAAATTGTTTGCCTGGGTACCTCTGCTGACTTCATCATTCTGCTGTTCGGTAAGTCCCGACTCTCTACTTTAATATTATTTCTATCCCATATTTAATTCAGAAACATCCCATTTCCCCTTAGTAAATAAATAAGAACTATTTCTCTGCTCCATCTCAGCATCAGCTTTAATAACGGAGGATTTCTGAAATCGACCGTACGTGGGGTTGGGATTCATTCACAATAAGCTAATTCATCTCCAGCAAGGGTGCACATCTGTGGAGCAGCAGTGAGTGAACTGTCTAACAGATGAGGCACTGGCTTCAAAGGTGATTGATTGTGGCATCTGTTTAGATACCTTTGGAAAAGTCTGACTGCCGTGTTGGAGATACAGAAGGTCAGGTCTCCCAGAGGCATCTGTGGGCACTTAGTAGAATTGCTTTTCATCTCATAGGGAAGAAAGATGATAAATGAGCCAACAAATTGAACCTTCAGACTTAAAGCAAAATGCTTAAATGTCAGCTGAAGAAACAGGTAAAGATCAGAGCACCATCGTGGTAAATAGTATATGTTTGTATTGTGAAAAAAGAAAAAAACACCATTTGAGAATACTCTGAAGTAGACAAAGAAAAAGAACTAGAGTGAAAAAGGGATATTTTAACCATTATTTTGTCTATTTATTGAAAGAGAAAAGGGAGAAAAGAAAGGAGTAGGGAAAAGAAAAGAGAGAGAGAAAGAGGAGGAAGAGAGGGATGAGAGGTGGAAAGGGGGAGAAAAAGACAGGGGGGAGAGAGAGAGAGAGAAAGAGAGAGAGAGAGCGAGCGAGCAGGCACTCAGGTTGGGCTGCTGGAAGAATTTCTGGTTCATCTCTCATTTTTCTGTTCTATGTTCAATGACCATTCTGTTACACACACATTCATGCATACACACACACACACACACACACACACACACACGGCTTCTATTCATGGTTATCAAACAATGGGTATATAAGAACTACTGATGATTGATTCTGTTGGAATTAAACCATAAAAACACAGGGTATGTCTATTATTTTAATAAAGAGAATTAAATGCAAAAGATGGTGAGAGTGCAGAGAAGTGGATGGACAAGGAGGCACATGTTACTTAACTATCAAGGAGGAACCCCTACGTGATTGTGATTTGGGCACTGATGAGGGCTCCTCTGTGCAGAATCTTAGTGCCTGGAGGAAAGCACTGCCTTGCCTTTCCTGGTGCTGGGAGGACCTTCTGGGAAGTCATATAGCCTGCACAACTGAAGTAAACAGGAAGGATCTTGGGTCACTCTCTCATCTCTCCCTATTGCAGACACCAACAGAAATCAAAGCAGGCCTGTCCCATGGACTCTGGTCCAGCATCATAACTGGAGCTTTGGAAAGGATGGGAAAGGCAGAATTTGAGACTTAATCTGCACACTTTACATGCCATTCTTGTAGGCAGTGTCCTTTAAAGGACTTTCTCCCAATGCAATTGCAAATGCCATCTCATTTTTCTTCAGAGAGTTTTCAGAATTATGATTATATGACCCATTCTCTAGCATTGCACATGTATTAATGAGTATGTGTAGATTATTTATGTGTTTATGTATTTAAACAATAGGTGTTTTTCTGGAAGACCATTCACATAAAACAATGACTTTAAAGAACTCGGTAACTTTTAGATTATGATTATATCTCACAGATAATTTATAGTTTAAAAAGGCATTATTTAGGAGCCTCTCTGTGTGGGTGTCCTGGAGAACCAGAGCGGAGTAGACTTTCCCTACTCTTTCCTATTTCACATTGAATAGCATAGTGCAAAACACCACATCCTCTTACATAGCTCCACGCAGAGTCCACTTCTGTTAAAGACACTTCTGTTTAACACGTGTCTCACTGTAGTGGGTTGACCGTATCCTCCCGCCATGAATTGTCCATGTCCTAACTCAAAATTGGGGGATGTGACATTCTTGGTAGAAAATGCCTTTTTAGATGTCCTTGTGAGTTTGAAGATGACACCATCCTAGCTGCAAGATGAGCACAAAGGAGAGATGTGTGTGTGGTTGGTGAAGAGAAAGTCCTGTAAATGGAGTTACAAACCAGAGCTGCTCAGGGCCAAGCTGAGGCAGTGAGGAGGTAAGAACCTGCCCCCGGGCTCTCACAGAAAACCTGTTTCTGCAGGTGTGGTGAGAAACGAGGGATAAATATTTGCTAATATAAGCCCCAGTGAGTGGCGGTTCAAGGAAATGTGTCTCACTCCTTCACTTGTCCCAACCCCAATTTATTCATTCTCTTTTTTTTCTTGGAGAGCTATGCTCGCCACTATGCCACCAAGCCATGCATAAGGATGTCTTCCTATCCCAGTGCCCATGTGATTTCTGTGGGTGTGACATCTTTAACAAATGACCACATAATATAAATGAAAAGCTTTTTAGTTTCATATAAAATATGGTATCTACCCATATTTTACCACATACCTACCCCGCTTTCAAAGGAATGTAATATAAAAAATGGTACAAAAACCAACCAACCAAACAAACAAACACTGATTCTGCAATACCATTGAGGTAGGCAGATGTCTCCACTGAGAATTGCCACTCCCAGCTTGGTGACCATAACCGTCATGTGCCTATGTGGTTAACATGGTGGAACTGTTCCTCTATGGCTAAGGAAGAGAACAGGTGTATCCTGGTATTGCTTGAGGTATCCGACATGGACTCAGTAGCTGATAGTGTCATAGAAATTTGGCTACAAGAAGTGTGAGTCATTAAGATTATCATTTAACTTGGTAGTGATACTTTTAGATAAAAGAGAAGTACTTAACATGAACCAAAAAAATAAGATGTTTTATAAGATATGTAGGCTCCTACCTTGTGGTTTGTGTAGAGAAGGTTTTTGTCTATTTTGTTGACTTTTCTTGAAGAACCAACTCTGTGTCATTGCTTCTTTGTATTGTTTTCTTTGTTTATATTTTGTTGATTTTAACTATCAATTTTATTATTTCCTGCCATCTAGTCCTCCTGGGTGAGTTTGCTTCTTTTTGTTCTACAGTTTTCAGGTGTTCAATTAACTCACTACTGTGGGATTTTTTTCAGCTTCTTTATGTAAGCATTTAGTGCATAAACTTTACTCTTAACCCTGCTTCCATTGTGTCCCATAAATTTGGGTACGTTGTGTGGTCAATTTCATTGAATTTTAGGAAGCCTTTAATTTCTTCCTTTGGAAATTGTGTGTGTGTTTTCCTTCTTTGGGATTTGCTGCTATAAAATCATCTATTGTTGTATGTGTTTTTGTGAATGTAGCTAAATTCCATGAGTTGGAGTTTTCCTTTTAGTACTTTGTGTAGGGCTGGGTTTGTGACTAGGTATTGGTTAAATCTGGTTCTGTCATGAAATATCTTGTTTTGTTTTTCTATGGTGATTCAAAATTTTGCTGGATATAGTAGTCTGGGCTGGCATCCGTAAACTCTTAGTGTTTGCTTCACGCTTGACCAGGAACTTTCTGGCTTTCATTGTTTCCATTGAGAAGTCTGGTGTAATTCTGATAGTTCTACTTTTATATGTTACTTGGTCTTTTTCCTTTACAACTCTTAATATTCTTTCCTTATTCTGTATGTTTAGTGTTTTGATTATTGTGTGGTGAGGGAACATTTGTTTTTTGGTTAAGTCTATTTGGTGTTCTGTAAGCTTCTTGTATCTTCATAGGAATTTGTTTCTTTAGATTGGGAAAGTTTTCCTTTATGATATTATTGAATATATTTTCAGTGCTATTGAGTTAGACTTCTCCTCCTTCTATACTTACTATTCTTAGGTTTGGTCTTTTCATGGTGACCCATATTTCCTGGATATTTTGTGTTAAGTTTTTGTTAGATTTAATGTTTTCTTTGACCAATGAGTCTATTTTCTCTATTGTATCTTCAGCACTTGAGATTCTCTCTTCTATAGCTTGTGTTCTGCTGTTTATGTTTGCATTTGTGATTCCTGATCATTTTCTCATAATTTCCATTTTTATAGTTTCCTCAGTTTGTGTTTTCTTTTGTGTCTTTATTTCTATTTTCAAGTCTTGAATTGTTTCTTTCATATACTTGATTGCTTTTTCTTGTTTTTTTTTTAAATAAGGGATTTGTTGATGTCTTCCAAATTTTGTTTGTGTTTTCCTCCATTTCATTTATGGAATTTTTCATTTTCTCTTTAAGGGCCTCAAACATTCTCCTGAAGTTATTTTTTAGGTCATTTTCTTCTGTTTTATTTCTATTTGGCTGCTCAAATCTTACTGTTGTAGGGCCACTAGTTTTTGTTGGTGTCGAGTTGCTCTTTGTGCTGTTGAGCATGTCCTTACCTTGTCTACTCATCTTTTCCTCTGATTGGTGTAGTTGGGGCTGTATCTGTGGTAATCACTCTTCCAGGTGCCAGTGGAACAGGCGGTTGCTCCTCATGGTGCAGTCACGGCCATGGTTCCAGTCATGCCAGAGGTCACTGGGTGTTCCAGGAGGTTGCTCAGCCTTCTTGGGAGTCATTCTGCAATACCGGGGGTTGTTCGGTCCTACTTCTTAGAGATTGCTTGCTTAGGGCTGCTCCTACTGAGGTCGCTGCCTTGGGCCTGCTCTGGCAGAGGCTGATGGCTCTGGCAGAGGTTTCTGATTCAGTCCTGATAACTCAGAGGTTCAAGCCTCATCACACAAATGTCTCTGACTTGGTCCTACTTTTTATCTGGTAGCTCCCTTATCCCTGCTCCTGTGGAGGTCCTTGCCTCAGGCATACTCTGGCGAAGTCCAATGGCTCAAGCCTTCTTCTATATAGGTCACTGCCTCCTATGTAATTATTTTTTATTGGCCCACGAAGAATTTCCACTCATTAGGGTATATTGTTCTGTTTTTCTCTGCTGTGTGCTTCCCCACCCCCACATCTCCCTGCTGTTCCTCTCCATCAATAGCTTCCTTTTTATTGTCATGTTGTATAGCTTGTCCCTTCTCCCCCTCCCTTTGTGAACACCACCTGAGTTTCCCTCTCATTGTCTCACGTGTTATTTCATAGTTTGTACCCACTCTCACCAACCCACACTGAAATAATAACGTCCAATAAGTCTTAGACGTTAGCATTCGCATACGAGAGGGAACACGGGGGTTTTGCCTCTCTGGGACCGGGTCACCTCACTTTATTCAATACTTTTCAGTTACTACCAGTTTCTTGAAATTTTCATAATTTGGTTTCTCTTAAATGCCGAGTAAAATGTTATTGTGTTCCATATACATTCTTCCTTTCCTTGCTACTGTGAAGAAAGGGGGGGGGGAGAAGACAAACTTGGTCACTGCTCCACCTCACACAGGAGCAGCTGGAAGGAGCCTTCTTTCTGCTCTGTGAGCTGCAGGACTGCATGCTCTGTGAGGGGACGGGTGTGTACAAAATGACAATAATTGTGCTGTGAACAGAAGACCCTTCTCTGGGAGACCTTTCCCCTCGCTGGTGGTGTGTAGAAGGGTGAATGGTACTAGCACCGAAAAAGCCAACTGAGTCCCACAACTTTGATTTCGACCATAGGGATCTCAAGATGATTATAGTTTCTCCAGTTTAGGACTAAACTCAATAGCATATGTTTTTATGAGGGACACATATAGGGAGGATGCACGCTGAGATAAGAACATCTGAACATGTGAGCCTATATAGGACTGATGCCGCCGCAATCCAAAGAACACTTGGAGTCCCCCAAATCTGGAAGTGACGGAGAAATACTCTGTTTTAGGCTCTTCAGAGACCTTGGAAGGAGTATGATTTACTAGTATCTAACGATATCTAAGGTATCTAGATATTCTAGACTTTTAGTTTCTAGATTGTGAGGGAATTTGTTTTCTGTTGTAAAGTCTCAAATTCATAGTAACCCTAGAAAGTAAAAAAAAAGCTGAACAGCAAAATAAAACAATCAACCAGCTGTTGTTGATAACCAAGGAGCTAGGAAGCCAGTGGATGCTTCTGTAGAGTAAAACACAGACATCCAAAAGGTATGGCTGACTGGGGGCCATCAGTGTTGCTAGCTGCGTCTCCCAACTTGGTGGCCAATGAAGGTCTAAGTCTTAGGAGCAGAGCGACAGCAGACAACGGAAGGGAACGGAGAATGGATACCGCGGTGAGTGAGAGTTCATGGCTAGTCTCTAAGACTACAGAGCAAGGGCAAAGGATGGCATCCATTGGTCAGAAGCAACTACTATTACACACTTAAGAACAAATGTCAAAACTGAATTTAAGAACTCCACACATGGAGTGTTCAAATGGAATGACATTTTGTCCACAAGTATTTAATGATTGTTAGATATAATCATCATATTGTATTTTTCCTATTTACTTAATTTCATTTTTGCTGCCTCTATGAACATTTTCCTTCTGTTAGTAAAGATACACTGGACAGGTTTTCCAATGCCAATAGCTGAAAAGAGTTCTAGAGCAGTATGGTACTACTTTGGGAATCATACGGCACTTTGATAGATACACTTTGGAAGGCAGATGCCTCAAAATTTTAATTTTTGCTGAGGGGAGGCAGCTCAACAGAAAACAGAAAACTGTCATTTCCCCAGAGATTCCAGATGCTGGAGACAAGCCATTAACAACTCTTAGTTTACTAGCTTTGGATAACTGAGAAATGGGTATTTATTTGGATAACTGGGAAAAAAGTGAAATGTGTATTTATTTTTACCCAAATACAGTTCTAATCAAAATTGGCATATTAATTAAATGTCTAATTAATGACTCCCAGGATGCTGTATGCTTCAAAATGACAATATCCTCGGGTAAAGATGTGGTTGTCAGCATGCAGAGGTTACGGATTCAGAGACGGGTGAAACTTGACAAGGCTTCAGCTTCTGAAAGGACAGAGACTCATCCCTTGATTCACAGATATGAAGGCTAGCTCAGAGGAGTAATTCCAGGAGTAGGCGGCAGTGGTTAGTGGTTAGGATAGACCCTGGGATGAAACACTCTTAACTGTCCTTGCATCTTGTCTTCTCCAGACAGCCTAAGCACACACTGGCTTGTCCCTGTGAGAGTGACTCCTGATCCTTCAGTAGCCTTTGGCTGCTCCTCTGTTACTTCAGTCTTCCGTCAACTACTCTCTCTCTCTCTCTCTCTCTCTCTCTCTCTCTCTCTCTCTGTCTCTCTCTCTCTCCCTCTCCCTCTCTCTCTGTCACACACATACACACACACACACACACACACACACTTTACAACATGAGGCCTTTCACCCCATCCCCACATCTCTACAAGGTACCAATGGAGAAATGTTAACATCAACACAGCCTGAAACCCTTTGATCTACAATACTGTCTTGCCTGCAAAATGTGCTAGCACAATGGTGGCACAAAACTTGTGACAGCTACCAACTAATATACAATTTTACTTACGGCCCACTGGACAAGGTAGAACCCATATCAGGTCCTGCTTGGGTGATCAAGAACCTGAGAGTAGACAGCCCAGTGACCTAGGGTAAAACCAAATGCCACTGTCCGAAAAAGAAAAAGAAAAAAGAGAAAAGAAAAAATGTAATCATGAAATGACTCCTACTGACATTCTACTATACTTACAGATCAGTGCCTTGCTTAGCCATCCTTCTAGAAGCTTACTCCTACAGACATAGTAATAAAATATAAAGATTCATAGCCAGAGATTATGAAAAATGAGAGGCTTGGTACACTAAGCCCTTAAAGGGATGTGTTCTTCAAATCCCTCGCCGCAGAATCTCAGGGCTCAGGAACCCAAGGGGAGAGGCAGAAGAAATACTGTGAGAGCCAGAGGAAATGGAGGGTACCAAAAACAAAAACAAAAAAAAATACAAAACAAAACAAAACAAAACAGTAACGACAAGGCCTTCTAAATTAACATGACGGATGCACATATGAACACACAGGGATAAGGCAGCATGCACAGGGCATGCATTAGTCTGTACCAGATGGGGTCCTAGAGCTAAAAGGAGACGTGGACACAAGCCCCATCCCTAGCCCAGAAGTTTTCTCTAATTGATAATTACTTGCAAAAAAGTTTAGCTTTTTTTCCAAGGGAATCTCACTAAGAAGCAAGCTACACTAAGGGCAGGCTGCATGCCCAGCAGGTAGACAGTCAACAAAAGCATGAACTCAGCAGCATTTTTGGAGGTCCCTTGTCTCACAATGTCCTGTCATGCAGGCCCATGTCACCCTGCCTGGCTCTTTATACAGATGCCATGGATTCCGACACAAATCTTCACACCTTGACAGAAAGTGCTTCCTGGTAACTACCTCTCAGTCTGCAGTCTGTTTCTCTCACTTTAGTGGGCTGCTTTAGTTCCGCATCCAGAACTCCAACTTGGCTCTTGTATGTTACAGCAAAACATCTAAACTCAGCTCTTCTTTGTTTGTTTGTTTGTTTTTGTTTTTGTTTTTGTTTTTGCTTTTCAAGACAGGGTTTCTCTGTAGCTTTGGGAGCCTGTCCTGGAACTAGCTCTTGTAGACCAGGCTGGCCTCGAACTTGCAGAGATCCACCTGCCTCTGCCTCCCGAGTGCTGGGATTAAAGGCGTGCCCACTACCATCCGGCTAAATAGCATTTTACTTTCATTGTTTATCAGTACTGTTTGTGTTTAGTTTTTTCTTTCGTTGAATGTAGTTTTTTTTTTCATATAATACACCCTGATTGCAGTTTCCTCTCCCTCTACTCCTCCAAGTTCTTCCCTACCTCTCCTTCCATCCATTGGCATCCAGTGCGCATGTCTTGGGTGAAAGCACACACGGGCGAGGTTTTCTTCAGAAAGTCCTTCATGGTTCTCTTTCAGGCAACTCAATCCATGTGAAAGCAACTACAGGATGTCTACACACAGACCAAGTATCTTTGCTGAGCTTGGTTGATGCCCCTCTTCACATAGTCCCCTTGGTCCAGGCATTTATTTTCTAACTCCCAATGCACTGATTACTCAATCCCAGAAGTTGTACACCAGTAGCAGTATGACAAGAATGCTTAATGAAAATCGAAATCTCACACTTCACCCTTGACTCAGCTGCTCACAAATTCTCAAGTGGGGCCTTGTAATTCACAGTTTAAAAAGGTATTTTTGTTGTTGTTATTGAGTCTGAAGTTCATTTTGACCACTCTCTAGAACCTGATATGAGTCTTGGATGCTCCTATACTCTTATTCTACTGGACCAGGTAGTCATAGGTTTGGTCCCAAACAAATAGAATAACCCAAAAAGTCCCCAGGAGGTAATTCTTTCAACTAACACATTGAAGTGATGGTGAAAATCCCAAAGAATATTCGGGCGAAGCTAGGTCAATTTGCTGGTGTACGAGGCTGATGAAAACTGGAGGTCCTATGAACAAAAAGAGCTGTCCTCAGCATATCGTTCTGGAATTGAGACTATTCACCTGGCCATCTGTCCCTGATGGGTGAGTCTGACTGCTTTGTTAGTTAGGTCTATAAAAGTCTGAACTGTGCCATTAACATCTTAACTCAGAAGCCTCTAATGGCAGTGAGAGGACTGGAGTGACCAACAATGCAGTGTAGAATGTAGATACATTCTCTAGTGTTTAATGAGATGGTATACAAAGGTACAACAAACTCCTGATAAAAAGGGGGGTTCTGGTGCTAGCTTTTTTTGGGCAAATTTTCCCAACTTCTGAAGACCTGGTGTAAATCTCTCTGCCCTGCTACCTTTCTTGCTCTGGTCTGCATTCCCATCTCTTCTATGTTCAAAGTCATCTGTTTGAAAGGTTCCCTTGCTCACCCTAATTGCAGACAGTTGAGTCCTTTGTCAGTAGTGGTCAGAGTTTATACTAGTAATAGAGAGACTTTTTCAACTACATGGGCATGACCTCATCCTCTGAGTGGGAAGTGTGCAAACTCAATTCTGCTGTACAACTTGAGATTTAGTGTCTTCATGCTGCTCCCTCTGCCCTATTGAGGACTTTCTTCTCTAAGGATTTTTGTCCTTGCTTGCTCTCCTTCTTTGTTCTAATTGTTTGAATCTTGGTGACATTTGTCCTTCTCGATTAGATAGGTACAGTTGTTTGTTTAATAGAAAAGTACTTTCTAACATAAGAGGTCCTTATGTGTCTCTCATACCTCTGCAGAGACGCTTATTCTCTTGGTAGATCCGAGGTATTTATTACTGGCAAACATCTCTCATTTTGTATAGCCTACTTTTGATTAATTGTTGTGCATGAGTAAGCAAAATTGAAAGAAAAGGCTTTTAATAAGTAACACAGGTATATATCTCTTCCCCAAAATAGATATAAAGTTGTTTTGGGACATTGGAGAAAGAGCATTGAGTAGAATGGTTGATGAGTATACCATGGTGGCCAAGTGCATTCTCCAAGATCAGTGTCTACATTGAGAATGAACAGCATGACTGTGAATTACTCATGGGCTTTGTTTACATTATTGTCCACACTGAGACCGAATGCATGGATGTGTTGAACTTGTGTGCATGGTTTAATGAACCTGTTGAGCTGGACTGTGATCTATTAGAACTGAGACCAAGATAATGGAAGACCATTATCAACTGATGGATGACAAGGAGGCCCACTGAAGCTCTCAATGATTAGAAGGGTGCTTTGTAATTCACAGTGGGGATGAGTGATGTGAAGTCAAATATAGACCAAATGATTGGGAAGGTAGCCTAAGCAGAGACTAAAGTGAAGACACTGCTCTGAGGAATGTATTTTCAATCCCTAGGAAATGACTATGCTTACATATTTCTGTTCTAGCTTGATGGTACTATATTTGTGTAATCCAAACACTCTGGAGCAGAAATTCTTAATCTGAGAGTAGCAACCCCTTTGGCGGTTGAAATACCCTTTCACAGGGGTCATCTAAGACTATCAGAAAACACAGATCTTTACATTATGATTCATAACAGTAGCAAAATGACAGTAGGAAGTAGCAATGAAAATAATTTTTATGGTTGGGGGCACCACAACATGAGGAACTATATTAAAGGGTCACAGCTTTTGGAAGGTTGAGAGCCACTGCTCTGGAGCCTGAAGAAGAAGGAAGAAAATGAATTTCATGACAGTCTAGGCAACACACACACACATAAAACAAAACAAATTTCTGGTCTGTTCCACAGAGCTTCTTGTTATGTGTGTCTGGAGTCAAGGCCAGATATTTAATCATTTATATATTGTCCAAAATCATTTTTTCGATTAACAAAAATTAAAATAAAACCCACTAACCTTCAGAGGAAAAAATATATCTCTAACTGGATATTACTGTCCTCTAGTATTTTTAATGCTGTCCACATTCTTTTCCTTGTATAGAGTACTTGCTAATGTCTCCGAGCATCTTGTGATATTCATTTTTCATGCTATTGCTTCCCATGTGCTGTAGAACACCTTCTAGAGCATGATATCAGCTCACTCCCCCTCCTGTCACCTTCTTCAAAGCAATGAGCAACTTAGACATAGGGATTGCCCTTTGCTGCTCTCACAGAGATTCGTTGAGTGCTTAGTAGAAAGAAGGATCTCAAAACTCACTTTGATTTTATTTAAAAATGCCACCATGTCTTTTGTGGAGAAGATACTGCTAATTTATGCAACAGCCAATTAAAACCATCACATTGTGCTCCATGATTAGTCACTATTGTTATACTTTCTTGTGATGTTATTGTCTGGTTTTGGTATCAAGATAATGATGATCAAACTGTGCCTCATCAATTGAATTGGGACATGTTACCGCTTTCTTTTACTGAAAAGAAAATTTTGCTTTGGATTTTTCTTAAACTTAAATATTTTACAGAATACACTGATATAAGGCATATGACCTAGACTTATTTTAAGGGAAAGAATTCTAACTACCATATTTTTTACTTGATATCAATCTGATCAGATTTCTTGTTCATTCCTAATCCTCGTTGATTTGTGTCTTTTTGAAATTGTGTCCTTTTCATCTGGATTGTTTCATTTTCATGTAATGTTACTTTTATAATATATCTCTATCTCTATCTCTATCTCTATCTATCTATCTATCTATCTATCTATCTATCTATCTATCTATCTATCTATCTATCACCCTTATGCTTTATGATGATATACCCTATTTTGGTTCTAATTTTTGAAATTTGTGTCATAATTCTTTTCTTGTTTTGATTTCTCAAAGTTCTAATGATTTTGCTTTTCAGGCAACTTTTGGTTTTGTTGGTTTTGCTTTATCCCTCTTTCTTCAAGAACCTCAAAATTCTTGTAATGATTTGAATGCAGACTAACAGAAAGGACAGAAATCATGCTTTGTTAAAAGCCTGGTTTCCAGAACACTATAAAAAATATATTTTTAAAACACATATTTTTAAATTGAATTGGTCACTTGTCACACGTATCTTGTGAATTTTCATCTTGCCGAGCAGAAAGTGTATTTAAAACATTTGCAAATCAGCAGCTTAATACAGTAATATTTACTTCATATATTTGCTCAGTTAAGGTTGAAATGTATTCCACTGTTGTCTATTTACTGTGCTATCTCTAGGTGTTCAGTTAATATTTGCCTGTCAGAAATCTGAATGTCATGAGACTTTCATGGTCTCTATTTGCTAACCTGTTCTATAAAACACACACATCCATATTTCCCCCAGGCCTTTCTTATCATGATTCATGCTGATGGCATAGCAAGCTGTGGAAATCACTATTGTCCATCACAGAGCCAGCTACAGAGAGATTTCCATCTCCCTTTATGAAGGCATCTCCTTCTCTGTTTCCACTTCTATTTATCTTAATGATACTTCATTTTCTGGGTAAGGAATAAAAAATAGGTGATTCAAGAGCCAATCACCAACTGGATGAGGAAAAGTGAGGAACAGAGATGAATGGGGAATGCTTTCAGGTTTCTGTGTTGATTCTGCTATGCGGTATCCTACACCAAAAGCAATACAAATATATGGTGCTTGGAGTGGGGTAAGACAATGGATCTAATTCTTATTGAAGTGAGGCTGGCAGAAGAGACACTAAGTAATTCTGTCCACGGATGGATCAAGCATGACTCTTCCGATCTCAAAAGTCAATTAAAGGATGAGCAGACACCTTGACATGTGTGTGCTTCATATGTACTGTAAATGAGCAGACACCTAGATATATGTGTACTTCCATATGTGTTGTGGATGGAAAAGAGGAAGAGCGAGACTGGTCCATCAGAGCTATCTCTCTGTGTTCTTGAACTGCTATTCTATTATGACTTAGTCATAAATAAATTCAGTATAAATAAGAATTTTGTTATTGTACCATTTTTAAAATATAAATATATCTAAATATAATTAAATATACAAAAGTATCATAAATAGCAAAATATACTGAATATTTAAGATACATCTAAAATTGATCAATACTCTGGCTCTGAAAAATGCATTAATGCAGAAAATTCTTAGTTTCATAATTCATAATCTCCTGCCTTGAAAGAGGATTTGAGAATCAGTATAAGTTTGCAAAAGTGATTTGAGAAATGGCCACTGAACTCCTACTGACTTTAAACTTTGGCAGTTTTAGTCAATCAATCCTAAGCATGACCGTGCAAATTTTAGATTGCAAATCACATACTCTTAGCAAGAAAACACAGGCTTGGAAACCTTAAGTAATAATCTTAAAAATCAAATGGTTAGCTTGTCCCTGGATGGTACCCTTGTATGTCAGACCCTACATTTTTTATTTAGTTTTAACTCACCTTTCCAGTCAGTAATTTGATATATTTGATTCATGTTTGACAAATGATAAAACACATTAATTCTTATATTTGCTATTCAGACTTTTTTCCTGGGGGAAAAATAGATATATGCACAGCTATAATGGCAAAATTTTTGGTGGCTAATATATACTTGCCATGATGGCTCATTTATGGTTTTCAGTTTGGCTGGATCTGGAATGAACTACAGTGGAAGTTGCTGGGTGCCCCTGTGAGGGATCTTCTTGATTGCACTATTAGAGGTGGAAAGACCCACTTTAAATGTGTGCAATACCATGAGTATATGTTTATGTTTGTGTATTTGCCTATGTGGAACAGCTCAGATGGCATATGGAATCTTTCCTTTCTGCTTGCTTGCTTTCAGTTCTCCTGATAAGCATATCTATTCTCTTGCTGTGGATTTCTTGCCCCAATATGAGACCCAGTTTCTTTGGACTCCAAGCATAGACAGGAGACCACCTGCCCTCCAACAGCCCTCTAACCTTTCATCAGCGGGTGGGGACTGCTGAGATATCCTGCCTTATGAGCTGAACAACTCCTGGGATTCTCAATCTCTCCCATTGATGAACTACCCAGACCATGTCTTGTAAGACAAGCTAATGTATGTATTCATCGTACTACTTCTGTTTCGTTAAGGAATGCTGACTAACACACTCACTAATTTGTAAAAGAGACATTAATCAGCTAGAATATGGGTAAACATTGATACAATCAGGTAGAATAGAATTCAATCCAGATTTTATCTCTAAATGAGCAATTCTAGTATGTTCTTTACTAGATATCAATGTATTTAAAATTTCCCTCAGCATAATTGATTGAGCAGCCAACTATTCTAAAAGTGGATTGTAGTCCAAAATATCAGAAAGAAACCATGACCAAGAAACTACACAGAGTGCTTCTGTCAGAATGTCTACACAGGTTGTTGTGCTTGCAGAGTTACTGCACTGGCCCTGTGGTGTGGCTGGAAGACAGAATTATCTCACTGGATCTGTGATGTGTCTAGGAGGATGAGTGACCTCACTGGACCCGTGGCATGTCTGGAAGGATTAGCCACCTCACTGAACCTGCTGTGTGGCTGGAAGGACGACAGATTTCCATCTTGAAATTTGGTCAGGAATAACATATGCAGAGAGCTAACAACGGCCCAAGAGATATAAATATGAGAGGCAGATTTATGCATCAATTTGTGATTTTATTTTATCTACTTATTTGAGAGAGAAAAGAAAAAATATTTAAAATTTTTATTTCTGTATATATGCATGTGTGTGTACATGCATATGGGTCCCAAGGAGGCCAGAGGAAAATGTGGGATCCCTTGGAATCAGAGCTACAAGCAGTTGTGAGTTGCCAAATTTGGAACTAAATTTGGATCCTCTACAAAGGCGGTTAAGTGCCCTTCACTGTTGAGACATCTTTCTAGCCCCAAAAATCATTTTTCATGAAATTTTAGATCTGCAAGTGTTCCTAGAGTGTATTCAGAGTTCCTGGTGAATCCAAGAATTTCTGCTCTCAAATGCTCCAGAATGTTCTTCAAATCAATTTTCTTCCTGTGGTTCTTTATATATAACTTCTGCCACTGCTACTTAAAACAGACTAAAAGAGCAACTCGAGCTGAGCCCATACTGCTGAGATTCTACGACTCTCTGGGAATTCCCACTGGTGTACTGAAGTCGATCTGGGAGAAAGTAGATTTGCCGTATATAGGAGCTGACTGCTGGCTCAGCACCTTGGAAGCAGTTCAATATGAAACAAAATCATTTCAGTAACTGCTTTGAAATCCAGGCTGTTCATGTCTCTTATGCTTACTAATGATGAAGGACATGCTAACTGATGCACAAGCAATATGTGCAGCTGGGCCCTGTAGAGCTTGCACAACATGAGGAAAGTCAGAGACTTTTTGTAGGTAGGGTGGATGCCTAGATAGTTGGTTTCTGGTGGTTAACTGCTCACAGATCCTTCTTTGCACCAGGGTAGCCTTAAGATGACTAAGTACTAATTGTACAAGAAAGTTCAGCCAGCCAGGTATCTGAAAACTACTTTACATTCATTGAGATGCCAGAAAGTATGAATTTTAGAACTAAAGGAGTCTTTACTCTTTGCTTATTTAGACCTCTTCTTTATTACTGGCAAGAAATCTACAGCCTAGACTATTTTCTTCTTTTTTTAAAACTACATGTTAGTTCACTTCAAAAGTGTCACTGGACATCAGGGAATCTGCCATACTGATCAAACTGATGGTATAGTGCCATTTCTAGACACAATGTCTCCTAATGCAAGGGTCATTTGTGCTTTGTTAAAACAATACAGAGGAAATGAAAAATGGGCTTCATAACTTGCCTCATCAATATTTGTGCATAACAATATTTGCTTTCAGTACTTCAGAAAGGGCCCTTATTTGCTACAGATGTCTCTTAGAAGAGAAGGAACTAATTTTCTCGGCTGTATGCTCATAGCAGGTTACTTATGCTCCAGCAGATAGCACCTAGGAACATGCAAGCAATATTAATTGGACCTGGTCATGCAAATAGGAAATATGATCCTTGATAACTATAGTATTGTCATGTCAGTCTAGAAGTTGCTTATCTCTTGACTTATTTAAAACAAAACTAACAACAACAACAAAACTTCTTAATTCCATAGGTCATTTTATTTTGTCTTTCTATTATACATCATCAATTGGCTCTGTGTTTGAATATTTGTGTCTCTCTAGTCAGGTATCCATGAAGAAATTGGTACCTTATAAAGGGGGCTGTCTTGCCTCTGCTGACAAATGACAGCAGTAATAGAAGGTTCCAACCAGAAGTCAAGAAACAGGCTATACCCAAACACTGCATATGCCAGCCACTCCAGAACTGAGAGATACACATTTTTGTTGTTGATAAATTACCAGGTTGTGGTACATCATTATATATATCCTGACCCAGGATATTGCTACTTGCTTCTTTTGACATTAAGATGGCCTGTACAGGTAGATCCAGCCCACCCTGACCAAGGGTCAGAAAATTCCAGGATACATGTGCTCCTTCTTTTAAAATAGGAGGTTTGATCTTGGGAGTGGCTGCCTTCAGGATAGTGGTCTAGGGTGGGTTCACTGCCTAAATAACAAAATGCTAATGATTTGATGTCTCAAAGTATTAAAGGAACTAACTCCTCTAATTGTCCTTTGTATCGTGTTAAAGAAGTGTTTTGTTGCCTTCTCCCCACCCCACTTGGCTTCAGGAAGAGTGGAAAGACAGCCTAAATACATGAAATTACAAGGAATAAATTTGAACAATGCTTCTGTTTTGCTTAGTAGATTTACTACTTTGACTTACACTTTCTATTTCTAGTAAGTAGACTTGAGAATTTTCTCAATGACGTTAGTATTTTTTCCCTTTATTCAATGCAATTCCCATTAAAATCCCATCAAACTTCTTCACAGACCTTGAGAGAACAATAATCAAGTTTATATGACAAAACAAAAAACCCAGGATAGCCAAAACAATCTTATACAATAAAGAAACTTCTGGAGGCATTACCATCCCTGACTTCAAACTCTATTACAGAGCAACAGTATTGAAAACAGCTTGGTATTGGCATAAGAACAGAGAAGTCGACCTATGGAATGGAATAGAAGACCCGGATATTAACCCACAAACCTATGAACACTTGATTTTCGACAAGGGAGCTAAAGGTATGCAATGGAAGAAGGAAAGCATCTTTAACAAATGGTGAGGATGTGGAGTGAGGGGAACACTCATCCATTGTTGGTGGGAATGCAAACGTGTGCAGCCACTGTGGAAATCAGTGTGGCGGTTTTCTCAGGAAACTGGGAGTCAGCCTCCCTCAGGACCCAGCAATTCCACTCTGGGGAATATACCCAAGAGATGCCCTATCATACTACAAAAGCATTTGTTCAACTAGGTTCATAGCTGCACTATTTGTAATAGCCAGAACCTGGAAACAACCTTGGTGCCCCTCAATAGAAGAATGGTTAAAAAAGGTGTGGAACATATACACATTAGAGTTTTACTCAGCGGTTAAAAACGATGACATCTTGAATTTTGCATGCAAATGGATGGAAATAGAAAACGCTTTACTGAGTGAGGTAAGCCAGACCCAAAAAGAGGAATATGGTATGTACTCACTCATAAGTGGATTTTAGCCATAGTTAAAGGTCTTTGAGCCTATAATTCATGATCCTAGAAAAGCTAAATAAGAAGTTGAACCTGAAGAAAATCATTTTGTTATCCTCCTGAATATTGGAAGTAGACAAGATTGCCAGGCAAACTTGGGTGCACGGGGGCAGGGGTGGAAGTAAGGGGAGATTGTTAGGAAGAGGGGAAAGAGGAGAGGGAGAGGATTGGGGATGGCTTGGGGGAGTGGGATGGGGGAAGGGAGGAAGGTTGGATATGGGAGCAGGGAAGCATGCATCTCAAATAAGGGAGCCATTTTAGGGTTTGCAAGAGACTTGATTCAAGAGGGGTTCCCAGGCCCAAGGAGAGGTCCCCAGATTGTTCCCTGGGCAGCAGAGAAGAGGGTGCCTGAACTGGCCTTGGCCAATTGCTAAAGGAGGAAGCTTCTCTGATGATGGCAAATGAAGGATGTAATCTTTGAGTATAACAGAATGCTGTTAGGGATCATATTATTACTCCTTTTTTTTCTAAAAAAAAAGAGCTGTATTATTTGGTTTTATCCTAGGTCCTGAGGCTATCTAGTCTTAGGATCTTGAACATCCAAGCAGTGCCTGGTTTGGTTTCCCTCTTATGGAGTGGTGTTTGATTCAAATTGGTTATTGGTTGGTTACTCTCACTAGTTTGTGCCACTATTGCACTAGCATATCTTGCAGGCAGGACACCTTT
Source organism: Myodes glareolus (assembly GCF_982192425.1). NCBI lineage: Eukaryota > Metazoa > Chordata > Mammalia > Rodentia > Cricetidae > Myodes > Myodes glareolus. Next base: position 44,243,827 of record NC_142030.1, on the reverse strand, counting down.
GTACATCAAAAGGTTTGTGATTGGCTTTAGCTTTCTCCTTTGGTGCAATTCAGGCTACCTTCCCATACAAAAGGTGCTAGAATGTAGGGGTGAAGGCTCTCTGTAGGCACCAGCTTGACTTCTCCATGTTCAATGAGTTGTGTAGGTGTTGTCTTCAGGCATGAAGCTTGCTGTTAGTTGTGAAGATCACCTTGCAGTTTTGGCAAAAGCCTGAGTTGTTTGACGATTCTGATGAAACCCAGTTGGTCAACAACTAAATTAGATGTAAAACAGTCCTGGTACTAGAAGCTTCATTTGATGATAAGAGATGTCCAGTTGGGGCTCTGTCTCACTCATTATTTGGGAATTTAGTTTAGAATACCTTAATGTATGTATATATTTTAGGAAGATTATACTATGTTATGTGTCCATACTTCCCCTCAAATGGATCCCAATTTTAGCTGTTTCTCCTCATAGTCCTTCCTTGATCCTTGTCAATGACCATCCTTGACAAACACCTCTTACCAGGGTAGGGGCATGGGAATATTAGAAATATAAGTAAAGAATGTGAAGATGCATAAACAAAAGAAGACAGAAAACAGAATGATACTGGGAGAGTATTCCAGTGGTTACTAAAATCACCCACATTTAAGTCTCCACAGCTTTTATACCCAAAGTAACTGGGTTGGGAAGAAGTTAACAAAAGGCTTTATTAATATATGATAATTCACACAGTCAGTTGTTTCATCACTCTGAAACATCAAATCATTAGCATTCTGTTGTCCAGGTAGTGGATCTGCTCTAGGCCATGTATCCTGAAGGCCACCCTTCCCTAGGTAACCTCATAGTTACAAAAGAAGGAACAGAAGTACATTTGCATATTCTGACCACCTGTCAGGATGGCATGGACCTACTAGAATAAGCTATTTTAATGTTAGAAGAACCAAGCGATCACACCCCCCCCCCCTGCCGAGTTGGGACCTGCAGCTATGCTTGTTGATCATTTGAGTAACCTCCAAACTCTCTGACTGTCAGACAAGTAGAAATGGGCCCACATTTCTCAGATCCTCCCATTACAGTTCTCTCACATTCAACCATAGCTGTAAATCCTATTTCTTTTTCATAAAGAGAACTGTTTGTCCCCTTCTTGTCCCTTACTCTACCTCCTTGCTGTGGGTCTAAGGATTGTAGTTTGATATCATTAACTTCACAGCTAATGTTCATGTATATGTAAATACGCACTATATTTGTTTCTTGATTTGGGTTACATCACTCAGGATGATTTTTTCTTAGTCGCATTCATTTACCTGAAAATTTCAGTTTTTAAACTGCTGAGTAATATTTCATCATGTAAATTTAATTTTGAAAAACCACATTACCTTTACGTATTCATTTCTTTAGAGCATCTAATTACCCCCTACCCCAATTTCTGGCTATTATGAATACAGTGACAATGTACATGGTCTCTTTAGTAGGATGAAGTGTCCTTTGGTTATAAATCAAAGAGTGGTGTAGCTGTCTTCTTGAGAAACTGTCACACTGATTTCCATAGTGGCTGTACAAGTTTGCTCTCCCACCAACAATGGATGAGTGTTCCCCATGAGCTGTCATTTTCTTTATTGATCTTAGTTATTGTGTTAAAGTCTTTAATCCATTAAGAATTTAGTTTTGTGAAGAGTAATAAGTATTTGGATTGTTTTACATGCAGCTGTCCAGTTTTACCAGTACCATATTTTGAAGTTGCTGTCTTTTTTTTGGGTGTATATTTCTTGCTAATTATAAATAATCATGTGCTCATGGACATGTGGATTGATGTCTGGGTCTTCAAAATTCAATGTTATTGATGAACATAACTTTTAGTGTTAATACCATGCTGTTTTTATCACTGTAGTTCTATAGTACAATTTGAGATTTGGGGTAGTGATACATCTAGAATTTCTTTTATTATTCAAGATTGTTTTTTTTAGCTATCCTGGGTATTTTTAATTGCTTTATTAACCTTTCAAGATAGGTAAGGAATTGTGTTGGGATATTGCTGGGGAATTCATTAAATCCATAAATTGTTTTATTAGGAGATTCATTTTTACTATATTAATCCTACGAAGCTTTCCATAGGAGATATTTACATCTTCTGATATCATCTTCAAATTCTTTCTCCAATATCTTAATTTTTTAATAGAGAAGATCTGTATAAAAAAATTAGACCCCAAAAAGGGGACACAACAATAGGCACTGAGGAATTCAAGAGAATCATGAAGACATCCTTTTAAAAACATACTCCACCAAACTAGAAAACCTGAAAGAAATGAATAATTTCCTAAATACATACGAGTTCCCAAAGTTAAATCAAAATCAGCTAAGCAATTTAAACAACCAAAAAAAAAAACAAAGAAAAACAAACCAAAAGCAAGACTAATGGTTTTATAAAGAATTCTGCCATATTTTCAGAGGACTGTTATTGCCATTACTCCATACATTATTTCACAAAGTAGACATAGAAAGAATATTTTACAATTTATTTTATGAAGTCACAGTTAGCATGATACCCAAACCACATGAGGGGAATTACAGACCAATTTCCCTTAGATGCAATTTCCTGTAGGTGCAAAAATTATTAATAAACTGTTGCAAATCTAATCAAAAAATGCATCAGAATTTTATTAGCCATTGTCAAAAGGCTTAATTACAGAGATGCAGGAATGCTTCAACATACATGCAATGATGGATGAAATCCACTGTATAAACAAACAGAAAGACAAAAACCAGATGATCATCTCATTAGATGCAGAAAAGGCCTTTAACAAAATCTAACACCACTTCATGATAAAAGTCCTGGAGAGATTATGGTTACAAGGGATATACCTAAACATAATAAAAATAGTTTACAGCAAACCTCTTACCAGTATCAATTTAAATGAAGAAAAATTCAAAGCAATTACTAAAATCAGGAATTAAGGCAAGGTTGTCCACTTTCTTCATGCCTATAATAACAATATTGCACTTGGTATTTTAGTTAGAACAGTAAGACAACTGAAGGAGATCAATGGGGATCAAGTAGGAAGGGAAGAAGTCAAAGCATCTTTATTTAGAGATGACATAATAGTATACATAAGCCACCCTAAAATTTCCACTGAGAAAGCCCTATAGCTGATAAACACCTTCAACATTGTAGTTGGATATAAATTAACTCACAAAACCCAGTAACCTTCTCATGTGACTTGAGAGAAAATAAGAGAAACAATACATTTCACAATAGTTTCAAATAATATAAAGTATCCTGGGGTAACTCTCACCAAGCAAGATGATAATATTTGGGAAGAGACATTTTGAAAAGAAATATAGGGGGAACTGTAGATATGGCTCAGCAGCTAAGAACATCTATTGCTCTTTCGGAGGACTCAAGTTCTGTTCTCAGCACCTGTGTCTGGTAGGTAGGTGCCTTTCAATTATCTATAACACCTCCTGGAGAGGATTTGACACTTTCTGCTGACCTCCATGGGCATCTTTCCTCTCTGTCTGTCTATGTATCTGTCTCTCTGTCTCTCTCTTTCTGTCACACCACACACACACACACACACACACACACACACACACCCTACTTAAAATTTCATAAACCATTGCAGAATTAGTGATCAGCGCAAAGGTATTCTTATTTTTATTCCTTCCTGAATCCATTCTTCAATCTCAACAAAAACAAGGCAATATCATACATTATTATATACAATGACATCCTGAGCTTTGGGGAATGCTTGCTGTTTCCTACTGAGATTAAAGGGGTATGTCCATCCAGCTACACCATTCATTCACTGTATCAGCAGCAGTTTGATGCACCTAACTTCGAGAATAAAACAAACCATACAGGTATTCAATTAATTCCATTAGATCATAGCTATTTCCTCAGTTACATATCCTTAACTAGTATTACACCCACTAACCATCATTTTCAATGCCAGCTTTTCTGATTTCACATTTGACAGCAATTTCCTTCACACTTTTATGTTCAATTTGAAATGCAACTTGAAAACTTACCATTAGAGGCATCTTCTGGTTCCTATGGTTTTATAGAAGATGGTTTTTACTTTATGCTGAGAAAATGATGCTGCGGTACACGGATTTGTGCTCAAAGCAGTGTGTGTTCATCTCACCTAGGGATGGATGCTTAGGACTTCCTAAGGTAACAGCTTCCCATAATGCTTTTCTAAGTGACTATTGAGAGACTTCTTTGTAATGGCACATGGAGGTAGCAGTGCTGATGTCAAAAGCATAGAATTCATTATGGTACTTGTATTAAATTCATCTATCCTTTGTTACAGGTTCTGTGAGGCAGTCCTACAGACATTGTATTCACCACCCATGTTTTTATGATAATGCAGCACCAGAACAGTTTTGTTCTTTGAAAATAAGGCAGTTGCTGAGTGGGAACTGCAGCTCATTGGTAAACCCTTTTCTTTGCAGGATTCAATCCCTAGTAACACAGAAATAAATAAGTAGTATATAGTAAAGTAATAGATTACGCAACCCCCCACCAATACTCACACAACTTTCCAAAGATCTCAAAAGAGATTTGGTAGAGATAACTAATACTATTTAACTATTTGGAAAAGCCATATGGAAACCTATTTTGCACTATATATACATATTTTTGTATACATATATTTACATATATATATGCATTCATATGCATTTATTCATTCACATGTAGATATGTATTCATATAAATGGGTTTAACTGGAGTTAAAACACACAAGGAAATATTCTCCTCCATGACGCCATAAGCTGCTGAATACTAAGCCCAGTTTCAGGTTTAGGATATGTCCCCTGGACTTGTTGGTCAGAGGTGCTTGGGGGACTCTCCCCAGTTATAAGATTGTTCTTGGTTGCCCACCAGAATTTCATGGTAAGATGCTGTTGCTGACACACTGATCATGTGACTTGAAGAAATCAAGTTGGTACTGATAAAAGAAGCTTACTCTATGATCCACACCTTTCATAGTCCTGGAAGATGCTATGCAGGTTGTTATCCTCATCATGATTCAGAGTCTGTCTCAGAAGAAGCAGCAGAAGGATTGTAAGAGATGGAGGCTGGGGATGACTGAAAGGACCAGTACACTCAGAAACTCTCAGCATCTCTGGGTCTGGTGCAAATCAAGACAGTCAATATTCTATCATGGGGGTGGGGAGAGAGATGGCCCAGTAATTAAGAGCACTGATTCCTTTTCCAGAAGACCCAGGTTCAATTCCTGACACCCATCTTAGGGCTTATAGTCATCCATATCTCTAGCTCCAGGGTAATTCTTTACCATCTTCTCGATTCTGCAGACAGTTCGTGCAAGTGTACACAGACGTAAAATCAAGCAAAACACTCAGACATATAAAATAAAAGCAAAGTTTTTGTATACACAAATACACACGATCATGGAGTAGGAAAGAGTTTATGAGTTTGCACCTCTAAGTGAAGAGTTATGGAGAGCTGATTGCTTCTGGAGTGGGGGAATGATTTTATTTTTAGGTGTGGCTCCTTGTATGTTAAACATATTTAAGTATGGCCACACATGCAGAAGTATATGAACAACATAAATTGAAGTATTTTTTTTAAATAATACTCAAATTTGAGGTAGTAAGGAGGTTGGGGTGGACCTGCAGAGATTGAAGAGTTTGAGTTGGGGATGAATATAAGCAAAAATTCATTGTATGAAATTCTCAAATAATTAATAATACTATTTAAAATATCTCTATAAAATATTCTTTGGTAATGCAGAACTTGTGGAAGATAAAATTTCCTTTATATTAGACACATACACTAGGCATATCTATTCTTGTTATTGTAATTTCTCCAAGGAGGTTCTAATTTTCTCATGTTTCTCCTTTAGGACCATTTTACAAAGCAGATTTCAAAAGATAATACATAATGTTACCAACATAGCAATTCATGCTTTCACCAGGGCAATCTGTACATTGAGAATAATTCCTGGGGGAACCAGTTGCTGCTCACATCAGACAATGGGAGGTATTTCTAGCTATCTGTCCTTCCTGGTGCTTTTGGTAGAGGGATGACCAGAGTAAACAGGACCCACCAAAGAGTAGGTCTTGATTTTCAAGTGGCCTTGGAAGAACTACTTGAATCATAAAGCCTGTAGAGAACTGGTCTACCAACAGATGTCCACCCGCATCTACTGGGAATGATACAAATAATTTTGAGGGTCTCCAATGTGGTGTCCTAATCCTGTTCAGTTTTCATAGCTTAGATAAGCTTCTCCCAGTACTATTTCCAGAGGACAGACTGACCCAGCTCCAAAGTCAAAATTCTGATGACCATCAACATTATGTTTTAACCATGTGACTTATGAAACCAGTCTTCATATCATTGTTCTTCCTGACAGATAAATAGCTTGCTTCTAATGAAGCTGCAGTAGAACTCCAAGATCGGCACTGTCAAAATAAAACATTATTATATGTCTATAATTTGAAGAACTCTAAAGATGATTAATTCAGGAAAGGAATGGGGGCATTGTTCCTAAGAATATAGACCTTTTCTTTTATTTCAAGATGCAGGCAAACAATAAATAACCATTGTCAAAATTTATTACCATATTGCTGAGATGTAATGCTTCTTGCCTTTCAACAATAAAAACTGTGCATATATTTTCCTCCATAAAATGTGTTGCTTCATGCACAAAGATGAACAATTCAATATTTCACAAAACTATTAATGGTCCATTTTCTGAATTATGCAGATTTAGGTGCATAATACAGAATAAAAGCTTTGTGGTTTCTTAGTCATAGAACTGGTAAATTCCTTCTTATTCCATGCTTTCCAGTTTAGTTTTTTTTGAAATAGTAACATTTTCCAAGGTACTCTATGAAAGTAAACTCATAATTCAAAATAGATCATACAAATTAATTTGCTTGTGTTATGTACTCTGTATTATGATATAAATAATCTTATATTTTTCTCTTATATTCTTTTAAAAGCAGAATCAACCATAATAATGATCATAATTCAAATGAATATAGATATTGAATGCAATTCCCACATGGACTATGACTACTTTTTATAAAATCGATTTCCTTTCTTGTACTAAAAATGAACTAAATAAAATTAAGAACATTTTAGAATCAAAGCATGCCAGTAGTTGCATGTCATACAGCAGAGAAATGAATGTCAAATGACATAAATGAAAATTGTATTTATTTATCCTTATCTCCTAACCTCAAGACTCACTGGATAGCCCAAAGAAAAACAAGGTTCAACTTTCTAAACTTGCCATTGATGGTCGACTGTCAGGTATGAAAGAAAACCATGGGCTGCCCATGGGTTGAATACATTTCTCCAGTCTTCAGTCTTATATGGTGCTTGTGAATCAGATAAACCTGATTCATATCATATATCTTGTGTGCCCTGATAGTGCAATCAGAAATCACTTCTTTCCTCTGAATTCTTGTAACAATAATAATAGTATTTCTGTTGACATGCTGTAACATAATACCCTAAAGTACTCAAGTTCAAATCCAGTATGGTAGTACATGCCTCAGGAATCTGAAGCAATAGGGTCTGAGTTTTGTGGCCTAGGCTGCATGTTCAGTATCAGCCTGGACTTCAAAGTAAGACCTGTTTTGCTTTTGAAAAGGTACTCAGTTCATTTCTTGTTTCTTCTACTAAACTTCATATGCCTTGCAAGGTAAGGTTTATGCTTCATTGAGTACTGTTTATCTGGACCCCATTTAATCCAGGACCAGCCATACCATATGTACCCAACATATGTGAACCCATGGAATGCAGGGAAAGGAATACGGGTCTTGGGAATTAAGCAATATGAACAACAGATCCAAGAGTCAATCAAATAAAAATTTGAACAGACTGTAAGATTTAAACAACAAAAATATAAAGCTCAGTTTTGATGGTGGCTACTCTGGAGGCTGAGGCAGAAGGATAGCAAGTTCAAGACCATTCTGACTACAGAGTGAGTTTAATACCAGTCTAGATAATTATGTGTCTCAAATTATAAGAACAACTGTGCTGGATATATAAGGTGATGGTTCAAGCTAGGCTATCATGTTATGAGGCCCTGTTTTTAATTTCCAGAGTGTGGAACAAATAAATTAATTAAAACTAAGCAAATAAATAAAGCTAGAGAGTCAAGAATGATGCTCAGAGTTTATCCAGTTCTACAAGTAACAGCTAGTGTGGTTTGCATTAGTTAAAAAGATAGTCCACCTCTTCTTTAAACACACACACACACACACACACACACACAAATGCACTTATGCCCACACTACTACTACCACCAACCACCAACCACCACCACCACCACCACTAAAAATAACTTTTGTTTAGATAATAGTAATTTTATCTCTAAATTATTTAAGTAAATAAGCAAATGTCTGCTTGTTAAATTTTAAGATCGCTGTTTTCTAACTATGTCTAATGGTGACACTCAATGAAGCACACCACCAAAAGTGTGATCTCCCTGCTAATAGATTTGGTAGCTTCTGGGACCTGGCTAGACTTGTAGACTGTGGGTAACAGCTTAGTTACACTGAATCACAATCTGCATTCATTTATCACTTTGAGATAGAGTCTCATGTAGCCCAGTATGGTATTGAACTCTTTATGTAGCCAAGAATGACCTTGAAATCCTCATCTTAATGCTTAGCATATTGGATGTGCTGCCATGCCTGGCTTATGCAGGTGCTGGGGATCTGGCCCAGGGCTTTGTGCTAGGCACACATCTATAACCAAGCTAAAGCACCCAGAATCTACTTCCTCTGACTAGATTTGCAATAATTCTGAGAAATGTAGCCCTCCAACAGTTTCTCAAACTGTGATTTTCAGGCATTCTCCTCCTAGACTGATGTACAATGTACTTTTTGCAAACATGCATTTAAGCATCACTGGTTTATTAAATCATAGAACATATTTGCAAAACACTAAACTCACAAAATCAGGCCTGGGCAGTTCTAAATGATGGTTCCACATGTTTACTTCTTATGCAATGAAAAGGAACACAGACTGTATATAAATAATCACAGAGCTCTAATTTACAGTAGAGCATGTGGTGTTTCTAAAGCACAAATCTATCATTAAAAAGTGTGCCCCTTTACAAAAACTTAAGTTCACTTTGATAGAGGTATTCTAACACTGTGCTCTATACTGTTATTGACAATATGATTCATGCCCAGGAGACGATGTGATCAGTTTGGTGTATATTTGTGCTATAATGTTATGAAGTACAGCATCCTAGTACAAGTATATAGAGATGGCCAACCTGGTGATAAAAATTATTTTATGTGTACGTGGAGAGTACAGATAATGAATATATTCTTTTGTTTATATTTGCAAGCAAAAGTTGCATGGATACATGGCATGAATACAGACCAATATAGACAAGTTATTATGTTAAAGTGACTTTTATCAAAGTCCTTGGATGATGGATTGAATACAAACTTAACATTTTTTACAGGCACATCATTATAGTTTATTGTATTTTCAATTTGCAGTTCTCCAGTGACACATGAAATTGAGAACCTTCACACGTCTGCTTGCTGTCTCTCATCCTTAATAAAAAGTTTATTCAGATATATTTTGCCCACTTTTAAATTTTTATTCTTTTATTTTTGTTATTAATTAATTAATATTAATTAATCTATTTTAGTCCTGGGGAATCCATGAATTTTAATTATTTATTTGTTTGACATCTTGACCATGTTTCCCCTCCCTCCAATCCTCCCATTTCCTTCCCCCACCTTCCCTCAGCTCTCCCTCAATCTGTTCTTCCTCTGTTTCTGATCAGAAAGGGCAGGCCTCACATGGGCATCAACAAAGCCTGGTATATCAAGTTTCAGTAAAACTAAGCACCTCCCTTGCATTAAGTAAATTTGGGCAAGGCAATCCAGTATAAGGAACAGGATCTGAGGAGCCAGTCAAAACATTAGGGACAGTCCCTGCTCCCATTATTAGGAGTCCCACAAGTAGATCAAGTGACACAACTTGCACATATTTGTAGAGGGCCTAGTTCGGTTCCATGAAGGTTCCCTTGTGGGGAGGCCCAAAAATGTGAGCCTATTTCCACCTTGTCTAAGAGTCGCAGAGTTTGAAGATGCTCAGAATCATTGACAACAGCCAGGATTATACATCCTGACCCAGGATATTGCTACTTGCTTCTTTTGACATTAAGATGGCCTGCACAGGTAGATCCAGCCCACCCTGACCAAAGGTCAGAAAATTCCAGGATACATGTGCTCCTTCTTTTAAAATAGGAGGTTTGGCCTTGGGAGTGGCTGCCTTCAGGATAATGGTCTAGGGTGGGTTCACTGCCTAAATAACAAAATGCTAATGATTTGATGTCTCAAAGTATTAAAGGAAGTAACTCTTTTAATTGTCCTTTGTATCGTGTTAAAGGAGTGTTTTGTTGCCTTCTCCCCACCCTCCTTGGATTGGGGTATAAAACTGTCTGAAAAATTCAATGCAGGTGGATTTCAGTACTCACTGGAACTCCTTCGCTATACTATCCTATGTTTCTGTTTTATTTTTTTCACTCACGTCTTTGTACTATTTACTATTTTTCTGAACCTTATGCTTCTACCCTGGTAATTGGTCTTTTTGTTTAAGTTAGTCTCTGACACTCTTGTAGTGATATTTCATTTGTATTTTGATAAATAAAGCTTGCCTGAAGACCGGAGTGCAAAACAGTCACATTAGTCAGTCATAGAGATTAGACAATGGTGGCGCACATCTTTTATCCCATACTAGTTAGCCATAGAGGCAGGGTAGTGGTGGTGACACCTTTAATCTCATCACTAGAGAGGACTATAGCGTGGGCTGAGACAGGAACTCACTCTCTTTTAGTCTGAAGATTTAATAGAGGTAATAGCTCTCTAGCGGCTTGACTGCTTTGCTTTTCTGATCTTCACGCTGAAGCCCAATATCTGTCTCTAGGTGTTTTTTTTTTTTTTAATCCTTGTTACACTCCCTGGTTGTTGATTTAGACTCTGTGAGTTCCTGATAAGCCAGGTTAGTTGTTTCTATTTTGGGCTTTCTTGTGATGTCCTTGACCCTCTGGCTCCTCCCTTCTTCCCCTTGAGCTCAGCCTGATATTTTTCTGTGGGTCTCTGCATCTGTTTCTATCAGTTACTGGATGAAGGTTCTCTGATGACAATTAGGGTAGTCACCAATCTGATCACAGAAGATGGCTAGTTCAGGTTAAGAATCCACTATGCTAATGAGTCTTAGCTGGGTTTATCCTCATAGGTTAGTGGGAGATTACCTTGCACCAGGTTTCTATCTAAGCCCCCAAAGCACCCTTTTCCAGTCACTCTTTCAGTACTTTCTCCCTCTATCTCCCCCAGCCCAATCCCTTAAGTTCCCAACCCCACCCACCCATGTCCACCTAGGAGAGCTCTTCTACTTCCCCTTCCCAGGGAGATCCATATATCCTCCCACCTTGGGCCCACCTCCTTACCTAACCTCTCTGGGTTTGCGGATTATGTAACATGATTATCCTTTATTTTACAGCTACTATTCACTTATAAGTGAGTAATATACTGTGCTTGTTTTTCTGGTACTGGGTTAATCATTCAGGATGATTTTTTCTAGTTCCATTCATTTGCCTTTAAATATCCTGATGTCATTGTTTTTAATAGCTAAATACTCTATTGTGTAAATATGAACCGTATTTTCTGTATCTATTCTTTGGTTGTGGGGAGTCTTGGTTCTTTCTAGTTCTTGGTTATTATGAATAACACATCTATGAACAAAGCTGAGCATCTGTTCTTGTGGTATGATTGAGCATCCTTTGGGTATATGACCAAGAGTGATATAGCTGGATCCTGTGGTAGGTTGATTCCCAGTTTTCTGGGAAACTGCTCTACTGATTTCCAAATGAGCTGTATGAGTTTGCATTTCCACCAGAAATGGAGGAGTGTTCCCCTTGCTCCACATCCTCTCCAGCAGAAGCCTTTGTGTTTTTGATCTTATTCATTCTGAGAGGTATAGGATGGAATCTCAGAGTTGTTTTGATTTGAATTTCCCTGATGGCTAAGGATATTGAACAGTTTTTTAAAAAGTGTTTCTCTGCCATTTGTGATTCTTCGCTGAAAATTCTCTATTTAGGTCTGTACCCCCATTTTTAAACTGGATCATTTGCTTTTTTTGTTTTCTTGGTGTCCAGTTTCTTGAGTTTTTATATATTTTGGAGATAGGCCCTCTGTCAGATGTGGGGTTGGTGGACATCTTTTCTCATTCTGTAGACTGCTATTTTGTCCTATTGATAGTGTTCTTTGCCTTACAGAAGCTTCTCAGTTTTAATGGGTTCCATTTATTCATTGTTGATTTTAGTGTCTGTGCTACTAGTATTCTGTTTAGGAAGCTGTCTACTGTACCAGTGTGTTCAATATATATGTTCTCTTCTATCAGGTTCAGGGCAACTGGGCTTAAGGTGAGGTCTTTGACCCACTGGACTTGAGTTTTGTGCAGGATGATAGATATGGATCAATTTGAATTCTTTTACATGCCGACATCCAGTTATGCCAGCACCATTTGTTGAAGATGCTTTTTGGTATGTGAATTTATGTCTGGGTCTTCAATTTGATTCTCTTGATCCACCTGTTTTTTTGTTATGCCAATACCATGCTGCTTTATTATTGGCATTTAACATATAAAAAAGAGAAAAAATAAGCTTTAAATAAAAAACCCCATCCTCACAAAAACAACATCTGTTCACGATAGGAGACCCTGTGGAAAGCATACTCTTCTAGTCCGCTTTAGTTGTCAATACAACACATCACAGTGTCATCTTAGAGAGAAGCTGCCACTGAGAAGTTCCCTAGACCAGACTGGTTTGTGATCATGTCCAAGGGACATTGTCTGGATTGCTAAGTGATGCAGGAAGGTTCAACCCATTGGGAGTAGCATTATCTTTAGGGGCCTGTTCTGGGCTGTACAGAAAATCTAGCTAAGCATAAGCCAATGAGTGACTGGGCTAGGAAGTACAGCATTTTTTCATGGTTTCTGACTCAAGTGCCTACCCTTAGTTCCCTCAAAGACAGACCATAAACTGGAAATTGTAAGACAAATAACCCTTTCCTCTCCTAAGTCGTTTTAGTTAGAGCATTTGTTATAGCAACAGAAAGGAAACTAGAATGCACACTGACTTTGAAACTCATCCATTTAGTTCTCACAAGAAAATCACCTTCTTTGAGCCCGAGTTACTTGAATTGTAATAAAATTCAAAGTTACAGAGAAACTAACCATTTTATAGTCACATAAATGTTATTTAGTAACAAATAATGGAATTTGATTCCTATCTTTAGACTCTATCTTCTTAAACCTTAAAAAAGTGAGAATATAGACATGAAAATACCTTCTGACAGGTTATAAATAGTTTCTAAGCTATGACTAAGAAAACTGATCTACAAAATACTAGAAAATTGTTATGTAAAGTAGTGGTTAATGTTTAAAAATGATCAAAACACGCGTTTTCATAGTAAGAAACCTGAGAGAGACATGGGCACACTGTTTTCCATCTGATAGTCCTAGAAATCACCCCAAAACGTGGATGTAAAATGAAGAAGGATGATATATTGTCATAACTAGCTTCAGTTGACAATTTGACACTATTGGGAAGCAGGAGCTTCAGTTGAGTAATTGTCTCCAGAAAATTGGGTACTGAATAGTCTCTTGATGGACAAGTGATATAAAGGGAACCCAGAGCACTATGGGTGATGCCACCCCTGAACAAGTAGACCTAAGCTAACTAGTAAAGGGAGCTGAACAAGCCAGGTCTGTATGCAGTATTCCTTTTTGATCCCTGTTTCAGTTTCTGTTTCCTGGTTCCTGCCGTGGCTTCCTTTGATGATGGACTGTAAAGTGCAAGTTGAAATTAACACTTAACTTCTCAAATTTATTTTGGTCACAGTGTCTATTACAGTAATAAACCTAAGCTAGAACATGTGTATTCTAGTTCATAGTTGAGACTGAGACTAATTCTCTAGGTTAAGATTCCTTTGTTTTAGCACTATTGATTGTGGACCAGCCTCCATGAGCTTGTAGACTTTTTAAATTGGAGAGAAGAAAATATCTACCAGAGATGCCAATAAATAGCTCACCCTATGAGTAGGTAACACAATGAATAGATAACCTAGTAAATAGGTTTCCCAGTGGATAGGTAACTCATTAGATAGGTAACCCAGTGAAGAAACAAATCAATAAATACATGTTTAGTAGGTAACCCAATGAATAGGTAACTCACTATTGAATAGTAACCCATTGAATAGTTATCCAGTAAACAAGTAACCTAGAAGAGAAGAAAACCAGAGGATTAATAACACAATGAATAAGTAATCTAGTAGTACATAACAAATAGGTAACCCAGTGGATAGGTGTTCAATGAACTGGTAACCAGGTGGATAGGTACCCAGTGATAGATAACTAAGTGGATAGGTACCCAATGGGTAGGTACCCCAGTGGATAGGTACCCAGTGGATATTTCTGCAGTAAGGTAACCCAGTGGATAAGTTACCTGGATAACCTGGTAACCCAGTGGATAAGAACTCCTGTGGGTGTGGCCTCATTGCTCTGTGAAGTATGCAGATGCTTATTTCTGGCTTTGGAAGATCATTTCAGCATGTCAGCTCTGGAAGGATATTCCCATCTCATTCTCTAAGGGCTTTCCTAAGGTTTATGATGCTGTACTTCCCTCATTTGTGAAATAAATGAGCAAATCATTGCCAAACTCACAGTATTCTTCATTTGTAGACTGGCTTTAGCTATTCAAAATTTATCTTGACAACTTTAAAGACATTGTACTTAAAGTTGAGGTTGGCAGAGATGGTATAGGAATATCAGACTTACTCTATTTACAACATCAAAAGAAAAGAAATGGTTGGAGACAGAGGAAGTGTTTATCTGTGAAGCTTCTTTGGCCTTGCACACTTAGCAGAAAGATGAAATCAAAGTTTCTGTTAAAAAGAAATGAAAACAAACCAGCTACCTTGAGGTAACAGTATAAGCCCCACAAGTCAACAAGTTGGGATGTAACAATTGTTTCTTAGGACAGCACATCTGTCCTATGCTATAGTAGTAGGTACAACCTACAGATGTCAAGTGACACCACTGATTTCTCTGTCCCTTGCTTTCCCTTTGCTTGGGAGGCAGTTTTAGAAAGTTCCTTTATGAAGGGAATCAGAAGATCCTGGAGGGAGAATATTTTAGAGTCATTTGGTCTCCTGTGATCCTGAGGGTGGCCAAGGTGCTTCTTGGTGTGGGGGAAGGGATCTAATACTGTGCATATCTAGTCTAAAAGATGAAACCTTGGAAGTGACTGGGAGAAGAAAGAAGTGGGTGGCCTGGGCTCTAAATTGTGGTGATGCTATTTACCACTTATCTCATTCTGAGCACAAATTCAGCAGCCAAAATTTCCACAGCAGAGCCTGGATGGCTTTTTGGAGACAGTATGGATGTTCTGAGCATTCCACTGGAGACACAATGGATGCCCTTCTCTGTGTGTTTCTAGCCTGAGAATACTGGTTCTAACACAACACAAGAGCTCCAACTCTGAGACCAGACACCACTCTGCAGAGAACATGTCCCCTTTGTTGGCTTAAGGATATGTTTATTAAGTTAGCTTTCTCTATGTTGGGCAGAGGGGGAGAGGAAGGCAGAACCATGTTCTCATATCAGAACTGGTGAGAAGACATCAAGAGGTGGGGGACATTAGAAAAAAATGCCGTTGCTGAATATGCTCTATAGGAGCTGAAGATACTGAGGAGGAGTGAGATTTGAGATAACAGAGTTTGTCTTTCTGGGTCTGGGTTACCTCACTCAGGATGATTATTTTATCATTCCAACCATCTGCCATCAAATTTCATGATGCCATTGTTTTTAACAGTTGAGTCATATTCCACAGTGTAAATGTATCACATTTTTTATTCATTCTTCAGTTGTTGGGCATCTATGTTGTTTCCACCTTCTGGCTATTATGATTAAATCTTGTATGAATATAGTTGACCAAGTGTCTTTTTGGTATGACTATGCATCCTTTAGTGTATGCCAAGAGTGCATCTTGAGGTAGATCATTTCTTAATTTTTTTGAGAAACTGCCATGTTGATTTCCAAAGTGCCTGTTCAAGTGTATGTGCTCTCTTGTAAGTGGATATTATCTGTAAAGTAAAGGATAACCACGTTACAATCCACAGACCCAGAGAGACTGCGTAGCAAGGAGGGCTAATGGAGGACACTCAGATCTCCCTGGGAAGGGGAACTGGAGGAAATTTCATGGGTGGACTGGAGGTGGGTGGGGATGAGAATATGAGGAATCAGGTGGGGTGGGGTAGGGGAGAGAAATACTGAAATAGCAGTCTTGAAAGTGGGGACATTTCAGGATCAGGTAGAAACCTGGTGCAAGGGAAACTCTCAGGAATCTACAAGGACGACCTCAGCTAAGACCCCAGCAATAATGGATATGCAGCTTCAGTGGTCATCTCCTGTGACCAAGCAAGACATTTAGAGGAGGGATTGGGACTCCAACCCAGTCACATAACCTTTGACCTACAGTCTGTCTGGCCTATGGGATGTGATCAAGTACAGGTGGCACAGAGATTGAGGGAATGGTCAATCAATGACTTGTCCAGCCTGAGACCTATCTTATGAGATTGAGCCTACCACTGACACAGCCTGGAGCACCAGCACCCATAGCATAGATGACCCAGAGAGAACCAAACATGACTAGAGAAAAAAAATGTCAATATAATGATGCCTAATGATAGTCTGCCTAACCCAATTGCCACCAGTTACTAATGGAAACAGATGCAAGAACCCACAGACAAACATTAGGTAGAGCTTGGCGAATCCTGCTGAAGAGAGGGAGGATTGTAGGCGCCAGAGGGGTCAAGGCCTTCATGAGAAAACCCACAGAATCAACCAACCTGGGCTCACAGGGGCTCACAGAGACTGGACTGACAACCAGGCAGCCTGCATGGGACTGATCTAGGCCCTCTACATAGATGGGACAGTTGTGTAGCTTGGTCTTCTTGTGGGACTCGTAAGAGTGGGAGCAGGGGCTGTCTCTCACTCTCTTACAGGCTATTGGGACCCCATTCCAAATACTGGGTGTGGGAAACCGAATCTGCACCACCCTCCGTTTCCATATGGTCCACGAGCTGGGGGTTAAAGGCCTGGGGATTAAACAAAAGACACACACACACAAAGAGACCTGGGTCATTTGTCAGGAGCCAAATGCCACTTTATTTGGCTTTCTGCAAGGTTAATATATCTTTGTCCCAGTAAGGGGACTTCCTCCCAGCCAGGGGGGCAAGGGGGACTGGCGCCATGTGGGTACCTTCCCAGGCAGGGAGCAGAGAGCAGTGACAGACAGTGGAGAGGGACCTTGGCGCCCTGTGATTCTCCCTGGCAGGTGGGAAATTGCCATACCAAAGATAAAACAAAGCCCTAGGCTAAATCACCAGGCTGGCAGAAGGAGCACAGAAGTTAGCAGGAAGCTTATTTGGCTAGCCAAAACAGTCCTTGCAAATTGCGCCTCCAAGAGCAGGGGAAAACCCGGGATGCTACGACTGGGTTTTCTTGCCCAGCCTTAGTACAAGGGAAGGTTCTTAGTCTTACTACAACTTGATCTGCCACATTTTGTCGATATCCACCAGAAGCCTGCCTTTTTCTATACAGAAATGGAGAAGGAGTGGATGAAGGCAGGAGGCAGAGTGGAGGTGGGGAGAGCAGTTGGCAGGAAGGGAAACTGTTGTGATATAAAAAAGAGATAGTAAAGTTTATTCAAGTCATTAGTGAGTTGCTGGGATATGCATATGTGTGTGTGTGTGTGTGTGTGTGTGTGTGTGTGTGTGTGTGTGAACATAGCTTTCTAGTAAAATAATATCAAATAGAATAAGGACAAGCTAAAGGACACATTTTATTTTTATGAGAAGAACACAGGAACATTAATTGATTTTTAAAGAAGGAGCAGAGACTCTTAACTTTAGAAGCTCAGGAAAATATTAAGGCTTATATATCCTGGCACCAAAATTTACCACTGACTAGGCAGTTTTAAGCAGTACAGATTTGTTATCTTGCAGTATTTGGGATTTAAACTTTGAAATGCATTTCAGTAAGATAGAAATCAAGATTTGGACAAGGTTACATCCATTCTGAAAGATCTGGAAAAGAATTTATTTGGAAGCTTCAGCTTTTTTGACTGGTAGGCATTCCTGGATGTGGGTCTTCATCTTCAAAATTAGCAATGGCTGGCCCAGCCTTCCCAAGATGCATCATTCTAGCCTAGGCTTTCTATCCCCTATTTCTATATTTAAAAGACCCTTGTGATTATATGGGTCTCCCTGGGATGGTAGAGGTTAATAACTTTATATTAAATTTTCCTTTTGCAACTCTCAATCTAGTGCATTCTTAATTCTCTTGGGTCTTGTAAAATAACACAATATTTTGTGGGGATGCAGAAACTGACATTGCATATGGTGTCATTATTCTTATCACTCATGAAGAAATCAAGGAAGACAAGAAAACACAGGAAGTATATGAACTGTGTTTCACTGGGTCACAAGATTGCATATAAATCCTTCTTGCTTTATATGTTGATATTTTTCATGCATTATAAATATAAAAACCTCAGTTCACTATTGGGATTTTCAAGCCAAATTCCTTGTGGTTACCGTAATGCTATATTAATTTGGGACAGGTATGTGAAACATATCATTTGATTATGCCGACTAATATAACTTTATTGTTCTTTTATCCATGACAAAATTCAGCTGGCTCTGTACATATTAGTAAAAGGTAACAAAGAAATGCATGAGCAAGAAAGGAAACCCAGGAGCTTATGTGGAGACAACACCAAGCAAACAGGTCCAGCCTGTGGCTCACTATCTGTGTCTTATGAGTGCAGCTCCAACACAGAGCTGTGAACTCACTTAAAACATCATTATAAGTTTTATGTCTATTTTTGTGATTTGGTTACACAGTTCTCAAGTGTGAACTTTGTCGATAGCATCATCACATAATGTCAAAAGATTAGACAGATGGGCAAACTGTGTCTTAGCATTTCCTATCAGGTACTTTAGCAGGGTGAAAATATACAATAATATCTGTTGAGGGGAACGGAATCATCCTTTGTAAATGTAGGTATGTAAATGGACTCATCAGTAAATATAAGTCTACTTATGATCATAGTTGCTTCTCAGATACTCTTGTACACTGTTTGATTCCATAAATATTTATGGATAGACATTTCATGTAATTCTTATTTTATTCCTTTTAAAAAGACTATTGCTAAAATCAGCAACATTATTAACACCTTTGCAAATTCTTATTTAATAAAGTTCCCATCAATTTCTTAATGGTAACTTCTACAAATAAATTAAAAGGTAACCGATATCAATTTATATTCATTTTACCCTCAGGGATATAACTGAATAAAACACCCAATAATCCTAGAAAATTGAATTTTATTTTCAATAAATCTGGATAATTTTAACAACTTATTGTGGAATAATGACTTTCATACAAATATTTGAATGCTTTTATTAACATATTATATTGTAATGCAATTGACTTTATGAACACATTTTAACCTCATTTTCCTTCTTCCTTTGAGGCTAGCAGTATGAGATCCTGTGTAAGAGATAAGATGCAGGGGTAGGGAAGCCACTGGCAATTAGGAGCTCTCTGTGCCGGCGGTCACTCGGGAAACCTCTCTGGGCCCTATGGTCCGATGAGGGTGTAAACATGGCTTATCTCTTCTGGTTCTCACAACCCTCTGTCCTTAATGCTTAGCACTTAATAAAATGATACTTTGAGGTTGAAAATTCTGGTTTACATTATTTATTTATGTCTGCTCTTTACTTCCAAATGTTCTTTTACAATGAAATTTCATTTTACAATGAAAACGTGAGCATAAGAAGGTCAAGAGTAACTCTATAATAAAAATCAAATTATTCAGTCTCTGTGAATCTGCTTTATTGGTCAAAAGGGAGTCTGAGCAAATTAGTTAATACACAGTCATCAAGCAGATTGTTATTATTATGGTCTTAGTACTTGTTTCTGTCTGTCCAGGTAGAGGGTGAAAAGCGGGTACACTCTGCAACAGAACTCCGAGTGGAACTCATTCTGCTCAAAACTGTCTCCTGAGTCCTAGGGTTGGAAGGAGGCAGGAAACGTGGTGGTGGATGAGGCTGATGCTGGAGGGAGCAGAACTGAAGGAGGCACAGGTGTTTGTGAGAGTGGATTCCATCCCAGAGAGTTTTAAATTGTAAAAATTTTTCATTACCTACTGCAAAATTTTAATTAATTTTATAAATACTTTGTTCTGGACTTTGTTCAGTGGTTAAGAGCACTGGCTATTTTTCCCAGGGACCCAGGTTCAATTCCCAGCAGTCACATGGCAGCTCGCAACTGTCTGTAACTCCAGGTTCTGGGGATGGGACACATCGCACAAATAACAGAGAGGTGAAACACCAATGCACATAAAATAAAAATATATCTAAAAATATTTTGGTCTCCCTAAAATATTAAATGTAAATTTTAAAATTCAAAGCATAATATGATATATTCTGCAACTATCAGAAAACAGAAGTCAGACAATATTTTTTTTTTAGTTAGAACTCAACTTTATTGTTACAACCAATGCTTATTTACAGAATATAAATCTCTTTAAAAAAAGATACATTCCTTCATTTAATCAATGGTAGAAAGCTTTATTAAACAGAACTAAAGCCTAAGCCGCACTTGTAACAGAAACACGGCTTCGTTGCAAGTCCATGAACACAGAACACAAATGTCACTTCAGCAGCTACATGAATGAGGCTGTTGATTTCACTGGCGATGCCATTTTAGCCATGAAACAAATGTTACTTAAATTAACAGTAGTAAAACTTAAATTTCAAACATAAAAATATGTAACAACAAAGGAAAAAGCAGGAAGTATCTCCGCTAGCAAACGGATGAGCAAGTTCTCTGGCACTCAGACACTGGCTGAGGTGTAGAGAAACCTAGACAAAGGCTGCATTCATCTGCGAGTTATCGATGCATGTTCAGTGCTGAGACTATCCGTAGCAATTACAGGCCATACAAAGCAGCATTAGACTACAATTCACATTTGAGAAACACAAATTTCAGATCTATGCCACAGCTTCCCAATTCAACAGACAGCTAATGCAATGACAGTTCTCATTTCAGTTTTTCCCCTTGCATATAGGTAACACCATGTCTTCTTCCTTCAATTAGGATGTTTGACCTTGCTGTACAAAAGCTCCTAAATACAGAAACGTTCTTGTGGGTTCCATTAGTTTACAGTTACTTTAGTACAGGTAAATACAGTGGACAACTTTAGATTATTGACAATGAACACTCAGTTTGTCACTACCTACAAACAAGCAGCAGCATGCCACAGTGCAGGCAAGGCGAGCAGGTACTCTATTCTCTCCACTGCTCTGCGGGTGTCAGTGGGTTTCAACCCAGCTCTCTAAGATCCTGGCTAGGAAGCCTGTAATTCCAATCCGCTAGGTTTTCCTGCTCTACTTTCACACACCAATCAAAACACAAGGTGATGTTTCAGTTCTGTAAGCATCTAGTGTTTTATTAACGTATTAATCGGCTCAAAATTATCACAGTGGGCAAGATAACTAAAAGGTAAAACTGTAACTATTTTAAGAAGTATTTTTGCAAGTACACACGCCATACAATGCACAGTAGACGAAGGTGGTGTTGGTGGTACCACAGCGCACAGTCCAGGAGAGTAGCCTCCAACACACAACTTTAAAGTGCTTATGAGTGAAGCATCAGTATTTGTTTCTAATCCAAACACTTTGGGGTCTCTTTCCATATCAATATTTTAAAGCCATTTATATCTGCGAGTCTTTACAAATTTTCTATAAAGTTGACGTTAGTATGTTTTAAAATTTTTATAAGAAAATGACAACTGGGAGGGGGGAGGGAGGAAGGATAGATATGGGTTCAGGGAAGAATATATCTCAACTATGGAAGTCAGTTTAGGGTTTACTAGAGACTTGACTGTAAATGGGACCCCAGGTCCAAGGAGAGATCCCCAGATTGTTCTCTGGACAGAGGAGAGGGTGCCTGAACTGGCCTTGGCCCATAACCATACTGATGAATATTTTGCTTATCACCATAGATCCTTCATTTGGCAATAGATGGAGATAGAGACGGGGACCCACGTTGAAACACTGGACTTAACTCCCTAGGTCCAACCGAGAAGCAGAAGGAAGAAGAATGTGAGCAGGGAGGGCAAGATCAGAGGGAACCTTCATCCGGCGATGGATGGCGATGCAGACGGAGACCCACATTGGAGCACCGGACTGAGCCCCCCAAGGTCCAAAGGAGGAGCAGAAGGAGGAAGAATATGAAAAAGGAAATCAGAACCGCAAGGGGAGCGATCACCCACTGATACAAGGTGACTGATCTAATGAGAGTTCATCAAGGCCAGTTGACTGGGACTGAAGGAGCGCTTGATCCAACCAGATTCTCTGGAGGAGGCTGGATTCTCTGAATGTGGCTAGCCCGAAGTCTTTCTAAAAAGCCATTGACAATGACTTTGGGACTTGTTTCCTCTGCATATTCTGGATTTTTGGGGATCCAGTCTGATTGGATACTCACCTTCCTGGTCCTGGAGGGATCGGGGAGGAACTTGAACTACCCACAGGGCAGGAAACCCTGACTGCTCTTAGGGATGGAGAGGGAAGAGGAGAGGGAGTTGGGGGAGTGGGAGGGTGTTGGGAGGAGGGGCGAAAATGGAAACTTTTATATTTTAATAAACATTTTTTTTAAAAAAAGAAATAAATGGAAGAAATATCAAAAAAAAAGAAAAAAAGAAAATAACAAAGGACATGTTGATGAATTTTGATCTGCTAAAAATTGATGATACTTTAATTTCTTAAAACCAAGACTATGGTTTAATCAAATATTAAGTATAGATAAGTGTGTAAAGCATTAAAATACCTACTGCATCCTTCTGCTTGCTTTGATATAGGACCTTGTTATATATTTATTACACCCTAGCCTCTTATTTGCTATTCTCTTGTTTCAGCTTCTCAAGTTCTTGTATTATAGACATACCCTACTATGGCCACTAGTATTTCACTTTATTGTTAAAAGTTTCCTTAATTTTTATTTCATATGTATTCATGTTTTGCCCACCTAGACGTAAGTGTATCACATGCATGCAGTATCCACAGAAGGCAGAATAGCGTATCAGATCTCCTGTAACTGGAGTTCACAACTGGAAATCATAATGTGGATGTTAGAAATCAAACCCAGTTCCTAAGAAGGAACTGCAAGTGTTCTTAACTACTAGGACATCTCTCCAGTCCTGGTCTTCACTTTAAAAAGTAGCAAGACATAGCCTAGTCACACAAAAGGTCAATAATGAATATTGAGTTAATGCTGATGTCTATATCCATGTCTCTAGCTGATAGAACAAAAAATTAAATTATGGCAAAACACACAAACATAAAATTTTCTGTCTCTGTCAAATGTTCACATGGTTGCTAAACCAATACTTAGACTAGTTCTCTTATAGATTTCTTCTCTATTTGCCTTCCTCCTTTCTTTGGTTGCCACCATCCTATTCTGCATCTGTTTTTTTTCTAGACAGCACATGGCAGTGATGCCATGTGCTACAGTGGTTGTTTTTCCACTTTTACTCTTAAATTCTTTAAAATCCACCCACGTGGCACCATGTGCCAACATCACTGTTCTTGTTAAGATGGCACAGGGTGCTATGTCCGTCTATCAAAGGCATGTGCGCTCACCCTGAGGCTGTCAACATAAGTGCAAAGATCTCTTGAGATCTTGTTTTCAGTTACATATATGGGATAAGGACCACTAAATTTTGCAGTCACTTTATTGCATTTTGTGTTCTTGTTCTCACAGATGGTTTCATGTCCTCTATGATGGCCATTATACTGGGCCATTATAAGAAATTACTTCAATTCAACAACAAAAAGCAAGCCTCTGTGTTTCTGGCATTCATTATTCTAAAGATCAATGATGTTTATCATATTTGCATCAATTCATTGCCCATTTGTATGTGTTATTTGAAAAATATTCAAGTTCTTCATCCAATTTTTAAAAAA
The DNA here is from genome assembly GCF_982192425.1 of Myodes glareolus. NCBI lineage: Eukaryota > Metazoa > Chordata > Mammalia > Rodentia > Cricetidae > Myodes > Myodes glareolus. The sequence continues at coordinate 44,219,743 of NC_142030.1, read as the reverse complement.
ATATTTTTCATTTTTTTGAAAATCGATCTTTTTTCTGCCATAGTATATCCTGATTGGGGCTTCCCCTCCCTCTACCCCTCCCACTACCTCCTCCCCTCCCCTCCCATTGGGGTCCTCTCCTTTCTGTCTCTTATTAGAGACAGCTTCTAAGGGAAAATAATAAACTATAACAAACTAAAATACAATAAGATAACTCAAAAGCTATCACATAGAAATGGGGCAAGACTGAAACATAAAGAAAAGAGGCCAAGAGAAGGCACAGAAATCAGAGCCTGCCTCATGGCCATCCTCAGCAATCATAGGAAAGCACTAAGGAGGAAGCCTTGATACGTACAGTGAGGGCCTGGTGCACACCCATGCAGGCCCTGTGCATGCAGACTCGGTTGGTCTTTGTGAGTTTATGTGAACTTTGATCATGCGCATTTTGAGGGTCTTGATTTATTGGTGTCCTCATCCCATCTGGCTTATACCTTCTTTCTCCCGACTTTTCTGTGGGTTTCTTAAGTCCTGAGGGGAGAGATTTAATGGAGACATCCCACTTAGGGCTAAGTGTTCCACGGTCTCTCACTATTTGTATAATGTCTGTCTGTGGGTGTCCATTTTTGTTCCCATCTGCTACAGGAGGACGCTTCTTTTTTATTTTTGAAGAACTTTCTTTTGGATTATCAAATCGCTGTTATTCTTTTCTATCTGGGTATTTATACGTGCATGGCAGGCAAATATGTTTTCCTATTTAATATTGTAGGGAATCATGAAGTTGACCTGGCCTACCTGCCTTGAGAGGCAGACACTGCCTCACACAGTGAAGTGCTGAGACTATTTTGTGTTTCTCCATATGTTCCTTTGGAAGTCAAGGAAACATGGCAGCTTGGCAGGAAGATTGGTCTTAGATATTAATCTTGTGTACCTCATAAAGTTTGCAAACATCCTTGTATCCTGGCAACTGCAACTGTATTGATCCTGATGATTGCCACTATATTCTGTTTCTTGATAATGGTATAAAAGTCTAATACTCTCAATAAAAGTGGTCAGTCTTGCTGTGGCCACTCTAACTGACCAAGTTTAATTCCCTGAGGCCATATTAGGTGGCCTTGGCCCAGTCAGTAATAGTGGGTACTTATACTATATGCTGTCTCTTTTTCTCTAATTAAGTTTACATATTTTTACTTTTGGTGGTATCAAATGTAATTTATGCCTACACTGGAATGATAGCTATACAATACAGGACTTAACTATGATCAAGCTAGCTGGGAAAAATAAGCAGAAGAGAACTTCACATAACAAGTTCCTGATGCAATGCGTCCAAAGCTATTGTGTAGCTTTAAGTCACACAATTATAAACTACTTCCACTAAAATAAGGCACACTCTATATTTCACTACTGTGAGATACTGAACCATTCAAATCTCCTTCCATGTGTCCCTTTCCTCATCCCTTCTGCTATTGTCTTTGACGTGCTTGTTGTGGACACACTGGGAATAACAGATACTTTTTCTGGAGCTATTGTTTTGTCAAAAAATATCAGTATTGTTCAGGGAAATGTGTAAACAGTGGAGAACGTCAGAAAAGAGAGGTTTCCAAGAAGGAACCCAAATGGAAATTACAGCCAAGCCCAGGGGAACTGTCTGCTCCCTCTGAAACCACCTTCAATTGCTGCTGATATTTGCAACCAGAGAAACAATGGGATGCTTTATCTCAGATACAGTGCAGTTTCCAATTATTAGTTCTTTTTTATGTCCTCAACAATTACCTGCATCTTTATCTGAATAACAATTTCAACTCTAAGTCTTCCGGATCCAATAATTCAAACCGTGTGAAAACATTTAGCCTCAGAACAATGAGGCCGTCAATGATGGTGCTGCTTGCTTCTGTGTGTGGTGCAAAAATTTCAAGATCCTGACAAAACGCCACAGTTTTCCCCCTGTTCCTTTATGACGAGACTGTGGCAAAACCAAACCAAGCTTCCTGGTTCAGCTACAGGCTCTGCGCTGTCACTGGCATGTGACATAACTTTCATTTTTCAATTGTTAGGGTCCAGGTGTGGGAATGACATCACTGGATTCAGGAAAAATGGAGTGGAAGTTTCCTAGTTGTACAGACAGTGCCACAACTGATTGCACTGGCCTAGCCATCTTTGTTTCAAGCATTGTGTATTTTTTGTTTTTGTTTTTTTTTTTTTTTGACTTGGAGGACAGTGTTACTTCGGGATGGGGCAATTTAGTCTTTACGGCCAAGTAGACTCCGTTTTTGTTGATCAAAATCACGAGGCACACATTTTCCAGATAAAGATTCATTAGCGCTTTTGTTTTTGTTGTAGTTTTATGAACCATGCACTTTTTCCCCCTGCAAACTTCAAGTTTAGTTAAGGACAAGAGAATTGAAAAAGCTACGAAAATAGAAGGTAATTATGAAGTATGTGTTTTCGTTGTGCAAATGGGTTGCAGGTATTTCAGTCTCCTATTATAGAGTGCCAACTTACAAAGAAACATCTTTAAAAGTACTTTAAAGAGAATTCAGTGTAATATGATTTAAGCTTTCAGTAAAGAAAAAATCACCACACATAACAAAATATTTACCACCTGACGTTCTCAGGGGACAGTGGGAAGTGCTTGTTTCTGTGTTCTGCACATTGCTCCTGTCTCTGGCACCTTACACTCAAAACAGAAATCTTCTGATTAAGATTCAGTGTCTCAAGAAAGCAAAATTTCAAATATTCTGATTAGGATGGGACATCATTACACCCTGGAAACCAGTCTACAATATGCTACCTGGGAACCAATGAAGAAGGATAAGTGATGGAATTCTATTTGATCTTCTTCAATTTGAGGTTCAGTGATTCATGTTTCGTCCTCAATGAGAGGAGAGAAAGCATTAAGTGCCCAGCCATAGTTTTCTGCCAGTTACAGTGACCAAAGCAATCTAAAGCCAAACCTAATCTAAACTAAGTTTAACCCAATTCAAACCAACCACACTGAAATAAAACCAAACTCAAACTAGAACAAACCACACCAAACCATACTGAAAAGTGTGCCAAACTAAGTTAAACCTACAGCAGAATTGTCAAGGACTTGTAACACCACCCTTCAGCCTCCAGTCTGCTGTAGACAGGCACCCTCTCTGCAACCCATGGACCATGTTCTAGCCAGCCACAAATCCCAAGCTTCGCCCACTGTCATTAGAATGAAGAATGTCTTCTGTGGCTGGGCTGCAGGGCAAAGACCTCGCTCTCTCTCTCTTTCATTAAGAAGAGAGGACAAAAGAAGTGGCTATCCCATGTCACGGAGGTTGTTTTCACACATTATTTCTGATAGTGCTAGGGGAGTTTTCTCCCCCATAGAAATGAAGAGGTGGCTCCAACGTCCTTTTGTATTTCTTCTTTTATGAGCTGTTTTGATAAGTTGCTCAGGTTGAGTGTCAAGAATTTGCTCAGTTGAGCCTGTTGTTCTGAGATGCCAGGGACGAGTTGATGGGGAACGTTGATAGACGTGAGTTCACCACTCTTCAAACAACAAGTCAATAGTGGTGCCAAGTATTTCCCAGGTTTAAGTGCCTCCCGTCAGGCTCACACACATGGACCTCAGCACTTTTAGTTCAAATATTGCTCAGATCTAAAATTGACAAAAGCATGACCTGAGGCCTGAGAGTCACTATATTTGAAGCAGAACAGCATTTCTAATAATCTGAGAGAACACCTTGAGATGTGTGGCATTGGGAATTTGCAGGAGTCAATAAAACTTGGGAGTCTGCTGTACTTTGAATGCCTCCTCCAAGACTCATGTTGAAATTGAATCATCATCAGAAGTACTGAAGCACTGAATAGTGATCAGGTCATTTGGAATTGAGATCCATGAATAGACTACTGCTGATTCTGAGGAGATAGGTCAGTTGTTACAGGAGTAGGGTTTGGATATAAAGCATGAAAGTGACTTGGTTTCCTCTCTTCTATCTGTGCTGGCACGTCCTTCCACCAGACTGTGATGCAGCCTGATGGACCTCACTAGGTGTAGCTCTAGCCTCTTGAATTTCCCATCTCTTAGGACCATAAGTCAAATATACTTTTACTGTTGAGAAATTCCCAGTCTAATGTGTTTTATTATAGCAACAGAAAACAGACTAAGACAGGGTCTCTCATAAGGAGATGAAGGAAGCAATGAATAAGCTTTCATGTGTATTTTCACATGTATTCATCATAGTGAAACTGCTGAGAATATGCCAGTCTCGAGTTAAGAGAAAGTTAAAGGGGGAACAGAGACACAGTGCAAGTCATGATTGCAACGAAAGAGCAGAAGGTAATTGGTTTTTCCTCATTTTCTGACCTCTATTTGATTGAACAAAGCTATACTGGACTGCTGTGTATAGGCTTGTTCCGAGGAGTCTGATATGATGGCCCACAGCCATCATCAAAATTATCAATCTCCTGTCACCAACAGTCAGTTGTTTACTCAGGGACCTGCCGTACACAGGTGTGATATCAGCAGTGCGACTCCATAGAAACAGCTGAACACCCATGCAGATCTCATGATCCTGCAACCAGCTGTCATGACCTCCCCCTGATCAGGTCTCTCTAAACCTCAGGCTCACGTACTTCATTCTGGAATAAGCAGACTATTTTCTGGTTTCTGTGCATCACCTCGACTGATTCGTGCCATTCATGTTCCCGGTTCTCATGAGGTTAGAGGAGGCAATAAAATATGTTCAATTTATCCCTTCTCTGCTGGAGAGAAGTCCAGAAGAAATAACCAATGGAAAAAATTAACTTTGCCTAGATTTTAGGGTCAGGAGAGGCTCAGATGAAGTGGGAGAAGAAAGCCTTGTCAGGCTGAACAAAAAGTAGACTTGTGGTGTTGGAGTTGTGGATGGGAGGTTGTAGGAAGAGAGGAAGGTGGGTGCAGAGAACTTGGGTAAACTGGGGTGCAGAGGACTCATGAGGGATCTGGGCTGGGATGAAGCTGGGGAGCTTAAGCGGGGGAGGAGATAAATGGTTTGTTCTAGAAATCTAAGGCGTGATTTGAATGTAATTGGAGTCTATACGGATAATGTCTGCAAAGGAAATAAGATCAGATGATCAGGTTTCTTGTGGAAATAATTTTCTGACAAAGTTATCATTAGGTGGAAAATGAGAAGTAGAAATGGAGAGCTGAGTGGGTGGGGAGGGTCTTGTGAGGGCATCTTCTCGCATAGAAGTTTTCTCTGAGTTGAAAAATTCCCTCCAGGAGGGAGAGGGGATGCTTATGAGACCCAGGAAGTAAACAAACTCTGCACATCCAAGAAGGCTACAACTTGTAAGAATCACAAGAACACTTCCTTGCTGTTACAGAACTAGTCAACGTCTGGAAGGGGAAAGGATGACCGGATGAGTGGCAGAGAGGAGATTCTTGGACTGGGGGAGCTGCCTGCCCGTTGTGCAGAGGTTGCTGCTCCCATGAGTCTTCAGTCTGTGCTACTGTAAGCTTTACAATGCCACAACTGCATTTAGTCCCCCCTGCTCCTGTTAGTCACCCCAATCAAACTCATCGGTTTAGCAAGTTGGACGTTGGTACAATCGTTAATTTGTACTGGGTTCTCTTTCTGGGATGTCTTGAGACTCCCCAGGAGAAGTCTCTGTCTTGCCATCCCGGGGAAATGCTTGGCAGTACATCCCAGGGAGTACCTGTCCAGGTTAACGCTAGTCAGGATCGTGTGCTTTGTGATTTTGGTGTGTGTGATGCTAAGCATGGAATGTGTGGATGTGTGTGCAGCTCTGTTGAACTGCATCCCAGAAAATCTTAGGATGTTAAAAAACTTCCTTAAGTATACCCTCATTTCCAAATTCATTTCTTAGTTTTTCTCCCAGAACATAGTATTGTCAGAAAACTTGCTTTTTCATATAAAATTGATAATCTTTAATATTTAGATTTTTTACACTTTATATGCACAAATTAAACATCACTGGAGTTCTAGTCAGAGGCCTATGGTTTTCATAGTGTAATTTGCTATAAATTGCACTTTTGAGACAGGGTTCTTTTGTGTAACAGTCTTGGATTTCCTGAAACTTACTCTGTAGACCAGGCTGACCTTGAACTCACAGAGATCCACTTGCTTCTGCCTTCAGAGTGAATACTGAGATTAAAGGTATGTGCCACCAACACCCAGCCTTCTTCCCGTTTGGATTTGTACTTGAGGTGATAATCTCTTAGATGTGCTTTTGAATCTAGGTCTTTGTTTCAGTCTCTAATCTTGAGAATAAAACTAGACAATCATGGAAACAGATAGAGGTCATCACCCTCAAAGCCTGGCTGTACCCCTTCCTACTGAGTACCTCCAAGGTAAACACAATGTTACTAACACCATGGCTATTGTACTTGTCTCCAATTTATATAAATAAAAAGACTGAGGATTTTCTTTTGTTCCTGCTTTATTTCATTATATTCATTTCCTTCAAATTCATCTATATTTCTTCTTTTCCAGATTTATTGCATTGCATTGTATAAAGAATGCATAAATTCTTATTTATTTCAAAGATTATTATCGTATTTATTTTAGTGTGTAGACAGATGAATGCCTCATTAGATATGTGGAAATCAGAGGAAAGTTTACAGGAGTCAGTCTCTCCTTTAACCATGTGGGTCCCAGGAATGCAACTCAGGTACAGCAGCAGGCACTTTAATCTTTGAGACATCTTACCAGCACTACCTGCCACAAGTTTGTTTTATAGATTGATGAGGATAAAATTCCAGAGTAAGCACATACACACACACACACACACACACACACACAAACACACTTATATACTTCTGTGGGACATGAACTCCTAGATCATAGGACATTTTAGTGTCAATTTCTATTTAACCAAGAGGATATGCTAGGTTTCTTTTTAATTTTGTTCACACTTATTTGTACTACTTATTTATTTTCGCATGCATACACGTGGCTGCCTCCCATGGCACATGTGGTAGTCAGAGAAAACATGAGGGAGTTGGTTCCCTCCTTCCCACCATGAGGGTTCTGACAATTGAAGGCAGATAATCAGGCTTTAAGGCAATCACATGTGTCTGACAAGCCATCTTGCTGACCTACTAGCAACAGTTTATATATTTCCACCAGAAATAACTTTTAAGTCTTGAAATTTAAACATTTAGAGATGCTTAGATATGTATTCATTTGTACTTAGACTTATAATGTCCTAATTATATGCTCTTGCCAATATGTTGATCAAAATTACCTTCTTTGACACTGCCAGGATCTCTTTTGCTACATTAATGTTGCCTTTGCAATGATCAGTGATTCTTAATTTTCATAGAGTCAAAGTTACTGCAGGACAATGGTCTTGTATCCTGTAAAGATTTGTCACTAGCATTAGTTTAATAAAACTCTGATTGACCAGTAGCCAGGCAGGAAATATAGGCAGATGACCAGAATAGGAGAATTATGGGAAGAGTAAAGGTTCAGTTTGCAGTCATCACCCAGATGCAGAGGAAGCAAGATGAGAATGCCTAATTGATAAAAGGTACCAAGCCATGTGGCTAACATAGACAAGAATTATGGGTTAAGATGTAAGAGATAGTTAATAAGAAGCCTGAACTAACAGGCCAACCAGTTTAAAATTAATGTAGGCCTCTGCTTGTTTCTTTGGGACTGAACCACTATGGGACTCGGTGAGACAGAAACCTCTGTCAACACAAAGTCATTGATTTTCTTTAATTTTGTTCATTATTTTTTATTTCATTTAAAATATGAAGCTATTTAGCCTTTTTGTTTTCCAACTAAATTGGAAACTACACTGTTTTAACCTGCCATTATATCAAGATATGCTTGCAGTATATCTTGTGAGGCGTGTGTGTGTGTGTGTGTGTGTGTGTGTGTGTGTGTGTGTGTGAAAGCCATATCCTAGCTAGTTTTTATGTTAACTCAATGAAAGCTAGAGTCATCTGTAAGGAGCTATCCTCAATTGAGAAAATGCCTCCATGCAATTCAGTTGCAGAGCATTTTCTTAGTGATTGATGGGAGTACTAAGCCCATCGTGGATGTTGTCACCCCTGGGCCGGTAGTCTTGGGGTCTACGGGAAAGCAGCTGAACAAGCCATAGAGTTGAAGTCAGTAAGCAGCACCCCTCCATGGCCACTGTTTCAGTTTCTGTGGCAGGTCCCTGTCCTGTTTGAATTCCTCTCCTGACTTCTTTTGATGAAGAACATTGACATAGAATTGTAAACCAAGAAATGCTTCCTTCCCCAACTTTCTGTTTTTCATGGTGCTTCATGACAGCAATAAAAACCCCAACTAAGACAAGGGGATACATGTGCACTACTGTGCATGTATGTATTATTTTGGTGACTAGAGAACAGTCCACCTTGGGTGTCCTTTCTCAGTTGCTTCCTATCTTTTTTTTTTCTGAATTGGGGTCTCTCATTTGGTCTAGAGCTAACCAAGCTGGACTAAGCTGGTCGGCTTATGTCAACTCATTTTGTTCAGCTAGCCCCAATATCTGCCTGTTTCTGCCTACCCAGTACTTGGCTATAAACATGTAACTTCATGCCTGACGTTTTTACATAAGCTCTGAGAATCAAACTATTAAACTCATGGTTGTGTGACAAGCATTTTATCAAGCTATCTCCCCACCTCTTCCATTTATTCATATTTTTTTAAAGATTTGTTTATATTTGTATGTATATGTATAGCCGTTTCTCTGTTTGCAGACTCTGGAGGCCAGAAGAGAGCTTTGGATCCTCTAGATCTGAAGTTGTAGATGGTTGCGTGATGACCAATGTAATTGCTAGGTCCTAAGCTCAGTATTTTGAAATTCTCTTACAGAAGTGATAGGCAATGCTATGTGCAACTGATACACTCTACCCTGGTTATTCTCAAGGGCTGCCTTTCTGGATTTCCACTGATATCTAGGATGCACTTCTTTATGCTTCCTGAACCTGTTTCTCTGATGGACTTAGAATATAAGATACGTTTGTTCTCACACAGAATGAATATGGTGTTGAGTTACTTGGATACAAATGTAGCTTTATTCTTTATAAATGTGAGAAAAGAAACTGAATTGGAAAGGAGATATAATTGCACCATACATGTAAATGAGAAAATATTAGCCTGTGAAATGGTATCTTTGCATCTCTACATATACTGTGGCATGAGACTTGTTTGCAAATATAGCCAAATATACAGATGTCACAGTATAAAATGAATAATTTCATGTATAGAAACAGAGAAAACTTTAGGTAGAATTTAAAAAGCCAGGTATGTGCAGTCAATAAATAAAGTGGCAACTAACATTTAAAGTTGGGAATTAAAAATTAAAACTTAAATTTCAAATATTAAGTACAATGGAAGCCAAACATATAAAAGAGATAAGGTAGGACACTACATTTATTGATTTGTGAATGCTGACCTTCCCTGCATCTCTAGAATGAAGCTGACTTGTTTATGGCACAAAATCTTTTGTTGATGTTTTTTTTGAATTTGTTTTGCAAGTATTTTAGTGAGAATTTTTAAATTTTTATCTTAGAGAAACTAAAACTCTATTCCATCATAGTAGTATGCCTGATAAACTGACCGTGTTTCCATGGAAAGCCTCACATCCAAGTAGATTTGGGCTAGAAACTGGATTTGATGCACCTTTTTTTCTTTTTGAGACAGGGTTTCTCTATAGCTTTGGAGCTTGTCCTGGAACTAGCTCTTGTTGACCAGGCTGGTCTCGAACTCACAGAGATTTGTCTGCCTCTGCCTCCCAAGTGTTGGAATTAAAGGCATGTGCCACCACTGAACAGCTTGATGCACTTTTAAAAAAAGGACACAAAGTTAGTTGAATAGAGAAATACATTGAATCTGAGAGGAGATAAGTAGGTTGAAATGATCAAAATACGTTGAACAAAATTCCCAAAGAACTATTAAAGATACACACACACACACACACACACACACACACACAGACACACACACATATAAAATTCCTATCTCTTTTAGAGAACTCAACATAGTTCTCCTAGAGACATGTAAAGCAAGCAGAAATAGATAGCGACATTTTAAAGTTTTAACATCACGAAATCACAAAACTAATAAGGTTAAACCACTAAACATAAATAAGATCTGTCACCCAATTAGCAGGTAATATATAATGTTTCCACTATTTATTAAACTTGCATATACTTATCTGTTAGAATGCCACAAGTCCAGAAAGTCAATATCCTCTCAGTGATACTCTCTGGGATTAATCTGCTTACTAAATATAGCCATAATGCCATATACAGAGACATCCTCAGAGTGTGTGGGTCTGTGGTCCTCAGTCACAGTGCCAGAGAGTTAGTGACTTCTTTTATCACTGTAATTACCTGATGGGAGGAGCTTAGGGGAGGAAGGATTTATTGTGGTCTTAGGAAGCACTGCACCAGTGCTGCAGAGGCAAGGTGCTCAGGGCAGCACCAGTAGGGACGGTCTTCAAGGTCTGCCTCTATCCTCTAAGTCTTTCCTTTACCTCCAACTATTTCCAAGTTTCCACAAACAGTACCACTGTCCAGGGATGAACTGTTCAGCACATGAGCCGGTAGAGACATTTTACATCCAAACAATGGCACTGGGGGACATCGACTGAGATGTCCATCCCTTCTACTCTCCTTGCCCTACAAAACTAAGAACATTAAGCAGGGTCAATGAGATTGCTAGTCTCACTTATGTCTTCGTGGAATGATAAACTATCAAAATCTTTGTTAAGTAGATTCTATTCTTTTCAGGATAGCAAAGCACTGTAGTATCAAATCCCAGCTAGGCTTATACAGAGAATGAACATCTTAAGACAATCTCTTTATGAATATGACTGCAAATAGCTTAAGTGAACCATAGGTGTTAAAATATAACATTTATAAATCATTACCAGGTAGAGTTATTCCAACCATGAGAATTATCCATAGTGAAAGTAAATATAAACCATTGACTTATGTATATTAAAGAAAATGTAGACACAGGAAAGAATTAAATAAGTAGATAAGGAAAGCTTTAGATGAGATGGAATGGCAGACTTTAAATCACTTTCTTAACAGTTATAGAAGGTATTTTCTTTAATCAGATGTACGGTCTCAGCTACCAACATCATAAGTTGTAAGCAAGTGGTCTAGAAGATTGAATCAGAATCAGAAACAACGCAAGCAAAGCAACCCGACTCTGTCCTTTAGTAATTCAGTCTACAGGTTCAATGTGCCTGTAGAAAGGAGAAGAAAGAGAATGAAAACAGAAACAATGGAAAAAAGTCCCATCGAGGAGGTAATGTAATGAAAAATCAGCTTATAAAATAATTGGTTGTTCACACAGATAAGAAATGGCAGAGGGCAGAAAGACGGTGAGGAATAACAATCAAAGTAAGAGCAATCAACTGATAATGTACAAAGAGACTGACCTAAAGTTAGATTTAATATACCTTGATTAAGAAATCTATAAGGCTTTATTGAAAGTTATTCAGGAAGAGATAAATATACAACAATATCATCATAATTACGGAGAGAGACTACATGTCATTGGTCATGTTTAATGTGGTCAGTTTACCTTAGACTATCAATGTGCTATAATTCCAGGAGAAATTTTAGTTTGCTTTTTGTAAGAACATCTGACAAAATAAGTCAAAAATTAATACATGTGGTGGAAATTTCATTAATAGTTGGAAAAATCAATTTTCCTTAGAAATGATTACTTATTATGTGCATGTGTGTGTGCCAGTGCCCATTTGGGCAGATGACCTCATGGTTAGAAGAGGACATGAGATCCCCTGGAGCCAAAGTTACAGGCATTTCATCGTTAACCTATGTGGTTGCTGGGAACTAAACTCTCATCCTCCAAAAAGAAACAATTGACCCTAACCACTGAGAAGTCTTTCTGACCCAAAATAACACTTTAAGAGAAAAAAAAAGCTAAAAGACAGAATCATTGTTGTAATGAAGTCATTTGTTTTTGAAAATGCAAGAATAAAATAGTGGCAGGCAACTTTTCAAAACATAAAAACTGTGGTGCATATCCACCCATGTTTCAGAATTTGCAGATAGTGGAAGTGACATTCATAACACTAGAGAGACGAGCATCTAGGAAAATGATACAGGGAAGTTTGTCTAGGAAGTCTGGTCTCACAATATCCACCTGTATTAAAAATAAAATAGACTACTATTTATATCATATGGAAAGATTAGTATAACATCTAAAGCAAACAATAAGGACACTCCCAAGTTTTCAGAGACAACGTAGGGTATTTTCAAGAACAAAGAACAGATTTGCTGTTCTTCGGCACAGAGGTTAAGGAACTGAAGCAGGACAAACTACTCCATGTTATTTGTGCTCCCCCTTAAATTAATAGGATAAAGAATTCTAATTATTAAAAAAATCTTTTATGATTCAGAGAGTGTTCATCTTAGGCAACTCAGAACACTTATAAATTACCCTGAGATGATACATTGTGAATACTCTCCCAGAGGTGACTTACAGAAGTGGTTTAAGACTGGAGAGGGCATACTGGCATGTGTATCAGTTGTGATATTTACTGGAAATTACCCAAAGAATAAGCTAAACACTGAACCATTTCATGTTAACTGAAAGGTAAAAAAAGTTATGATTAAAAATGTGTTAACATGTACTGGAGTACCAAATTTAACTTAAAGGGCCAGACACAACTATTTTTTTCCTGTTCATTTATAAGATGAGTGTTCCTCTTACATCTGAAACGATGTTTCAAATCAAACCATTTAAATAGATTCATATTTAATATATTTTCAATGTAAGAAAAAAAATTCGTTCTTGTCAAGTCTGAGACAGTGTAGCTAGCTGGCACTAGATACTCTTCCTATTTTGGACTAGTAGGATGGAAATTAGCTGGGTGTTACTTAGTGGAGTCAGGTGAAGAGCAAGACTTGGGCCTTATGCAGCTGGAGTTTGGATCAAGGTAAGAGGAACAATGTGGTCTTTAAACAGACCTTACAGTCTCTAATGCCTCGCTCCTGCCACCTAGTTCCAGATTAAGGAAACCAGGGAGCAAAATCTTCCTAGTAAGCAAGGTAGAAAGTAGAAAAAATTTCACCAATACAATCTCGCCCCTGACAGTCAGCATGAGGTCCATTCTGAATCACTCACCCTCATCCAGCAGGAGGAGAAAAGGAGACTACTCAGATAAGGGTCTTTAAAGGTCCCATGGGGACTACCCATGGTCCTGAAGGTTTAGGACCAAAACCAAGGCTTCTATATCCTACTTGTCCTTCACTTCAGAACATATGCACTTCTTAACCTTGCATCCCTACAACCTTTCTTTTCCACTAGCTGTGCATTTACTGGAATAAAGGGAAGATCATCGTACTGTCTTGACTGGTTCTGGAACACAGGATGTGAGCCTGTAACTGTTCAGAGCCACAAGAGCAGGAAAAGTGAGTTTCACAGAGTTTAGAGCAAAGACTGAGGAAGCACATGTGTGTGATGGCCAGGGTGAGCACCACACGGCAGGTAAGACACATTCTTGTCTCCTTTCCTGTGATGTATTAAGAGTTAAATTGTCCTGAGTTTTATAAACAGCTTTTGAAATCCACCTGTACTGGATTGCAGTATTGCATCATCAAACACTTCAAACTAAGAGACTTGAAATCAATCAATATAGACTACTTGATATTAGAACATCAGATGAACTGATGTTTTCCTTAAACTGTCTTTAACAGCGATTTAAGAAGTATTTACTTAAAGTTTGTCACTAGTTTTTTTATTATTATTATTTGTTTTAAAGACAGTGATTGTGTGCCATGGAACTTGCTGTTGAGCACATGTGGATATTTGAGAGTCCATCTCAAATGTAGATTAGCAGCCAAAGGAAGACTTCACTGCCTTCCAGGTGAAGGTGCAATGTCCCACATAGAACAGGCCCATCAGTTATTATTCCCTTTGCTCCTTTCTGCTTTCCTTCACGTTAGAAAATCTTGATCAGCTCTTAGGTTACAGGGTTTGTTAGAATGAGGGATTTGCTGTGGTCACATCGTTTGTTTCGTCATTGCTAGTGAACAGTTGGTGTAGGAGAATTATCTATATTCTGTCAATCACATTTTAATAAAACACTGATTGGCCAAGCAGGCAGTATAGGCAGGAAAGCCAGACAGAAAGTAGAGGTGGAGAAAAGAGACTGGGAGTATTCTAGGAAGCAGGAAGCTCCCTCCACCACTCCTGCGCAGACCACCGAAGAGGCAGGATGTAACCTGCCCAGCTGAGAAAGGTACTGAGCCGTGTGGCTAAAGTAGATAAGGATAATGGGGTAACATAAGTTATAAGAGCTAATTAGTAGCCTGACCTAAGGGGCCAATCAGCTTTATAGCTTATAGAGATCTCTGTGTGATTGATTTTCTCTGGGACTTGCCGGCTGTGGGGTACCGGGCGGGACAGAAATCCCAACAAGCCGGCCCCTCATGCTACATATGGCGCCCGTTACATATGGTGCCCAGACGTGGATAACTGAATCCACAGAAAGTTTGGGAAAGAATAGAGTAAAGCATGATTTCTTGGTAGCAGCAATTTCTTGAGTCTACTCTGCTTGCTAGAGGCAAGCAAGTGCTCTCATGTTAGAGAGGCTTCCTGACTCAGCTTTAGCTGCAAAACCCTGCAGGCCCATTAGGTCAGGCTACTTATTAGCTCTTATAACTTATGTTACCCCATTATCCTTATCTATGTTAGCCACACGGCTCAGTACCTTTCTCAGCTGGGCAGGTTACATCCTGCCTCTTCGGTGGTCTGCGCAGAGGTGGCGGAGGGAGCTTCCTGCTTCCTAGAATACTCCCAGTCTCTTTTCTCCACCTCTACTTCCTGTCTGACTTTCCTGCCTATACTGCCTGCCTGGCCAATCAGCGTTTTATTAAAATATGATTGACAGAATACAGATAATTCTCCCATACTATTTCCAAGCCGGCCCTTATGTTACAAACAGTGTCAGTTGTTTTCTCTCTGGCATCACAGAACAAGGAGAAGGAAACTTCTCGTTGCATTACAGCAATGTGTACTAAGTGGAGAACTTGACCATGGGTAGCTCTGCAGCTCAACTTATAGAACAGTCCAAGGAGACTTTGCAAGACAGTCAGGGATCTTTTCCTATGTGTTTCAATACCTACAAACCTATTGAACAGTAGTAGTTAGATATTTCCTAAAGTTGAAGCAAAAGCTTCATAGAGTCTCGGTTGTTTTATTTTTTTTAATGCTTTACATTTGATACAACTATTAAAGATCAATTTTAAAATAACTTTCCAGTAATATAGTTTAAGTAATATATATTTTAATATCTATGCAAAAAGTGTCAGTGGATGACTGAATTTCTCATATGTGATATGTTTAATGTAGGATCTCATTATTAAAGCACAAATTATTTCAAAAGAATTACTCCAAAACTACTCAGATTATTTCTCCCCCCCCCAAAAAAAAAGAAAAGGAAAGGAAAAATGCAATAAGAAGAATGATTTGGGGCTTTATTTTTGAATTTAAAAAAAAATTGACTTTTTTTTACCACAAACTCTTTTTCTCTTGCTGGTGACAAGGTTTGCACAGACTGCTTTGGTAAATGCTCAGTTTTTGTGTCTTTTGCCTTTTTAAAGGAATTGTTAACATTGGAATTGAGGGTATGTACAGAGAAGTTGGTGTCAACACCATTTAATAAATCATATTTTTCACAAATAAGGAAAAATCATTTTAATAAGAATTTTAAGTATTTGTAATAAACATATGTATAAAGATTATATGTAATCATATATTATTTTTCATTTTATTAAGCAAAAGATAATTAAAAGTAAAATTTAAAAAATTCTATTATAAAACACAAACAAACAAACAGCTGGTTTACAAACTGAAATTTATATCTACAGTTATTTAATGCTGGATGAGCTCAGCACTAAAAAGGTACAAGAACAAGGGATGGAGGTCTAGACTTTAGACTGCATAGTCTACATGAAGTCTTACATTTGTTCCCCAGTGGCAGATAAACCAGTGTGGTGGACACACCCACAATGTCCACACTCCAGAGATGTGGCAGGCAGATAAAATATTCAAGGTCCTCTATGGCTGCATGAGGAGTTCAAGGTCAACTTGAGGTATTTTTAAAAACTTGTCTCAAAAGTAAAGACAAAAATGCTTAAAGGATGACACATGGAATTCATTAGTAAAATTGACGAAGCCTAAAGAAAGGAAAACCAAAGTGGCCATCAGTGTGTTTAGATTCACCCTCATAGGCAACCAGAAATATAAACTATAAGAGACAGGAAGGAAGCTATCCTCCTATAGAAATAAAGGTACCTTAAAAGTAGAACTCTCTTGTTATATCAAAACCATAAAACCCCTTCACTTCTACCCAAAGTATTGTGTGTATAAGCAGCCCAGAGACTCCTGTCTTCTTTGTAAGTAACTTTTTCCATTCTGATATGAGACTGGCATGTGAAAATCTCCCTGCTATTCATCCTCAGCTGCAGTGACCAGCGATTCTATAGAATGTGTCCAAGAGCTCAGCCTCTGATTCAATTTGCAGAAGAGTGAGGAGGCAGAAGATTTGGTATCCAGATTAATGGCAGGTTTGGCCTGTTCTTTTATAGCTGTGAAGTGATTGGACTTGCCAAGTGAACTTAGAATGGATGGTTTCTATTGCCAGTGTTCTTACTAAAACATGTTGTTCCTGCAAGTGTCAAGAGTCAGACCATCTCAGCAAGATGGACTTACTATTAATGTCTTTTTGCCTTTGGCTGGGTAACCATCTATATCTGTGGGTGGCAATGCATTTAGTTTTAAGAACAGACATTCTAATGTCATCAAATGCTTTGATTATATAGGAGGAACAAAGAAAATGTCCAGAAGATGAAACTCCATGGTTTCTTGCTGTAGGACAATGGTCTGTATTCTGCCAGTTATATTTTATATAAACACTCATTGGCCAGTATCCAGGAAGGAAGTATAGGTGGGGCAACCAAACAGAAAGTAGAGGCGGATCAAGGAGAACAGGAGAATTCTGGGAAGAAGAAAGTTACTACCTACCACAGAAAAAGTAAGACGTGACTGCCTCGCTGAATAAGGTACTGACACACATGGCTAGCATAGACAAGAATAATGGACAAATATAAGTTATAAGAGTTAATAAGAAGCCTGAGCTAATGGGCCAACCAGTTTATAACTAATGTAGACCTCTGTGTGATTTCTTTGGGACTATACGATTACAGAAACTGGACAGGACAGAAACCTCAGTCAACAGCTCATAGATGATAAATGTATTATTCATACTAACATTTTCAAAAACGTAAAACTAGGCATAAAATATAATCTGGTGATGCCACTTCTGGGTATACACTCAAAAAAGGCAGAATCCACAGAGAAATATTTATATCCATGTTTGTTGCAGCACTATGCACAAGAGTTAAGATATGGAACTGGCCCAGACAACTAGGAGCAGATGAATGGACAAAGAAAATGAAGTACTGGGGACCCTGGGAGAGGGTTGAAGGGGAAGGGGGAGACAGGGATGGGAGAAGAGAAAAATGTAGAATCCAATAAAAATCAATAACAGAAAAGAAAATGGAGTACACACACAATGAAGTTTTATATAGTCACGAGGAAGAAAAATGAAATTGAAGCATTTACTGGAAAATTAATGTGTTGTGGGAATCTCTAGGGAATAATCATTCTAATATCAGTGGAGTGGAAGAGAGGAAGTGTCCCTGACAGACCAAAGAAAGGACAGTTTCTGAAAGGCCTTGGTTCTGGGTCCAGTTTGTACTCTCATTTTATATTCTAAAACAATAAGGTGGGGTGGGCAAGCAAGCAAGATTTTACAGAAGCATATGTGGCTGTCAGCAGGTTGTTAAGGGCAGTGACTCATTATTTCAGCTATTTCTCCAGGTCGTTCTGTTCCAGGTAGCAGGTGAAGTCATGCTTGGCAAATTGGCAGTACAAGCCATGCGTAAAGCAGACGCTAAAGAAATCAATAGCTAATCATTGGTCTGCTCTACCCTTTCCCACCTTATATGTAACTAGAGATAATCATGTTCATCAACATGAGCACACTCCGACAAATATGACATCAGTAGAATCTACATGAAAAATGTAATTATGGTCCAGCAAAATAATGCAGTATTTACGGTGTTTGTGACCAAGCCTGATGACCAAAGTTCAGTCCCTGAATCCTACATGCTAGAATGAAAGAAATGAATTCCCCAAGTTGTCCTCTGATTTTCATGCATATACAGTATTACAATGCCCACAATATGTACATGCACACACACACACACACACACACACACACATATATATATATATACATAAATAATGGTACATATATGTACAGCTCTATTATATATGTGCATATATAAATAATTGATCATAATGGAGACTAATTGTGGAGAAGACCACAATTATGAGGAATGAGGGGCAAGAGTGGGAAATTAAACATTATTTTGTATGCTAAAGACAAAAAACAAGAATGTTAAAGATGGAATATATGTATTCAAGATACTAGACACAATTTTTGTTTCTAACTAGGCTTGTCAGAGATTCCAGTTTGCCTCAGAGTTCTGGAAGAATAAACTAGAAGACCGCATGCTGCTTAGTCACCTTGACTCCAGCTGTAAATAATGTCACATGAAATACAGAACAAGAAATGCAATTAAAACCCTAAGAGGAAGATCACAGTGTGGGATAAGATGGCGATTTATTCAAATTAACTGGCTTGTTTTTAAGAGTTGGTGGGCAGTTTTGCTTAACTTTTCTGTATATGATTAGTATCTGGAAGTTCAAAGATAAAGTAGATTTGGGAGCAAATACTTTGTTGTTATTTGCTGGAGATGTCTAAGTGTCTCAATTTACCTGCTACGGTATTTTGTGGTCTCTGTGTTTTGTACTCTAAAATATGTTTCTAGGTCTTTTGCATTCATCGTTGCTTGCTTTTGACTTCCTCCATCTTCACCATTGATCTGCCAAGTAGATTACAGATTCAAGCCTTTAATAGACAAAAGTGATTCACTCGAGGCCGCATATCCTAAGGCTCAGTTCTCTTGGGCTGCATTGGAGCACCTTGGATATGTTTTTCCTTTTAAGGAGCTAAATATAGAGTTTAGTTATATATGAGTTCCAAGAAGTGGTTGCAATTTCTGTCTTAAATGCGATTTGTATGAACTTACCACGTGGGAGTATTTATTAGTTTAGGTAATTCTTCTTTAGATCTGTGTGGCTCCATTGTCTGTGGTCTGAACACTCCACCAGTTCCCCTTGAACTGATATGCTGAGCCCCGCCCCCCAGTGTGATTATTAGGAACTGAGATTTTGGGAGGCAATAGCTAGGCAATCCAGGCTTGATCTTCATAAGTTAGTGCTCTTGTCAAAGAGGCCTGGGAGGAACTTGACAGTCATCCTGCTATTTAGAGTGAGAAATCATCTATATATAGTGAACTGGGCCCTCATGAGATACTAAGTAAATATATCACATCATGATCTCAGACTTTCTGGCACCCTGAATGCTGGGAAATAAACTTGTGTTGTTTAATTGGCCATCGAGTGTGGTATTTTATTATAGCTCATACAATGGTCAAGACAGGCTGGTGGTCACCACCTTAGTACAGGGGAAACATCCTTGGCTACAAATTATGATTCCTACTTGTTTTCAAGGAGCATTGGCACACTTTTGTGAATTTTGTTATTACTGTGCTTTTCTGAGTCTCAAAATACGGCAAGAACTCAGTTCCAGCTGTTAATAAGGCATTATGGGGTTCGTCAAACACCCGCTAATGACCAAGAGATTAAAATTCTGACTTTAAGATGTTAAGCCTTTTATTTTTCATTTCCAACACATGTGTTTAAGCAGCAGCGACATGTGGGAATTACTGCTGGTGCTCGGTGGGGTTTGCTTTCATTATTTTTTTTGTTTATAATTGCACTGAGCCCCCAGTACATTTTAATAATAATTTTTAAAAGTCATTTCAAAGACACAAAAGAATAGAATAGCAGTGACAGGGAGTGGAGTGCATTAATTTCAGCTTTCTTGCCAGTGGAATGTAGTGGTTTCCAGGTTTAATCACAGTCATCCATCCCCCAAAGGAAGCACTTTCAGATATAAAAGTTCCTTGATCCCAATGTTTTGACAGCCTGGTGTAGGGGAAAATAGGGACGGTAATTGGAAACAAAGTTGTCATATTCTTAAAATTAAAAAAAAAGATGCATCTGCAAAACTCCCCTCTAGCACATTCATAAATAGTGTAAGTTTACCCTCCCCTTCCTGTGGAGTCTGTTGCTCATTTTCCCACTGAACAGGTGTGAGGGCCATGTTTTACCAGTGGGAGCCTGGGTGATTCATTACTGTCTTCTCACTTCATGCAAGAGAGCTTCCTCTCACACCTGAGGTGCTTATACTCTGACCCACTCAGAACTCATTTAGGAACACTGAGATCAGTTTCAGAATGGCAGGAGGGAGTGTGTAAAGGCAGTGTTCCCAGTGGGGCAAGTGGCCTTCAGCACTTCTCCCATTAAAAGGGGCAGGAAGAATTTCAAAAATAGAGGAGTTATATTAAATCCAGATTCAAGCTGATTCCCAGGTCCATCTCTTAATGGATGTGTTATATTAGGAATGTTACTTAACTGAGGACCAGTTCTGTTATTCAGGAAATGTAATTAATGTTACCTTTTCTTTCATAATGGTTGTGAGGGTGAAGAATGTGTGTGTGCAGTGCGCTGTGCATATAAAGTTTTAGATTAAGATGCCATTTAGATTAGTGGTGGTGCCTCTTGCCCTTCTGTCAAATGCCAGGCATCCTGGGATGGGAATGGTCCTTTATTGTGAGGTGCTAACACATTCCAGCTCCCATGGGGAGATTGCTTCAAGATAAAAGGATCACTTCCGGGATAGAAGCCAGGTTATGGAATAGTACATCTGGTCTACTTTTATTGAGGGAATTAATTTTTATGTAGATCTAATTTACACAGAAGAAATTGCACAAGTCATGTATAGCTCAGTCGACTTTTCTCTATCTTTGTGTCTATGTGGTCACACCACAATAAGAGGTAAAATGACACTAGACCTGAGAGATACACTTTGTGCCAGTTTGCCAGCAGAATCCTTGACTCCACTCAGGGATAACAATTACTTTGGTTTCTATAAACACAAATAGTTTGTCTGTTATTGAAAATCATACAAATATCTCCCAGAACAAATTGTGCAGTATTTCCTTTTAACTCCTTTTGCTCAACATAACGTGTCTGGGATCCACCTATGTGTGAAAATGTCATTGGCTCTTGACAGACATTGCAGCAATTAACTATTCTGAACTGATATTCTGGCAGAATTCACTTGTGAGTCTCCTTGTGAATTTGTTCTGTAATTTCTCTTGAGTAGCCCAGGATTGGGAGTTTTGAGACATAAGAGAAAGATGTATTTAATTTTATCAGTATGTTGTATTTTATTAGAATCTGCCAGCCTTTGCCACACTATGGTTCCATTCCCAACCAGTGTACGAAAGTTCCAGCATGCTGCACCCTCCCTCACACGTTGTGAGTCTTCGCTTGTGTCTACTGCTGTGTGTTTAAGGTGACATCTCTTTGTACATTTAGTCTGTATGATCTGGAGTACTCATGTTGTGTGACATTTTCTGGGCAGGTTTGATGAAAACTGTTTACCCCAGAGAGGACATCTATCATAGACTAGAGACAACCAATCAAGCCTTGCTTAGGGAACTGGTGATCTTTATTAGGGTTACTTAGAGGATCATGGGTGACTCAAAGACAGCTGTGTCACGGAGACGCTCACCCTCATGACTAATGAATGGGGCTGAATTCCTGCAGCACTCTGCACAACGTCAGGTGGCTGCAGGAAGCTCTTCCTCTCAAGTAGTGAGGAGAGAGAAGTCAGGTAAATTCTTGTGACATCCAGAGGCCTGTAATTTTTTTTCTTTCTTTCCTTTCTTCCTTTTTCCTCCCTCTCTCCCTCCTTCCCTTCCTCCCTTCCTCCCTACCTCCCGCCCCCCTCCCTTCCTTCTTTCTGTCTTTTTTAATTTGTTTTTGGAGACAGGATTTCTCTGTAGCTTTTGGAGCCTGTCCTGGCTAGGCTGGCCTGCAATTCACAAAGATCTGCCTGCCTCTGCCTCCCAGCTACTGAGATTAAAGGCACGTGCCACGATCCTAATGTTTCAATTTGGAGGAAAAAGTGAGGCAACATCCCATAGGCCTATGAGTCATGGGGTGTGTACCTTTGCATGTTGCCTCATGAGAGATTAAAAAAAAATTTGATCAAATGAACATTCTCCTGCTCTTCTGGGTTGAAAATAGATTAGTGCTCTTCTTGAGAGTAATCATTTTAAAAAATTAAGCTTTTCTTTATGAACCTCTATTTCCAGACCAAGGCTAATTGGTTATAGAAAACTGTGTCTTCTAAGATGCACACTGGGCCTCCTTCAGTTTTCTTCACAAGTTCCCATGATTACCTGTTCCTGTTTGCACAGCCTGCTGGAGCATGGCCCTCCTTGGGGAATGCTCTATGGATTGCTTTCCTCTGATCTGAGCCAGGAACTGGACAACTGCCTGCATGCAGCAGACATGATGAGGCATTTCAGTGGACAACAGCTCAGAAGGGAGTGCTCTGATAGCTCCCCTCATCCTCGGTTGATCACTGAGCTATTCCCAGACACTCAGGGTGACAATGGGTAAAAGGGACATTAAAGAAGAAAGTGTCTGGGCAGTGATTACTGGTACTATTATTGAAAGTGTTCTGCAGGAAAAATAAAACTATGCACAGAAAGAAATATTTGTAGAATTGTAGACTTTTAAAGTTTGAATGCTCTGTAGAAATAATACAGTCTAATCAAAACTCTCATTTTATAAATTAGAAAATTGGGGTTTTATTAAGACACTAGACTTACAAAGTGAATTAATGGAGAAGTTAGATCTTGAATAAATGTACATATATTAGAATTAAATTCAATACAGAGAGCTGGGTCACACACTATACATCATTATGAAGATACTACAAGGCTAATACTAATGACTGTGTGATTTGCATTAAACCAGGATTTTCCTTATACTGTGTATACCAAAAGTTGGAATTTGCCACCATTCTTCATTACCCCAGAAGGGAGAGCTGAAAAGGATGCAATAAAACAAAATTATGCCTGAAGATTTCAAGGTTAGTCTGTGAAAGTTTGTCTCCCATTTCTATAAAAGTGTAAAACCTTGATGCAAATTTCTGTCTCAAGTAAGGGACTGTCTACTGCAAAAAGGGAGAATTTAGCAAAACTTGGGCCTTTGTGGTATTCTATAATAAGAAGACTGGAGACATGGATAATTTAGTGCATCGGTGACATTAAAAAGGACCCAGGGATTTTCTTCCTTTCACATGAAATTTTCAGCAAACTAGATTTTAGTCTCTGGTGACAGGAAGATAAGACACTTAGAATCCCCTTCAAGGAAGGTCCTGTTGCCAAGCTCAGAGGACAGGGGTTTGGCAGAAAATTCTTATTTATATGATTTGCAGATCTCTGCCTTGATCCATGCCCTTGCTACAGACCTGGCAGATCAGGGCCACTTCTACCTGAAAATTACTTCCTATTGATGGCTCTGGCCAAGGGTGACCTTGGCATGTGTTTTGAGGGACTGTATCACCTCTCAACTGCTCATTTGAGTGATTACTGTTTCTGTCATTTTGTTTCACAGATAATCATCCCTGATCCACAGATTATTCCTCATCCCATTCTTTGTTTCTGCTTCTGGCCTTACCCTGCCATGCTTTTTTTTTTTTTTTTATGTTGGGATACTTGGCCTCCCTGAATTTTCTGTCTTGACTCAGGATGACAAGAGCAGATAGGTCTTTTCTGTTCTGTGCCCCATGTGAAGAACCCTAAGTGTAAGAGATCCATTCTAAGAAGCACTCAGGAGATATCCTGGTTTTATTGACTGAATGGTGTCATTTATAATACGCATGTGAATGGCATTTTATTTTATTTTTTTTCAGTTTATTTTTGAGATTTCAATTTAATTGCAACCTTTCTCATTTTTTTCCCAATCTCAGACTCTCCCATATATATCTTCCTGCTCTCCTTTTGGTTTCATGGCCTCTCTTTTCATACATGGGTTTTGTATACATATGTGTATTTGCATATACATATCTATTCCTAACTATACCGTATTGAGTTCTGGCAATGCTATTCGTATGTATGTTTCTAGGGCTAACAATTTGGTAATGGACAACCAACAGTGTGCTCTTTCCTGGTAAGGACTATTTCTCCTAATTCCAGTTTTTACACAATTGTCTGTAGTTCCTTGTGTAGAGTTGAGGCCTCGTGGGCTCTTCTCCATCCAGTTTGGTGTGTCCATTGGTGACATCCTTGTTATACCTACAGGTAAATGTAGTCTTTGACTTTCATCAAGGAAAGTTCTTTTGACAACAGACAGAAAGCAGCACAGAAAACCATAGACAATAAAAATGCAGCGTTGTGGAACTGAAGGGCTACATCTGTGGAACATACCCATATCTAAGACTCAGGGAGTATGGTGGAAAGGAGGTAGAAATTGTTGTAAGAGCAAGAAGATCAGCATGTTTGATGGGAGAATGTGTCTCTAAATAATATCAGAACTTTCACCCATAATGTCTCACCAACATGACTGCCTAAATATGAGTGACATTTTATTGGTTGACACCAACCAATCAAGAGTTGCCAACTTGGTCTTGCATATGGATTCCTCTTAAGAGCAGGACTGTACTAAGAACAGTGGGGATAATGGGAACTTTAGAAGATTGAAGATCATAACAGGCAAAAGGAGGAAGTAGGATGTAGGTTGGACTTCATAGATACCAGATGACTTTTACATAAGCAATCTCAGTGACCAAACTGATGGGAGATGCCTTAAGAACAAGAGTGAGCTAGAAAGGAACATGCATGCAACTGATGCTCAGGCATTTCTACTGAGCTGAGATGCGGTTTTATGATTCACTGGATTCTTTTTGGATTATGGTGTTAACTATACATTCCCAAATCTTCTTCTTTCACCCAATTATCACGTATGTGATAGTCAAGTATAGTAACCACATTTTAGTAAAACCGTTTCAGATTTTGAACTGACATTTTTAACTAAGTTACAAAATTATTCACTTCACAGTCCTCAAATAAAAAATAACAATAAATAATTATACTGACTTCAAAGGAAATTTTAAGTGAGTCTAGCTACATACTAATTTTTAATTGATTTTATATTTAGAAAATTTGATCAGAAAAACATTATTTAAGTATGTTCTTGAAAATAACAAGAAAAAATAACTTTTATTTCTGTTGAGATGTATCTCTCTAAAACAATTAGATAAGCAAAACTGAAAAAACTGATACGTAGCCATTGCTGGCAAGAACTATTGTTCTCCGTTTCCTAACAGCTGATAACCTGTACTAGATGTGAGTATGAGGGAGTGATATCAATCAGTACTGACTCATGGGAGAGCCATTCTTCGTGAATTTCAAACTCTGACCACTGATGAGTCTAAGATCTTACTGACATACTTTACAGTATTTTTTTGTGAGGGCAGGAACTGTTGGCACAGTCAAAACACAGAATGGTTTCTCACCATAGAGCCATCTGGTTTTGGTAATTGTTTTTGACCGATAATACTTACAGAAGCTAATATGAACAATTCTTGTACATCCACAAAGTGTTTTGAAACTGCTGTCCATATCAACTTGAGTTGATAATTTTTGCCAACTTATTCTTTATCTGAAGTTTCCCTAAATCCCATCTTAAGTAAAGGAGGAAAAGGCATGGCAACTGCTGTAAAGGCCACTTGAGCAGAAAGACAGCGTGTTAGTCAGCTGGGGGAGCAGAGAACTTCATTACTCTACTTGTTTGACAAATTGATGATCACTATGAATCCGTCAAACTGTCAGCCCCATTGACTGTTCAGACAATGGAAATGAAGGAAGCTCAGCACCCATGTGAATGCACCAACACACATGCCCACACAATATTAGACAGGTCAATTGCTGTTTCCATAAGGAAGTGTTAGCTTTGATGACTGGATTGTAAAAACGGCCGGGGATTTGCATGCAGTCCTACGACAAAACAACAGCAAAATGTGCTGTTTCTTATTTTGCTTCTGTGTGGGTGTGGGAGATTTATTTACACAAAAATGCTGCATGCATGGTACAGACAGCCAACAATTGATGCCGACAGGGAGTGGGTATTCTGATTGTCCAATGAGGTCAGCAGTCAGTGGATCCTTCTTTTGATCTCTCAGGGAGGCTGCTGGAGAACAGCTGAGGGATCCACCCCTCTCTCTCAGCCCCTCCTATCCTATGGCAGATGTTTCTGCAACTATGTTACTGCTGCTATAAATTGTGACTACTCAGTGGAGCAGAAACTCTCACAGACCGTTTCTCTCCCTGTGTTTTATTTTCATTCATATTTAATGCGCAATCTGAGCCTGACCTCCTTTTCCTGTTGCCTTTATTTTTGAGATTCTTAAACATAAGTCAAAGCCAGCTTTAAGATTACTTAAGCATTTCTAACTTTTGAGTGTGTCTAAGTAGTTTTTTAAATATAAGATAGACTAAATACTGTTGTTTTATTTAGAGGCTTTATCTGAGACAGTATTCCAAGTAAATTGGGCTAATAAGTAGTTAATGTTTGTGAATGTGTATGTATGTGTATGTATGTATACACGTGTTTATGCAAGTATGTATACTAGCACATAAGTGTGTGTGTATACATGTGTGTATATGTGTGCTCACATGGAGGCCAAGAGTTGACCCTGAATGTCCTCCTCAGTTGCTTTTTACCTCAGCTTTGTAATTTTACATCTTACAAAATTTATCTGTGACAACTTCACAGATGTATGTATATAGTACTTTCTAGTTACTCCCATCTAAGAGATAAGAACCTCCCTTGTGATGTTATCAACTTCCATCTTCCCTACAAGTCTTTTTGCTTATTTATTTGTTTTAGTTTTTGGTGTTTTAGAGCTGGATTTCTCTGTGTAGTCCTGGCTGACCTATAACTCACTCTGTAGACAGGCTGGCCTCAATCACAAAGAGATTCACATGTCTCTGCCTCCTGAACTCCAGGATTAAAGACGTGTGCCACCACTGCCGGACTTCTACAAGCTACTAGTCCCTGTTCCGCGTCCATGTCCTTTTGCTTTGTTTTTTTACTTGCTGGATTTGAAAGTACTGTCAGGGTTGGAAGAGGTCCATTGGATCCTTATGGGCTCACCAGTGTGTACACAATTGTCATCTCCTCCAGAATCCACCAGTAGCCAATAGTTCAGCCAGTAGTTCAAGAGGGCTCATCCCTTTGCTAATACATGAGTGATTGGTGGCAGGCCTAGTCTTGCATAGGACCATGCAGTAACTACAGCTGTTGTGAGCTCATGTTTAAAATGGCAATATTAAGACAGAACTTAAGACAATGCTTTGCCTTTCTTCTATTTTCTACTTTTTATATTCTATCCACTCTCTCATTTGTAATGTTCCCTGAGCCTTAGAGAGAGTGATGTGAATGACCTTTTTATTGCTTACTTAAACATTTATTTTTATTTCTTTCTTTTCATTTTTTCTTTGGTTTTTCAAGAAAGACTTTCTCTGTGTAACAGCCCTGGTTGTCCTGGAACTAGTTCTTGTACACCAGGCTGGCCTTGAACTCACAGAGATCTGTCTCTGCCTCCCAAGTGCTGGAATTAAAGGTGTGCACTGTAAAAGGAATGGTGGGCTGCTTTCCCACCACCTGGATCTCAGCTAGCTTACACTCAAAATATTTACACGAAAACTGTATTCATTTAAACACTGCCTGACCCAATATCTATAGCATCTTATTGGCTAACTCTCACATCTTGCTTTAACCCATATTTAGTAATCTGTGTAGTACCACGAGGTGGTGGCTTACCGGGAAATATTCAGCATGTCTGACCTGGGGGCTAGCTGCATGGTGTCTGCCTCACTGCCTTCTTCCTCCCAGCATTCTGTTCTGTCTACTCCACCTATCTAAGCTTCTGTCCTATCAAAAGCCAAGGCAGTTTCTTTATTAAACAATGAAAGCAACACATAGACAGTTAGCCCTCCTCCATCAGTGCACCACCTCTGCCTGACTTACTTAAACATTTCTTAAGAGACTGAAAACAAACATTCCTGAGAATAACCATGTTATTGCTTGGAAATCTTTTATGTTTTTAAATTGAAGGCTGAAACTCTTACAACTTGTCCAAAAAATGAAAACAGGTAAAAATTCCCTTAAATATTCAAATCATACTAGCAACAAACAAAATGATTTGCAATTTTGAAAGACAAAGACAAAAAATGGAAATATTTCCCACTCTCAGTTTTATGCAACATAACACAGTTGAATGGTATATGAAAGTACGTAAGACAAAAGTACATAAGAATAAAGAATAGTGTATGCCAGGGAAGCTGTACCCAAGAACTTTCATCAGTTTAACTGATTGAACAAAGTCAGCACAATGACATCAAACCATCTGATTTGCTAGTGAGGACAGGGAAATGTCTACATGGTCCCACCCTTAGTGAAGAGCCACAGCTGAACAATGTCTGCTGAAACATGGCGAATCAGTTTCCTTCAGGGACAAGCTCCCACACAGGTTGCCCTATCCCAAAGTAGTCAACCCTGAACACACACACATGCACACACGTGCACACGCACAAAGCTAAATGGATTTGATTCAGCAGGTTATACATGCATGTGTGCATATATATGTATATACATATAGCAATGGTAATTAAAGAAGATATAATAAACTTAAGAGGAGGAAACACAGGGGTTCAGAACAGAAAGGGGAAGGGGCAGGAGTGATATAGATGCAGTGTTCATTAAAAAATTAAAAAATATTAAATAAAAAGAATATTGGATCAAAATTATTTGTGTGTGTATGTGTTCATGTGTGTTTGTGTGTGTGTGTGTGTGTGTATGTGTAAAGAAATAGTTACACAATGTAAGAGGGACAAAATGTGAAAAAGAACTTATTCATGGAAATCACATAAGGCCAGTTAGAATCACTCACAAAAACATACATGAAAATTAAGGACAAATTCAGATAGCCAATACCATTTCAAACCAACCTTGTTGACAAGAATTGAGTAGTAGCAAGAATTAAGAACAAGATAGGGAGTATGTTTCACAGATCATTTTCAGAATAACATAAATTGATTTAAATGTCTTAGAGTGCAGTTTCTCAATCCCAAATATAGCTGCATATATGCATGCTCAAATATTTTCCTCTTGGTTATAATGAAGACAAATCTGACCTGTGTCAAAAAATATAAACGAGTGTGCTTTTCAGCACTGTGGGTAACAATAATTTCTTAGAATAACTTGAATGTCCATCACAGGGATATAGAAATGGCTTAGCAGTTAGCACTTACTCCTCATGCAGAACAATGACCTCTAACTCCATCCTCAGGGGAATCCAATATACTGCTGTGGCCTCCAAGAATACATTTACATTGTTAAACACATACATGCACACTCACACACACACACACACACACACACACACACACACACAGAGAGAGAGAGAGAGAGAGAGAGAGAGAGAGAGAGAGAGAGAGAGAGAGAGAGAGTTTTTAAAATCTCATTGTCTCATGGACAACGAAAGTGTCTGCATTTCTGGTAGAGAGGATGAGAATGTCTGAAGTTAATTGTACTTAAATTGTGGTTTTCAGAGTTGGCTATAAAGATGTGAAAAGAACAGCAGGGAAGAACAAGAAAAAGTAACAAGTTGCCCAAGCATGTTGATGATAACTATCAATATGGTTTGATTAGCTTTTTTAGTTATAATGTGGAGACCACCAAGTTGGATTTTAAAAGTAGATTTGGTACTTATTTTTTCAATTACTTTCTGAAAGAGTTTGTTGTTATTCAACTTAGTAATAACTAGACATATTCCACTTATTGGTCTTTGAGTACCGTAGTTTTTGCACTGGTATTTCTTACTGAATTTTAGGGGTTGTATATGTTTCTCATGAGCCCATGGTGAGTTCCAGGTGCTAAAGATGGACACCTCAACTTGTTCTTTGCCTTCTACCTGCTTAAAGACATTCCTGCCACCATCTTCATTGTAATGTGTTTGTGTCTCATATCTTAGCGTTGCCCTTGTGGAGTATGATTTGTATTTTCCTAAAGCTGTTAGACCCAACACTCCATCTAGATCTATACCTAACAGCAGTGTGTGAAAGTATTCTTACGCTGCTACTCACAACATCCCAAATTGAGCAATAGGTTTAACATTATGCACGTTTGCTTACTGTATCAAGATCTACCAGCGTGTTTTCCACCAAACACTGAGGATGAACCAATAAGGTCTAACCCCACTCTCTGTCCTGATCCTGTGTGTATAAGAACCTCATTGAGTGAACTGATACCATAGACAAGATTTTTAATAAATTCTCATTACATAACTTTAAGCTAAATAATCTAGGCCATGGAAACTATTATGGTTATAACTTATACACAGTTTTAAAAGGAAACAAAGTCTTTCTCTGGTATCAGAGGGTACTTCTGGGTGCTGTCAAGTTCTTTGGTGCTTGCTAACTTCCTCATGAGTCAAAGTAGCCCCTTTCATTGGGCATGCTGTGCTTCTATAAAAGATTAATATTAAATACGCATAGCTGATATGCACAGCAGATAAATAGGTCAGCTTTTATTGGAGTCTGTACTTTTCTCTATGTCTGAAATGATTCTTAGATTGAAGAATATTAAAGCAAACTATTAATAACCAATCTTTCTTTTGAAAGAGATAGTTATACCTTTCTATATAAACTAGGGTCCGCATATGAGAGGAAACATGCAATATTTACCTTTTTTTTCTACTTTAATCTCCTGTTCTCATCTTCTCACTCCTTTCATTGTCTTCTTTCTCCAGTGTCCTTTCTGCTTCTTGTTTTCAGGTTATATATGTGTATCTGCATTTCTGTTGCTATCAAGTCTATGGATGAGGGAAAATGTGTAGTTATTTGTCCTTCTGAGTTTGGCTGATAATAATCTTCAATTACATATATCTCTCTATGGGTGACATAATTACATTCTTCATCATGATGATTAGTAACTCCATTGTGAATGTATCAAGTTTTATTTATTATAAATTTATTTATTAATTCATTCATGTTGGGCACCCAGGTTGATTCTCTACCTTAAAGAAAGGCTGTAGAGGGATAATGGTCATAGTGTATTTCAGATAGCTCAGAAATTTTTTTTTCTATTTTGGTTTTTTGAGACAAGATTTCTGTTTAACAGCTCTAGTTATCCTGGACCTAACTTTATAGAACAAGCTGGCCTCAAACTCACAGCTAACCTCCTGCCTCTGCCTGCTGAGTGCTGCGATTAAAGGTATGCATCACCACCACTGTCTTATCTCAGAAATATTGAGGAGCAAAGCTGATAAAAATGTAAATACAGCCTTTATTGAAAAAGAGGGGGAAACTGAGCGCAGAGGAAGCAGGAAAGGTAATGGCTGATGTCTTAAGGTCAGGCTGCCAGGCCAGGATGGAAGTGCAAAGTTGAGTCCAGTTGCAGAGAAGGAGAGTAGGGCCAGCACCAGTGAAGGACCTGGGGTATGGATGGGTAGCAGGTCCATGTAAGCCAACAAGATGGACAAATGGCAGGAGTAGAATAGATCAGCAGCAGAGATCAGTGCTGGCTGAAACCTCTAGGGTGGTAGGATATCCTCAGGCTGTCTGCACCGTGACCCACACAATGGGTTCTCAGATGGGGCTGTTGCCCCTGCAATTTTGGTTGCCCACCTTTTTATGGGTTCTGGGATAAGAAGTTACACCCATTCCTTAATATGGGATGTCTGATGAATTCTAGGGCCTGGTTTTCTTGATATAATTTTACCACATGCATGAGTCCTGCCAATCTCAATTTACCCTGCTAACCTGATCAGAAGATATTTTTCTATTCCTAGGAAGAATTGATTAGTCTATGCTGTGTGGGAGCTGCTGGACAGATTGTACCCTTCCCACATCTGTCCAGATGTAACGTCATCACAATTCCTCAAAGTGAAGTAAAAATCACCTTGTAAAATGGAAAATATAGAAAATGGATGTTGTACAAGATGGAATAACAGCGTGGGCCACAGAGCTTAACACAAAGCTACCTCACATCCTTCCGCCTTTTGAAAGAAAGGCTTGTTGATTTCTGAAAACAGGAACTGACCCTGCTCCTCCAGGCAGGCACAGTATTTCTCTGAGAAGGTTGCATAGAATCTCTCAGCAAAGCATCTCCTTTTCCTTCCCAAACTGCTGCTCTTTCTCCACTGAGCCAGGATTGGCTTTTTCCATGGTCTTCTGATTCCAGGTTCCTATTGTTATACTTTCTGTCTCCCCAGGGCTCAGGAGAGTGATCATAGTTGCTGTCTCCCCAGTGCTCACAGGGTGACCAGAGTCACTGTCTCCCTAGTGTACTCTGGGTGACCAGAGTCACTGTGGAACTGCCTTATATGGACTTTGAAAAATCTGCCTTCAGTTCCTTCCAAAGGCAGCCATGGGGACAGACAGGGCCCCAAGGTTTTCTTTGGCAGTCTTTTGCTCAGTGTCTCTGTTTACACTTTCAGTTTAATTTTAGAAATCTTCAAAATGGTGATTACATTCTTTATGCTTGGCTTGACAGAAGGATAGATGAACTGGTCTATTAATACCACATTATTTATGGCCATAATAAACTCACTTAAATTGTAGCTTGAGCTAGGCTGTGAATCAATCCAAAAATTACATATATTGCTTCAAAGTATATTATATGTTTCAAATGAAACTATAATTTGGCAATCCTTGCTAGTAAATGGACTGAAAGCTAGTTAAGGGAAGGGAAGGCTTTGCGTGTTACAGCAACAAAGAAAGCAAATAATCTATGTGCTTACCCTCTCATCCTGCTTAAATCATTGCGATAGACTGAGTTCGCTGGCGCTCTAGACAAAATGGTAAAACTTTAAATAACTATGAAGGAAGTTACTGCTGACTGTGCGTGCTCTCAGAAAAGATGGCTAGAACACAGATGAGTTTACCTCTTCCGTGATACAGAGTAAGGCCTAGTTTATAACATCCTTTGTAAGAAATAACATATTTTCGCAAGACATGGGACTTTCAAAAATAATCTAAAAGTGCACTATTCTGTTTGGGCAAGGATGGGCTATCTAAGTGAATTATGGTGTTTTGCTTTGTGTTATCTGTGCCTTGCCTCATCATTAATGTCCTGGTATAGCCAGCAATGTTTAGTCTGACTACATTCAGTGACTTGTTGCAGGTAACTTTTATTTGAAGTTATTATTTTCCAGCCTCAGTAATAATGCTTTGAATCATTTGGACTTGTTCCTGAAAATCCTTTGCAAGAGACAGATAGCACAGCTGAAGAACTGCAACTGGTCCCATGTATATGATAGATATGTCTAGGAGCTTTGTTCATAATAATGGAACTACTTTTCCAGATGCCAGAGAAAGCTAGTCCATACTAGGGTGACATGCAGTTCTCTGTTAGCTTTGGATGTCTTGGGTGGAGGGTTAAAATTGTTAAAAAGTGTTATGTGTACTTTAGCCTGAGAACGAAATTTCCAATTGCTTTATTCTAATTGGATAAGAAACATGAGCTATTTGGAAAGCTTTACATAATTGATGGAGGGCCACAGTTGTCCACAGCTAAGTTTCTATAGACACAGAGAAGTGAAAAAATTCTTTTAACTACCTACCTACTATTATATAATTATTTATCTATAAACTATTAGTCTGTTTATCATCTATCTATCTAATACAGTGTCTCATTACAGCACGGGGATTTTCCTCATATTGTGTTGGCAAGATATTCACAAAGAGAAACATGTTTATCTGCCCTTAAGTGATAAGACCAAAGCTAGCATCATTTAAAAGGAGGTATAATCACAGCATCAGCATGGGTCACAAAAGTCAAGGAGATCTGGAGTACAGACCTGGGCAGAGAGTCCCTTCAGGGAGTCTTGGAACCCTTGGAAAATTCTACTTCTTTCTAAGAGCCTGATGCCTTGTCTCTGAAGAAAGACATTTACTAGAAGCTGCTCATGATCAATGAGGAGAGTCAGGAAGACTCAAGACCTAAATTCTCCTTTTTTAAAAAAAAATGTCTATTAGTGCACCTAGCAGATATGATGGTGGAAGTTCTCATTACTTTGGAAAGTCAATTTGGTATTCAGAAGCCAGTATACATTCATCTTCCTATTCTTATGGTGTACACTATGAGTTTCAATTGTAGATCTAGTTGTAATTAAGCAGTATTTATTTTATTGCTCTCAGCTTTTGCTTCTCATCACTATGGGTTCTACTTTACTCTACAATGACTTTTCTCGATAGCCACCTCTTGAAAAGGATAGACCCCCTTTGACACTGTGAAGTGCATTGTAAATTATTTTACTTCCGTGTCTAATGACTATCTTAGAGACTACGAAGATGTTGGGGGCACAGGGCAGGATACAGCTGGTCCTTCTGAATAACAAATCTGAAAAGTGAAAAAAATCAGAAGAGCAGTCTCGTGAACTGATGATTATGGAAGTCAAGAGCTGCAAGTCTCATTTACTGTTGGAGATGAGAGTTTTAAAAGTAATAGAAGACACAGAACAACTGGCTAGCAAGGAATGCTGGGAGCAGAAGAAATATTCTTCCTGTGGGCTTAGCCTCCCAACTGGGTTTTCAACATCAAGTAGTCAGCTATAAAGCATATGCGTACAGATAGTACTAAATGGACCGAGCAGGTTGTGTTTATACATTTTTGAATACACACACACACACACACACTAACAATGTAAAAGATAAGCCATGATTTCCTGAAGGAGCAAGGTGGGCATGGGAAGATGTTTGAAGGAAGAAAGAGAAGGGGTGATGACATAAGGCTTAAGTTATAAAACTAAAATAATAAATAAATATTTTTAAATAAATAAAAACAGTGGACACTGCATGTGCCTATTAGATACTACATCAGACAAAAACGTTCTATTCCTTGCCTCTTCATGAAGCTAATCTTTAGCATGGAAGAAAAATGTAGAGTCATATCATGTCATATATACTGTTACATTTAAATAACACATGCAAAGTATAAGAATTCAAGGAAATAAATATCTGAAAATTAGATGGATTCCAGAGTTATGTTGAATACCTTACTTTACTTTTCAATAACCTTCCCCTTGACACAGTATTTTCAACTTAAATATTGTAGCAGTGAACATATAAATGTGAGTATGACAACACTAAAGCCCTTCAATTGGAAGTTTTATTTATTTACCAAGAACATATTTTTAGAAATATTTTAAGACATAATTTGCATATGAGAGTTTTATTATTTAATGTACAATTCAAAACTTGTAGAATATTTACAGATTTATGTGACCATCATCATAACCTAATTTTAGAGCCGCATAGTCATCCACAAAATAAATCTTCCGCTTACTCACAGCAACCTTCTATTCCTTTGCAGTCTGCCTTCTCTCTGGAGATACACCTGTTTGGAAAATTCTCAGTGTTTTGTCCTCTCTCTGGACCTCTTTGCAGTTGATCCTCATTTCAGATGCTTCTTGGGCTTCGAAGACAGGAGGATTCTGTGTTCTTCAGTTAGTCAGGGGACTAACCTGTGTTCTTTCCTCACAGCTTATTCTTTTATAGGGAAATTGGGGCACTGCTGATTCTGTCCCAGTGTTTCTCAGTAGATATGTTCTTTAAGATTTTACCTGCTTCATTATTCTTCCCCTTTGCAACTTTCCTACCTGGCTTTCAGATATATGTATATGAAGGGGAGTTAGAGGACAAATGTCTGCTCTAGAAGATTGTCACCATCTATAACTCTCCTTTAAAGAGGACCATCTAGCCCATTCTTCCCCTACTAGGGTTCCCATCTAGAAGCCATACAAGAGGGTCAATATCAAGATTCAAAAAGGAGACGAATGTTTTAGGAACACATCTGAGGAAGTTTTCAGACTGTTTACGTTTTGGTAGGAAGTTCCACCTGAAGTGTGAGCATCACCTTTCTGTGATCTTGGATCCTGAGGTGAACAAAAGCAAGATGTTGAAGAAAGTAGAAGCATTCAGCCATGCTTCCTGTTGATGAATGCAATTCAGTGGTCTTTCTGCCATGCCAGTCCAATACCATCCAACCCATGATGGACTATACCCTCACACCATGAACCAAAATAAAACCATCCTCCTTTCAGTTGCTTTATAAGATATTTTATCAAAGCCCCAACAAAAATAAATAACTGGTCATATCAATCCACCATGCCAATGAGTTTGCAGCATGTCAGCCTTCCTGCCCTGTCACACATATCGAGACGTGTTGGAATATTAGATCTGCACAGTAAGGAGTGAGTATCTGACTAGCTGCCTATCAGCTGGGGGACCATCTATCCTTACCTTCACTTTCTCCTACCCTGTATTTTGGCCATTGTAGAATTCTGAAATTCCTTGTCTTGGAAGTAATGGTACTCAGTTCTCTAGAAATATCAAATTACATGTCTCCTATATGTGTTGATTCAATTCAGAGTAGTGTTAGACACAGTCAAATGATTATGTAAAAAGTCTGTCTAGAAAAGAGAGGCATGTCCCTGCCAAGAAGATAACCAGTTGAAAATTAAGCATTCAGTTGAATGTTAAGTAAAGTTGTCTCTCCCATCCAAGAGTGTTGTATAAACAAAAAAAAAAAAAACCCAGAATGGCTAAAGGTTATAAATGTTTCCAGTGGTGTCAGTTAAGTCATGTATGTAGTCAAGGGTTTTTCCTGTGGTGCACAAGGCACATCAATTGAAGACAAAGTACTGCTCATTCATGCTACTGACACTATGGGAGAGGGGTTGAGTAGTTTTGGATTTCTTGTAAATCTTTTTAAGTTAATTTTTTTTAGAAAGGTATCATAAAGATTTGTAGATCAAATTTTACAGCAGGAAAAAGCTTTCTGCTTCTGGTGTGTGTGGATATAGCTGTATCCATTTCTGAGTTAGAGTTTCTTTAGACATTTGGAACATGAAGTGATTAATTTTCATCTATACTTCCTTGTGGGTTTTTTTGTTTTGTTTTGCTTTGCTTTTGTCATTGATCCTGGTGTGTAGATGTATGTAGTCAGTATTCAAATATGAATGTCTAATGAGAACAGCAGTTCAAACATCAGGACTGCTCTAGCCTGGGTCTCTGGAAGTAGGGGTTGGGTAGCTTGACTTCAGGAGAGAATTGCCCATTTCTCTGTTGCAAAAACTTAACACTTCCCAAATTTATGCTCTGTTATGATCATGTTCTTCATTTTCTCCCATTTCCCCTTCCAACAATGAAAGGAATGCCAATTCACTATCAAATTCACTTTGAAGGACATATTTTTATCAACAGGCCTAAACAAACCCAGGTTCTTGGAGTCATTAATTAATCCTTCATTTTACAAATGTGTACTGGGTGACCAGTAACAAGTAGGTGTGATAATCTGGAGTTCCATATGGAGGGAAACAGACACAGTGTCACAAACCTTAAGGTTACATGCTGATAACCTGAGAAAAAGAGGGTTCTGGAACCCTTCAGGGTGTCTGGGTGGTCAGACAGCGCATTGCCTATGATTCTGTCACATAGTCTTTAACTTTAGATTTGAATACTTGGCGAGCCATGTGGATTTTCATATTTTAAGTTCTTAATAACCCAATGACCCTAGGTGGAATAGAGTGCCATTACTATTGTGCCAAGCTCATGAAGTTCATTTATATCCTCCTAGACTCCATGGACAAAACAAAGCTTTGCCATTTTGATAGAAAATTTCCAGAAGTAAGTGCAGGATCTTTCCAAAGAGCAATCGCATAGTGGCATTGTATGAAGTAAGCAAGAATGTGCTGATTCAGGTGAAGCCCGGGGAAGACACTATAGATCTGTTTCAGGGAGAGAAAAAGAATAGTGCAATAGATGTCGCTTCACATGGAAAATGAGTACAGGTAAGTATTTGATATTCCAGGTATCAAAGAACAGACAAGGAATTGAATTGCTGAAATACCTCTCTGGAGAAACACACACAGGCGCGTGCGAGCACACACACACACACACACACACACACACACACGCACACCACAAGGTTTTCTATTTTCCACTTCTTGGCTCTTTTAGACCTTGAAATATGGACCTTGAAATGAAAGAGCCTCTTTGGTTTTTATTTTCTTTTATGCTTTTGTGTGGAATGATGTATGTGTGCTGCCAAATGGAGTTTGCTCTCTGAATTTCCTAATCCATTAATCTTCAGGTGTTTTCCACATTTTCCATCTGAGTGACTACAGGAGAACCACTGAGCCCTCAAAAGGTGGGTAAGTCAGAAAGAAGGCAGTGGCAGAGTCCGTCAATACCGCACATTTACAGGAAGACAAGATCACTTAGGATAATTACTCAGGGAATTGGTTGGGGGAGTTTATTAGTTTAGCATTGAAACAGCTTTCATCTATGGATAATGGGTAGAGATGATTTCTTCAAGTTAAATCTTGTGCCCTGGTGATGCAGACCTCTGACACCAGAGCCTCCTTGAGTGCTGATTCCACTGCAATTGGTGGCTTCAGGCCTGAAACTCAATTCCTATTATGCTATGCCTTCCTGATGAGTTCTCTCTAGGATACGGAGGGCTGCGACAACATCCTGCCCCACTGAATTTTGCTTCATTTGCTCTTCCTTTTGAGTATGATAAATGTTGCCTACTCTTTGGAGCCCCCATTTGTACTTGCTTCAGGGGAAGAGCTTTGTGAGTTAGAGTAAGTCAGCTTAGTCTGATTTTTCAAGGGGTTTTCCTCCTGTAGCTTCCCTTAGTGTAGAAGTTCTTCTTATAGGTGGATTCCAACTCTTGAGCACATACCAGCACTCATTGACTGACAGTGGTTGCCCTTTAGAAGGGCTAAGCATTGGTTAGACACTGATTTCTATGCATCAATTGTCTCTGTAAATTCTGAGGGAACCAGGTATTGCCCTATCTTGTAGACTAAGACACGGGGCACAGGGAGAGCAAACACAGCTAGAACTCAGAGTTTGTAGATCTGAGTTCTGCTGCTGGGCCACCTCTGCTGCCAACCATTGCTGAGACTCAGGAACATCCCCAAACAACCAGTCTTATTTTTCACAGACTCCACAAAAGACTCTTGTTTATCTCATTCATTGAGTATGAGAAATCAGAGTTTTGTGAAGTATGAGCCACATGAGACACACAGAAGGCCACTGGTCAACGTGTACTTCAATTGTTCAGTACACTGACAATCTGTGGTTCGGGATGAAGTTCTTAACCTCTCTTTTGTCTCCTTGAGTCATCTTGTCTCAACCCGTGGCTTTGTTGGGTAGCTATTATTCCCAGTTCTGATTTCTTCCCCGGGTCTCACTCCTATTCTCAGGGTCACCAACATGTTTTCTTAGTTGACATGGTGGATAAATATTTTATGGTTTTTAGACTGTGTTCATCTTCACTGGGTGAGAGCTTTGAGGGCAACACCAGGGATTGCACATCCTTGAATCTCTAGCACTTGGGACCTTATCTTTCAAGTAGCTCTCTAGAATCATTTGTTATATGAACTGCTGAGAGCACACACACTTTGCCCTCAGAGGAAAAGGCAGAATGTTTGGCTCTTAGAAGCCTTTTTCCAGACTTGTTTCTTAATGTAGGAAAGGACTTAGTATAACTAGAGAAAAATTTCTCACAGTCTTATGCTTTCAAAAAGAGAATGTAAAAATATAAGCCATCCCCATAGTTGGTATTAGGTTTGATGCTCGTTGTCAACTAGTGCAGCGTTTGGAGTCAAGCACAGTTGGGGTCACATAGTAACATTATTTTTTGGCAGATATAGGACCACATACAAATCCTTCAATTCTTATTTATCCTCAGTTTCCTTCTCTGTAGATACATATTATGTTATGAATCAAAAGATCAAGACATTGTGAAGAATAAGTAAGTCCTGTTCTTAAAGGATGCAGTGTTCTGTTCTGTTAGCTGTGGAGCTGACAGTAGCCACCATATTTCTCTTGTTCTTATTATCTAGTTATAAGAAATATAAGCACTGTGCCAAGATAGTGGCTCTTTCACAGAGTTCATTAAGTGATCCCCGAACCTTAGTGATCAGCATTAGCTTTCATTCAAGTGACGTTTCCATTACTCCATCACTTTCTTGAGCTGAGACAAATTGTGATCATCAGTCAAAGACAACTTACTGGTTTTGGAGTGATGAGGGGCCCTGGGGCAGTGGGAGGGGCCCTGGTATGGTGGAGGGAGCCATTACTTTGAGATCCATTATCTAGATAGAACATTGCATCCAACTGGACAGAAAACACCCTGAATTTTTTTCGGAGAGTTAAGATTTTTAAATGTGCCAATATTTTAGACTCCAAATGGGGGGAGGAAGCAAAACCCTTCTATCTGTGCTGTGATCTTGACAGGCTCCCTTCACTCTTCTGTAGTCCCTACCCTAGAACACTGAATTATTTTGTTCAATTGAGCAGGTAGACATAACGTTGAGTGCTGGTGACGAGTGTTCCCTTCCTCTGAGTCCCAGGTGCCAGCATAGCTCCTGGGATGTAGTACACACCCAGTGAAATGGATTGGTGGAAATAATTAAATAACTCATCACAAGATTGGTGATGGTCGGATTGCAGTGACTGAGGAGCTGTCCTTACATCTTTATCTAGAGCAATCATTTCATTATTCAAAGCTAATTTGCATCAATGGAGAAAAGTGAGTGACCACATCAGTACCTCGATTATCAGGGCATCAAATCCAGAAGATGCTGATCAATTTTAGTCGGGTTTCCTTGGCAAACCTAAGGAGGAAAGTGATAGTCAAATTAATACCTTTCCATTAATAACCACTTGGTCCAAAATCATATTTAGAAGCACTATGATTTCTTTGAGGAGGTCCTGCTCCTAAAATCTAGTTCTGTGTAACTAAATGCTGTTCAGATTTTACTGTCCCAGAAGTTACCTGGGATCTTTCTAAAAGCTGATTCCACTGATCTGGTGGAATCCACTAGACTCTAGGAGAACACAAATTTTATACTTTGCACAAGCTCCAGATGTTGCTAATCTTGTTAAGATCATGGAACACAATTCTGAACACTGAATATTCTGCCTTTGTGCACCCTTCTCAAATTCTTTATTTGTAGTATACAGCTAGGGATGCCCTTGTGTCTCCAGACCCATCAGCATCAAGGGTGAAGATCATGAATATTCGTTCAGAAACTAACTCCCTCAGAAGTCTGTAGTCAGTGGAGCTATCTGCATTGATTTGGAGACAGCTAGGATAACCTTCAGTGGTTTCTACATTTAAGAAGGGCTTTCCTTTCTTCCCAAGGAATATTCTATGTTCATAGCTTAATCATAATGTATAATTACTTGCCATAGAGCATGTTCCTCATGGGACTAGCATTGTTGGAAAACCATAAGGAGCCTTACAATTCCTGTCACACCCGACACAGTCAACCAGCCCCCAAGAGGACAAAGATAGTCTCCTGATGTTTTTACATGCATCAATAATGAGTACTATACATGGAAGGAATTAGACATAAAGGGAGTAGTTAAGTCAGGTCTGAGTGTATGTGCATTTGTAATGCAATTTGTTTGGGATTTTTGTTTCAGTGATTCTCTGACTATAAGCTAAGCAATTCTACCTGTCAAGCTTTTGATGGGTATTATGACTTAAAGTATGCATGCATATTAAATGTTAACAATTGAAAAAATCCCTTAGTTTTTAAGTAAAATAGATTCTATAATGACTATTCCAGCTTTATTTTAACACCCTACTTTGTGTTATCCTTACCTTTGCTGATATACTATGTCATTTCTTTGGACCTTTGGTCACTTGAGAATGTGTTGATGCTTTTTAGAAACTAATATTACAGTACAATGTCAAGCATTGCCTTGTTCTCAACACAGTGTGTGGTATAATATACTGAAATGAAAACCATTTAGCACCTACAAAGAATCAGAGAAATACCAAGAAACTGCCTGTAAAGATGCTTGGAAAGGTTGCATAGGGATCTTAGTGTGCTCTATTGGCTTTCTCATTGTCTTCTCCCAGAAGGAGCTTAAAAATGACTTTGCTACTGAATTTAACTAGACAGATAATTGGGCCCTTACTCACAAAGTCATCCAGACCACTGACCCCTCTTAAACACAAAGAACTCAGTTCAAGAACTACCGATAGGAAAGTCAATCCCAGAATAAAACCTATGAGGTGCAATTCTGGAAGTCTGAAGAAGCTGCCCTGCTCTCCTTCCCCACGCTGGTGCTGACCCTGGGATTGTTTAAGGGCTGCTTTATGTAGGAAGTGAGAGATGAACTAAGAAGCTCCAGGAGAAACACACTCTAAGCTAAAATGTCAGTTGTCAATAAAGGTTTATTTCCTTTGGGGCACTGCAGATCAACAACATTCTTTCAACTTTCTGAGGAGCCAGAGGAAGTGACTGAGCCTTTCTGAAGCTGGCTGCCAGTAGTGGGGAGGTGGGGTTTAGTTTCCTGAGCACACTGTCAGTTAGGAAAGTAATTCCTGATAATGTTTCTGCCAGACAGACAAGCAAAGGTTCTGTGGAGAAACTGTATGTTCTCTCCATTCCTCAACCTCTAAAGTGGTTAAGCACAGCACACTGTGCTTAGCAGGCATTTGAGTGCCTCTCTAGGGCAGCTGCCTCTCTCTCTGTCTCTCTGTCTTTCTGTCTCTCTGTCTCTCTGTCTCTCTGTCTGTCTTAGTATTCATTCCAGGCTCTTTTTTCATTCCTGTGCAATCAGTAAATATGAGGAGAGCCAGCTCCAGGCATTCCTATTAGTTCTCAAACATTTCTTTTTTTTCTTTTTTCTTTTTTGAGACAGGGTTTCTCTCTTTAACAGTTCTAGCTGTCTTAGAACTAGCTCTTGTAGACCAGACTGGCCTCAAACTCACAGAGATCTGCTTGTCTTTGTCTCCTGGATGCTGGGATTAAAGGCGTGTGATATAGAATGTCCTTCCGTATATGTGATGCCTTTATTGGTTAATGAATAAAGCTACTTTGGCCTATGGTAGTGCAGAATATAGCCAAGCTGGAAGAAATATATAGAGAGAGTAGGCAGAGTCAGAGAGATGCCATGTAGCTGCCGAAGAAGGAAGATGCCAGAATCTTACCCAGTAAGCCACAGCCTCGTGGCAATACACAGACTAATAGAAATGGGTTAATTCAAGATGTAAGAGCTAGCTAGAAATACGTCCAAGTCATTAGCCAAGCAGTATTGTAATTAATACAGTTTCTGTGTGATTATTTGAGTCTGGGTGACCGGGAAACAAATGAGCAGGCCAGTATCACCACCGCCTGGCTCAGTTCTCAAACATTTTGACCTAGGGGTTCCAAAGCCATTTCTACCCACATTTCTTGAGCTAAAAGAAGGTAGCCACCTTAATAAGGCAGGGAAATACTGAAAGGTCTGTGTTCAAGGTTGAAGAAGGACTCTGAGGCACACTGTCATTTGGGTAAGAGATTTAGTAAAACCATAGAGGGACAGATAGACAGCATGCAGAGGCTCTGAGGAAACATCAGCCCATGTGGCAGTGAGAGTCTCTTCTTAAACACTTTAATTAGGGGGTAGGAGAAATCAATTGGAAAGTTTCCTATTTTGACACAGTTGGAAGTTACTGCAGTAACCAGTGAGTAGTCTGTTAGAGAAGGTCAGCTGTTCATAAACCTGGCTCCCAACTGCCCATTACTGAGGGCCCCTGGTGCTGGAGTCAGAAGATGTGCAGAAGGAGTGGCAGAGAATGGGTTAAGTGATTTGTGCCATGCAGAAGATGTATGATTCTACCTGATGCTCTAAGATGAACATCGGAAAGAAATATTTCTGCCGGCAACTAGGAAGTGTTCAGAAATAGGTCTCTTAGATTGTGTAGTAATCCCAGATGGCCAACAACTTGACTTCTGTTGTGTAAAGCCTGGACAACTTATACACCCGACAAAGACTCTCCACTTCTGAACTTCAGAGTCCTGGGATAATGTTTGCCGTTCCAATCTGCTACATGTAAGGTGGCATGTAAAGGTGGTAATAGACAACAATGTGCCATCCCAGACAGAACAGAGCCCAGGACAGCCTACATGCATTCTTAGGTATCCAACTCTAAGATATACGACTACCCCCGGGCCAGAACAACAATGGTGTCCAGCTAATCGCTTTAGATGCATGAGCAATCTGCAATGGTAATATACATTTGCTGTTTTG
The DNA here is from genome assembly GCF_982192425.1 of Myodes glareolus. Classification (NCBI taxonomy): domain Eukaryota; kingdom Metazoa; phylum Chordata; class Mammalia; order Rodentia; family Cricetidae; genus Myodes; species Myodes glareolus. Next base: position 44,175,612 of record NC_142030.1, on the reverse strand, counting down.
TTTTTAGAAGTCTTGCTGCACTTTTGCAAGTCAGAAATGGGTGCCAAGGATGGCAAGAGATGTCTTCAGAGACCTATTGTGGTTTAGGTGTGGAACTCTTTCTTAGAGTGGCATCTTAGTTAGATCTTTACTGCTGTGATAAAAACACTGCTACTAAAAGCAACTCAGGGAAGGTTTATTTGGCTTAAAGGTCGTAATTCATTATGGAGGAAGTCAAGGAGGGAACTCAAAGCAGTCCTGGAGACAGAAACTGAACCAGAAGATCACTGATTATTGCCTTGCTCCTCAGGCTTGCTTGCTTTTATTTCCTTGGTAGGACTACCATGCCAGGGGTGGCATGTCCCCAGTGTACCAGACTCTTCCACATCAATCCTTAACCAAGAAAATGCCCCATAGGCTTGCCTACAGGGCAATATAATAGTTATTTTCTCAATTGAGATTCTTCTGAAATGGTTCTAGCTTCTGTCAAGTTGTAAAAAGAAAGGGATAAAGAAAGGAAAGAAGGAAGGAAGGAAGAAAAAAAAGTTTAACCAGTTAAACAACGATGAATAAAATCCCCTGTTAGAGTAGTTACAATGTTGAACCATGGGAGAAGTCTCCATGTTGGGTTTCTACAGAAATACTTCACAAGGAAAAAGATGTTGCTTGTTTCCACAGTTGGTAACATATTTTTTAGGAGAAGTCTTTTCCTTTAACAGGAAATAGAAAAGCTGAGAATTTTATTTCTATTACATTTAGGAAGGTATGACATCATAAGACAGAAATAATAAGTGTAATCCAAAAATATCTTCCTAAACTATAGCTAAACAAAAGAACCAGCACATAGATTATGCTTAAGCACTTAGACTTAAGTGAAATTCCATGAAATTAAATAAAGCATAAAATGAAAGTTTTCACTAAGGCTATCTTAGCTGAAGCAGCTATTAAAAAAAGCAAAAACAAAATTAATGAAATTTTGGTTTTAGTTTGGATTTATCAAGTCAGCAAAGTTAATTCTATGTCAATAAAGAAAGAGACTCACGCTGGGTAAATCACTTTACTCTCTGCGAATGTCTGGAGGAAATAATGTAAACATACTTAAATGGCCCTGGGAGTACTGAGAGTACATTTACTTTTATATAAAAATGTGTCATTGTGTTTCTTGCACAATAAAAGAGATCCAAAAGAAACAAACCCTTCTGTAATTCAGCATTTGGATCTCAGTGGGTTACCAATTGAAGAATCCCTCCAAGTCCAAGCAAACTTGACTGAACACATGGTTCTCTAAATCAATACTGGGCTCAGTAAGGCTGAGACTGGGCTTGGCTACTTCTCTCCTGTAGCTTTAGATAGTGTTCACGGAGTTTGGTGAAGAGACTTTTGGTACCTGATGGTACAGTAATATAGTAATGGCTTAGAGATGTTGCATGGTCTCTGGGTAGAAGACCTTTTTAACTGTGAGCTCCTCCTTGCACAAAAGTAATAACTATTCAAGGAAATGCTGAAAGAGAGCTGACTTGTAAAGTAAGTGTTCTGTATACAGTCAACGATCACCTCTGCAGTATGCCCAGAGAAGGTGGAAAATCAATAAACGTTCCTACACCAAATGATTCAAAATGAAATGAAAGAGGGCATTTGCTTTACAGAATGCTTCTACCCAGCAAAGCTTGTCTTGGAGTGTGTTTATGAGGCAGCCTATGATTCAAAGTCTAACAAATCTATCTATTAAGGCCAACTTGTCATCTTTCTTATACACAGAAGTAGAATTGCCTTTTCAGGAAACAGGTAAACAGACTTGTCACTTATCAGTGAGACAGAAAGTTGAATAGACATTGAAACAGTCTGTTGTCAGAATGACAGTTGAAGTGAGAGACAGAGAAAAGGAGAGAGAGAGAGAGAGAGAGAGAGAGAGAGAGAGAAAGAGAGAGAGAGAGAGATGATGTGTGCTTCGTGTATAGAGACATGTAAGAGAGCTCAAACATAGCTGACAAGAAGGGGCCAGCCACACAACCACACAGTCACACATGGAAATAGAAGGAAGAAAAAGGTATATAAAATAGAGAAAGATAGAGGTCCAGAGGCAAAAGGTAGATGGAATAATTTAAGGAAACCTGGCTAGAAGCAAACCAAGCTAAGGCCAGACATTTATAAAGAATAAGACTAAAGAATAAGACTCGTGCATGATTTATTTTGGAACTGGGTGGTAGACCCCTCAAAAGAGCAAAAAGAGAAAAAAAGAAAAAGAAAAGAAAAGAAAAACAACCAACTATAGAAAGTTGGGGCTGTTTATTCCTCAAGTCCAGGCCGGATACAGTTGGTGTAAGGTGGTGGTCAAGTCATGAGGTCTGTACACCCTCAGGGTGTTCGCCAGCTGCTGTTGGGCTCCTGTGTCTGTTATCCAGGTTAAGAACATAAAGCATACAAGCCTATGTAACCAGTCGTCTCTGGCAAGCCAATTCATACCAAACAAATAAGGGGATGTCTCATAAACAAAAGTCATTTTGCAGGAGGAAATCGCTATACCCAAGGCCTGGGCAGGCCTGGTGGGGATGAAAGAGCTCTAGAAGTTGTAGCAGAGGGCTGACATTGAAGCCATTTCCAGCCAGGAGATCACAAAAATCATGTGTTTTTTCCATGAACATTAAATCCATCAAGGAGAGTGGTAGTGACTCCAGTGATAGTCAGCTCACAAATTGCTGTTGTAACTCTAACACAATCTATGTAAAGGGTATCATTTAAGAGTAACGTCTTCTATTACTGACATAGGGGATAGCACCCATTCATTCTTTCTCTCTACTGTGCTTTCTGAAACCAAGAGGCTATCCTTGCTGTGGCATATTTTATCAGTTTTGATTAAGTCATTCACAGTCATGAAGCCACTTGAGTGCACTGCTTTGGGAACCAAGGTCCATGTTTCACAGTCATTGTTACTAGTGGTTAGATCTTGACCTTGAGCCTCCGTGGGTACACATCAGTGTTGGGGTAGATGGTGTGTTCTTATTTTTATTCAGTTCTACATTTTTCTCTGCTCCCCCATCCTGCCTCTCCCCTCCCCTTTAACCCTCCCCCATGTTTCCAATTTACTCAGGAAGTCTTGTCTTCTTTAATGACTTAAAATTGTTGATGTGTAAATTTGCTCTCTTATTAGTGAACCTCTACAAGTTCCTGTTTGCCCATCCTCCTTTCACTTTGCCACTTTGTAAGAAGTCAGGTAGAAATGAAGATAGTGCCTCTTTAAAGGCCTCTCTCTCTCTCTCTCTCTCTCTCTCTCTCTCTCTCTCTCTGACTATTGAAACAAAAAACACCACAAAGAAGGCAAATTTTCTCTCTGGAAGAGATGTTAAAGAGTTCTGACAACTTTTCAGAATACCTTATAGTATGATATTGAACCTGAAGCAGTAATCTAATTAATCTTAACCAATAAAAACCAGGAGCCAGAAATCAGGGTAAAACCTGGGAGATCAGAGAACTGGGAGCACCAGCCAGGTGCTTCCCACCTGTCTCCTTCTTGCATTTAAAAACCAATCAGGTCCTGCTTTTACCCCATCTTATCACTCATCTCCGCCTCCTGATTGTTGGGATTATAGACATCTACCACCATTGCCCAGCTTCTCTGATTAGCTAGAGGCTAGCTCTGCCCTCTGATCTCTAGGCCAGCTTTATTTGTGAGGACACAAACAAAATATCACACAACATGAATCCTAGACAACAATGGGTTAAGTGGCCTGGATCACACTGTGATTTATACTGCTTAGATATGCTTATCCTTGAATCTCTATTTAAACTTGGATCTCACTTAAAGACCCCCACTCTTTGTCCCCATAAATCTCCTTTTCCTTTTTTCCACTATGACTTTGGTGCTTTTTGTTGGGTTATTGAAGACAAATGACTGGACCAGACTGGGGGTTCTAGTTGTAATCCCTGAATTCAGTAACAATGTGCTTAGCTGGAAAACCAGAGGGCAGATAAAATGTATTCCTGTTGTTGATGATGATTTTTGAAAGTTTCCTTATTTTCAACTCTATTATTCATTTTTCCTTTTCTCTTCCTAGTGGGCAATCAACCAGGACTTGAGGTCCTGACAGCTTTCTGTCTCATACTAAACCGGGCGGTCAAGATCGGTGATCTATTAGGGCTGGTGCCCCTCCTACCACTGTCCCGAGTTTCCCAACCTGGGAGACATGGATCTTTGATTCTGTTACCTCCTGATTTTCAATATCCTTGTCAGTTACAAATTTTTGGAAATATCTTTACTGCCATGTGAATGAGTTTTCAGGAAGTACTGAAGAAAAGTACATATATAAAATGTTACAAATCTAGCTAGAAATTACCTGTGTAATATTTGATCAAAGTAATGAAATGGAAAAGTATTTGGGGAAATGATTTGGGCAGCCATTTGTGAAAAAAAAAACTGGAGTAGGATGGGCCAACAGCCAGAAGCAGGAAACCAAAGGTCTTTTCTGTCCAGAGGAGGGAGTACAGACAGCTTAATCATAAAGTGGTATCTGGAGAGGGTGAATCAGCCTTTGCTTCCTAACCGTTATCAGAGCAAGAGAGATGGGAGGAAATTGCTAGTTTTGGCTGATTGTGTCCTATGGGTGGATAGAGAACAGACTGTGCTGCTGTTGAAGTGAAGCCAGGAAAAGACAGACATAAAAGTCATAAGGGATTCAAGGAAAAGTTATACTTTTATCTTGATTTTAACACAACCAATGGAGAGATCGGCTATTTTCCTCCAGGGAAGGAAGCTAGCATTCTGAGAACGGTTAGACAACCGGGACTTTGCTCAAACCTGTAGTTTAGAGTCCTGAGGTATGGGTTGCCTACAGGTTGTTTTCTGGATTAGGCATGAACACAGACTGAATCAATGTCTTGGTGTGATCTCATGTTTTCCTGCCTGGTCACCTGTAGCTTAGCCATGATGGTTTATTCAGATCACTGGTCGTAGGTGGCCACTACTCAGATGATGAAAACTAACTTACTAGGTGCTTGGGGCCAGCTCTATAGCGTTATTTAACATATTTCTTGTGCACAAGCTCTGATCCTTTACGGGTTGATAGGATGCTTTCTGGTTTACCTTAACTAATAACAAACCAAGGCCAACATTTATACACTATACGTATCTCTAAGATTTGTAAGCTCCAGATGTTTTCCAAGTCCTCACCTCTCTCTCGGGAATAGTTGATTAAGGAAAATGAATAAAAACAACATAAGAGAGAATGGTGCGGGAGAATTATCTGTATTCTGTCAATCATGTATTTTAATAAAACACTGATTGGCCAGACAGGAAGTATAGGCGGGTCAACCAGACAGGAAGTGGAGGCAGGGCAATGAGAACAGGAGAATTCTGGGAAGCAGGAAGCTTCCTCTGCCATTCCTGCCCAGATCACCGAAGAAGCAACATGTGAGCTGACAGCTGGAAAAGGTACTTGCTACATCCATGGCTGTCACACCAGTGTAGCAGAAATGCTGACTGGATGGACTGTTGCTGTAAGGATTGGGATTTGCACTTCACGGAGCTACGTCCCTGGCTGTCCCTTGGCAATCAGCTGTGGTCATGATGCTACCTGAAGTTGCTACCTGCACTGACTCGACCTTGCTGTCCTTGGCGCCGATATATGTATCTTTTTCCTTGTCTTGTGTTCTTTGTGATCTTTGCATATTGCCAACAGATCAGACTATTCCAGGCAGTTGCAAATATAAACAAGACTGCTGAAGACATTTTGAGCTCTGCCCCACCATTCATTAAAGCCTTAAAAGTAGTAGCCAGTTCTGGGAATTGGCAAGGTCATCATTGGGATAATTCCTTGATGATGTGGAACAAAAGGAATTAATTTTACTAGGAAAAACCTTAGAAGCCTTCTACAGGAAAACAGCATTAGGCATTTGCCTGGAAAATATGTGCAATTGTAAACAGAAGGCCTATGAAACCTTTCTTGTGGGAAGAAAAAGACCTAACCTAAGCTGACAGCATCTGAGCCTGAGAATTGAGAAGGGAGGAGAGTTGAGGTCAGTGATATGTGTAACATGAAGGGCCTGCTTGTTTGTTGGAGGTTTCTGTCCTGCCCGGCCGCCCAGCTGTTTAGTCCCAGAGAAAAATCACATACAGGACTCTGTAAGTTATAATGCTGATTGGCCCATTAGGTCAGGCTACTTATTAGCTAATGCTCACATCTTGACTAACCTATTTTTCTGATCTATTTTAGCCATGTGGCTCAGTACCTTTTTCAGTGGGGCAGCTCACATCCTGTTGCTTCGATGATCTGGGTAGGAGTGGGAGGAATCAACTTCCTCCTCCCCAGAATTCTCCTGCTCTCCTTGCATCATTTCCACTTCCTGTCTGGTTTTCCTGCCTACACCTCCTGCCTGGCCAATCAGCATTTATTTAAAACATGATTGACAGAATACAGACAATTCTCCCGCACCAGATATGGAATGGGTTTCAGAGAGGTTCGAGACCATGTCTTTGAAATTTCCTAGCAGAAAGTTTTCCCAGGGAGATAGTGGCCTTCTTCTTTCCCACCCAGAAGCACAAGGTCACTTAGCTCAAATCAGCCAGCCACCTTGTACAAGCTGATAAAGATAGCCTAGCTCAAGGGCAATGGCCTCTCTGAAGGCAAGAAAAAAAGTTTATTTTACAAAATATGAGAGAGCAGAAGTCCTTGTACCCAAGTCAAAGCATCTTCAAAGATTCTCTTTGTAAACTGTTTTATGCTGTTCTTTTTTTTATGATCTGATGATGAATGCCTTTGCCAAGTTTTCTGATTGTAAAAGAATATAAAATCTTGCACTGAAAAAAGTAAAATTACAGCAGCATATTTAACTACATTGAGTGTGTCTGACTGTCAATTCCTCGCTGATTCCTGGAATCTTCTGAGCCTTCACCCCGTTTTCCCTCGGTCTGAGTGCCTCCACGAGAGGCGGTCCGTGGCAGGTACTGAGCCATGTGGCTAACGTAGATAAGGATAATGGGATAATATGTGTTATAAGAGCTAATAAGTAGCCAGAGCTAAGAGCCAATCAGTTTATAATCTTAAGGAGTCCTGTGTGTGATTTTGCCAGCTGTGGGGTACTAGGCAGGACAAATACCCCAACAAGCCAGCCCTTCATGTTACAAGAGAATGTTTGGTTTGAACTAAATAGATTATGAACCTAGTAGAAAGACAAAGAAGTAGTCAAGTCAGAGAACAATAGCAATGGATTAACTGGACTGTGAATTTGTAAGAAGTAAATTTGTCTTTATTGGTATACAGTTGCACCTGGAGATTACTCAGTCCTATACCGTTTATTTACAAGACAGGAGCAAGAAGTCTAAGTGCCTTGTCTCCTGAGTTCAAAGGAATCAGTAGATGATGCCGCTTATGAACAAACCAAGCACTTCTGAAACATGTCTTTGTTGTATAATTAGAGGAATTTCTAAGTAACGATAAGTGAACAGACCCTCAGGGACTTATCCTTTGTAAAGCTGTGTGTCATTGTACATGTCTTAGTTCTGTGTTTCTGGATAGATGTGCTATTTGGAAAATCAGTTCTGGTGTTTGCTATTTTTCTTCTTGCTATGTCAAAATATGTGAATAAAACTAACTAAGAAAGAAAAGGCTTATTGAGACGCAGAGTCCATTATGGCAGAGAGGGAGGCACCAAAGTCAGCTGTTGCTCTGACTACAGGAGTATGAGGTACCTGGTCACCTATGCAGTGGCCAGGAAGCAGAGAGAGATGGGTGCCAAGGCTTGTTCCAATGTTCGAGTTCTTTTCATCCTGTCTCAAGCACCAGTCCACACGATATGCCTCAGACATGCAGGGTGGGGCTTCCTTCCTCAGTTAAACTGGTCTAGTAATATCCCCAAATACAAGCCCAGAGATCTGCCTCTTAGCTGGTTGTTAGTCCTGCCATCTAGGCAATGATTAACCATTACTTGAGTCCAAACTTTTATATAATAATGACTCACATATTCCTTCATGTTTAAATCAACAGATACAGAAAGACAAAATTTAGAATTCCATGGCCATTTGAGACTTTGAATGGTTGTGGACTGAAATACTCCAGCATGTCCACTTAGCAATTTTGTGTATTCCAGGTACCTAAAATCAGCAATACTATGAAATATTGATGACACATTCACAGATGTCTATGCTTAGTTAGCTGGAAAGTTTAACAACCAGCATTGGAAAAAAAGATTTTATGGTTGTTGAAAATAATCTGAAAGAAAAGGCTAGCTTTATGTTAACTTGATACAAGCTGTATCAACTTAGAGGAGGGAAATTTAATTGTGAAAATGCTCCTGGAAGACCAGGTTGCAGGTCCTCTAGGGCATTTTTCATGAGTTATGAATAAGGAAGGTCCTACCCCATTGCAGGAGGTGCCATTCCTGAACTGGTGGTCCTAGGTCTATAAGAAAGCAGGTCGAGCAATGAGCTGGCAATGGGGAACAAGCCAGTCAACTGCTCTCCTCCACGGCCTCTGCATCAGCTCCCGACTCCAGGTTCCTGCCCTTGTTTGATTTCCTTCCATCGTTGCTTTCAGTTATAAGCTATTATATGAAAGTGTCAACTAAATAAACCCTTTCCCCCCATAAGGGCCTTTTTGCCATAGTGTTTCATCATAGCAATAATAACCCCAACTAAGACATATAGTTTCTCAATTCTTTGACCTTATCTCTTATTGAAAATATATATGTTTTAAAGAATAGTGGCTAGATTAGGTAAACTTGAAGTTTACCTAGGAAAAGACTCTGAAATCTTTCCTCTTTTCATCATGGATAAAATCTTTAATCATTAACACTTCAATCTTCAAATTTTCAATGGAAAATGCCTTGAATATTGACTTCTTTGAATAGACTTCTTTAATTCAGAGTAGGAGCAGGTTTATAATACTTGAATCCTATCTAAGAATGACTCCTAATGACATATTGTTGTCCCCATAGATCAGTGCCTCACTGAACTTTCATTAGAGAAGCTTATTTGGCAGCAGATGGGAATTAACATAGACACACAACTAGCAAGTGGGCAGAGAGATTTAACAGCACTCAGTCCTAAATGGGATGTCTTCACCAAGCCCCTGCGCTAAGACTTGGGGATCCATGTAGAAGAGGAGGCAAAAAGATTGTAAGATTCAGACATAAGAGGAATTATGCACATATAAACTCAGAGAGAGTGTGGCAGTAGGCACAGGAACTATAGACTGTGTCCCAGAACTGATCAGAGGACGTAGACACAAAGTCTCACACTGAGGTCTTTGATCCACCTGGAGCTAATTCTGCACACGGTGAAAGACATTGCCCTATTTTACTCTTGTGAACTCCCAGTTTCCCAGCACTCTTGAGAGTGAGTCTTTTCTCCTATATGTTTTGCCCAGATTTGACACCCATGAACCACACAATGGCAAGATATCCATAAGGATGCAATGCAATAAATGGCATTCATTGCTGTTCAATTGGGTGTGAGGCCCACTCGGCAGGAGGGAAAGCTACCCAGCTTTCCAGAAATGGTGAGGTCATGGATAGTAGAAAAACGATCTATTAGCATGGTTTTACTAGACCAGCTCAATTCCTCACTACAGTCTAAATCTTACCCTGTCACCCCGACGAGTGTAGCTGTCACCCCTCATTAATGAAATGTCTCTTTACAGATAATGAGACCATCTGATAAACTCACAACTGGGCAGGATGCAGAGATTAATGCATTGTGGGGAAGCCCAGACCCAGTGGACACATCTACATCACAGCTCTTGCATCTGTAGTTCAGGGCTCATCATGGAGGAGGGGAGGATTATAAGAGCGAGAACACCAGTAGTTCTGGTGTGAAACAGTCCCTGATAGACGTGGCTGCATGAACAAGATCTGACCGGTGGAGATATCCATAGGCATGCTAACACTGAAGGGAAACCATCTCACGGAGTCACACCCTTGGACAGGGAACAACAGGCACATGAGGACCGTTGAGAGGGAGACAGTTAGACTGTCCCACACATGAGACCCTAGTTGGCTGTACAGTATAAAGTGGTTTTGGCTGAAACTACACACACACACACACACACACACACACACACACACACACCAAAAACAGACTCAGTCAGTTGTATTATATAGTTATGTGCACATATACATATACACACAAATACGCACACCCACAAAGATATGTAACAATAATTGACAGGAAAGAAGAGACTATGAATTTGAAAGTGTGGGTCATGGAATTATTTGGAGGGAGGAAAGGAAAGCAAATGGGGAAGTGATATAATTATATTTTAATTAAAATGGATTAAAAAGGAAATTAAAGCAAGAATGGGAAGCCCCCTTCTTCATCGACAGAGCCTCTGCAAGGCCTTTTACCTAAGGTTGTTTCCTTAGTAAAGCTTCTTATGTTAGTTTAAGGATGGCACCTGTCAGCACCCCTATAAAGTGTAATCACTTTGAGAAGGCAAGGCAGACAGTTCAGAAACCATGGCTTATAATCTGCTATTAGGAAGCATGTGGGTGGGAGAAGAAGGGCTGTGATTGTACCTCTGTGAGACTTGGAACCTTTTCAAGTGCTAATTACCTCAGCTGTCCTGCCCTAAGGCCCTCAATCCAATTGAAGCCAGTGTAAGCAACGATGCTGCCCCTTACTTAAGAGCATGAAGTCCTGTTCTGCGAGAATAATGTGGAAAATATCCCATTATGGTTTAATCTTTGTTAAGTTCATTATGAAATCACTAATTTGTTTGTGGCATAGTATTTGTTTAAGAGGAACAGCAAAAATGTCTACAATTCTCCTTAGGGCCATGACAGGTATTTGTCTGATAACATTTTTTGTTCTTTTTTTTTAAATTTTTTTAATTTTAAATTTAAAATTTAAGACCTGGTCTCAGGTCTTAGGATATGTACATTGCAAAGACCTTTGCTTTGTATTCTCTGGAATTTCCTTAGCAGGACACATCCTCCAATTAAGGACAGTTTGTGGAACATGCCATAAATAAAGGACATTGAACCTATAATTCATGATCCTAGAGAAGCTAAATAAGAAGGTGAACCCAAAGAAAATCATATAGATATCCTCCTGGATATTGGAAGTAGACAAGATTGCCAGGCAAAAGTTGGGTGCATGGGGGTGTGGGGGGTGGATGTTAGGGGAGATGGGTAGAGAGAAGGGAGTAGGGGAGGACTGGGGAGAGCTTGGGGAAATGGGATGGGTGGGATGGAGGAAGGATGGATATGGGAGCAGGGAGTAAATACCTTAATTAAGGGAGCCGTTTTAGGGTTGGCAAGAGACTTGACTCTAGAGGGGTTCCCAGGTCCAAGGAGATGTCCCCAGTTTGTTCCTTGCGCAGCAGAGGAGAGGGTGCCTGAACTGGCCTTGTCCCATAGCCACACTGATGAATATCTTGCATATCACCATAGAACCTTCATCTGGCGATGGATGGAGATAGAGACAGGGACCCACATTGGAGCACTGGACTGAGCTCCAAGGTCCAAATGAGGAGCAGAAGGAGGGAGAACACGAGCAAGGAAGTCAGGACCACGAGGGGTGCATCCACCCACTGAGATGGTGGGACTGATCTAATGGGAGTTCACCAAGAGAAGTGTTAGTGTCTGAGTACAAGATAAATGTGCACTGGGATTTTGGTGTTGGGCCCCAATGACGCGTTGGCCAAACGTAGACCTAGGTCATCATGAGCAATGGTCTCTCATCCTTGGAGCCCCCCTGCGGCTCTCACTCACTGCTTTGTTGCTATCCAGAATCTTGAGCTACAATCACCTGCAATTTCGGGAGTAAATGGACAAATATTGTTCACAAAATGAACCCAAAATGAGTCCCAGGCTCTTGACCTACATGTCAGCCTTGCTATTAGCAGAAGCAAAGCGAATGAAGCATTTCATTAAATGTGTCTTTTGAAACGTAAGCAATTCACTGGAAAGCAGAAATGACGATAACCGGACTTTATATTTGCTCAGGGAGACAGCACAGTTTGTCCCCAGGGATGGTTCATTTAAATATAGTGACACCTGAAGACTCTCGTTTGGCTAAACAGAGAGCGACTTTTCATCATTGTGATTTAAGCAAAAATAATAACTCATGTAATGGTGTGTCTACTTTCCTTACTTACTGCTCATACTTCAACATCGTTTCATGGTTTATTCAAAGGAGTATCTCCCAGTTCTTAGAGGAGTAACTACAACGGGAATACTTGGATGAATGAATGAATGAATGAATGAATGAACGAACAACTTCTGGAAACAAAACCCCCGCCACCTGCTAGATGCAGCAGAAAGTCTAGGGATAAGGGATTCTGCTTCCCGCCCCCATAGCAGTGGCAGGGTGGCTGTCTGATGAACCGCTGCTATAATTTGCATATAGTTCTCTGAGCACGGTTGAAGTAATTTGTGTGAATTTAAAGCCGTTTTGTCATCAATGTCTTCACTTTACAAAGGAAGGAAGAAAGAGACTTGAAGTGACGCGATTTCTCCCAATTAGGCCACTAAAAAGTCTGCAGTTTGAGAGGATTCCATCACTTGAGTGTGTTTTTTTTCCTTCACAGATAGTTAAATATTAAAAAAAATCATTTGAAATTAAAAAAGGAATATATTCTGTCAGACCAAAATGACAATACTGAACATGCATGTGTTCTTTTCTCCCCTTCTCCATTTTTCCTGGTCTTGCTAAGCAGCATTGTTGGATGCTAATGGGCCTATATTTTATTCAACCTCAGCCAGTCATTTGGGGCAATTAATTTGAGCTTTGCATATCCAGCCTGTGTTTTAATGACTAAGCTTTGGGCAGAGCATATGTCTGTCAAGAGGTATGTTGTTCTCATCCTGGGAGCTGTGTACGAACAGTGTAGACTGGGCACCTGTTTTTGCTTACCCTTGTTGTTCATTGAAGCCCTGTGATTAGTGTTACAAACAGATTGTGGAAGCCAGAAACACAGACACCTAAGGCCATCAACAAGAGGCAAATAGGTCCCATTACACACATAGCTGACATGTATATGTCAGTCCTCCTATGGAACAATCATCTGGCCACAGTTGCTTCAGGAGTAACCAGCCTAAGTAATCAGATGTGATCAAATGGGCAGGGCTATGACCACCTCTGATACTGTTTCTCTTCTTGCTTCTGACAATGCCTGAGGATTTGGGAAACCCTTGCATTTTGGTTATAGTTCCCCAACCTTCTGCACATCTCTGGAAGAGTCTTTAAGTTTTTCCATGATTTAAGAGGGGTGAACGCCAGGAATGATTCTGCTTTGCAGTATAAGAACTGAGAGTAGCTTGAGCTTCAGTATTGTTCAAGGAGCTGTCCGTGTTAGTGAGTGTGAGTGTTACAGCCCCGGAGCTGCAAAGATATCCTGACTGATTGGAAAGCCAGGCTTATTCTTAGAGACACAATAAGGCAGTTCTGGAGGGTAGAGGTTCAGTAGGACAGCTCTGGAGGTTGGAGCCACAACAGGACTGCTCAGCCCTAGAGGGTGAGGTGTCCTGACTTGTTGGGAAGCCAGGCTGCCTGAAGTTGGGATGCAGTGGGGGATGAACTCCCCATAGGATATAGCAATTACATTTCTCTCCTTGAGAGCCGTTCCAGCTGAGTTCTGCTCTGTTCTCTTAAGGGAATGTCCTAGAAGAGCTATCTGCTTCTTCTGCTGCTGCCCAATATGTTACTTCTGCTAAAGCTCTGCTAAAGGGGAAGCCCCTGCAGAACTGTAGCAATCTCCTACACTCTGGAGAAAAGTTGTTACTTTTTCTGAGCCTTTCTCAGAACCCCCAAGGGAGTGTTTCAGCAAGGTTAATAGGCTCAGTCCCCTAAGGGTGATCCCTGCCAGGTTCTTCTTTTCTGCTCCAGTGAATTAAGACATTCACCCAAGACTCTTTGGAGAAAGAGATTTGTTTGGGAAGGAGGAGTCCAGGAGAGTGGCTACCTCTGTCAGGGTGGTGGAGGACAGCCCCAACTGAACAGGCAGAGGAACTTATTTATATAGGACTTTCTAGCAGTGGAGTTTTCCCAGGGAGATTTTCTCCTCAGGAATTGGTTAGTTTTCTCTCCTCAGGGATTGGTTAGTTTTGTTGGTCAGGGGCAGAGATGGCTCTGATTTCAGGGCCAAACTGTATTTCTTTCACTGGTCCTTTTCAGCCGTTTGGCTGATTCTAAGGTCAGGGTATATTTCTTTCGCTGGCTCTGGTTCTAAGGACAGTGAGTTTCTTTGGCACTGGTTTCAGAGTCAGGGCGTGCTTCTTTGGTTTTGGGTTCAGGGATCAAGTGTTTCTTACCCTGGTTCAGATCTCAAATCCAGGGTGTGTTTCTTTCACTCATTCTTTTAGGGTCAGGGTGCTAGATTTCATGATCAGGGATTGGTTGGTTTCTTTGGTTGGCCTTTTTACACCACAGTTATGATTTCACAGAAAAAGATAGAACCAACAGAGAATATTTATATCCCAGAATAGTATGCATATATGTATGTTTGTTTTGTTTATATATCATGTAAAGAATTAGAGACTCTGGCTATGGATCCTGAAAACCCCACAAGTTAGAAATGGCAAATTGGACAAGCAGGAATGCAGAAACCAGGGTAAATCATCACCCCAGAAATATACTTGCAGGTATAACCAGAACTAATATCTAACAGAATAGTTGGGTTCTTTATGAGCCCAACAAACTTACACAAAATTCAATATTACAGGGCTTATGACTGCTGCTTAGGGAAAAGTATGGTATATTGTGGACACTGTGTTTAGAAAGTGGATATATCACAGTCCTCTGGAGATTAAAATGTACATGTGTGTGAGTGCATGTGTGCATGTGTGCGTTGTGCATGAGTGCGTGTATATGCATGTGTATATATGTGTGCATGTGTGTATGCATGTATGTGTGTGCATGTATGTGTGCAAGTGTGCTTGTGTGTGTGCATGCACGTGTGTGTGCGTGCATGTGCACACACACTCAACTTTACCTCCATTCTCTCCATCTCCAGCTAGGTACAGGAAGGGCAGATCTCACATGGGTGTGTCTCTACCCTCCTGTTGTGAGCCTCACATACTACACATAGAGAAGGTCATCAGGATGGAATGGAGATTGTGTAGGCTCTGAGGCTTAGAAGCTGGCTAAGGACTTTAGCTTCAGCTCAGCACTTTCTAAACCTTTGTCTTTGTAACATTTCTTTTCCTTTACCCATTCTTGGTTTAGATACACATGAAACAAGAATGGAACCATTTGAGTTGCTACACTTTAATGTTATTATGTACTTCAATGATTGAAACAGAGACGTGTTCTTAATAACATTAAAATGAATGGAAACATATATTATCTATTTAAACTTATTACATAGTGGTATATCAGATCAATGATATTTACTGAATTGAATAGTAAAGAAAACAACAAATTTGATCAATTTTATCCAAATGTAACTGTCACCCCTTGACACCAAAGCAATGGATTTAAAAAATGAAAAAGGAAATAAGGACTGTGAGGGATGCGATCACCCGCTGATACAAAGGGACGGATCTAATGAGAGTTCACCAAGGCCAGTTGGACTGGGACTGAACGAGGACACAATCCAACCAGATTCTCTGAATGTGGCCGGATTCTCTGAATGTGGCTGGCCCGGAGTCTTTCTGAAAAGCCATTGACAATTGCACTGGGACTTGTTTCCTCTGCATATACTGGATTTTGCGGATCCAGTCTGTCTGGACACTTACCTTCCTGGACCTGGAGGGAGGGGGGAGGAACTTGAACTTCCCACAGGGCAGGAAATCCTGACTGCTCTTAGGGATGGAGAGGGAGGAGGAGAGGGAGTGGGGAGAGTGGGAGGGTGGTGGGAGGAGGGGCGGAAATGGAAACTTTTATAATTTAATAAAATTACTTTAAAAAAAGAAAAGAAATAATAACTTTCCAGGAAAAAAAATTCCT
Organism: Myodes glareolus; assembly: GCF_982192425.1. Lineage (NCBI taxonomy): Eukaryota > Metazoa > Chordata > Mammalia > Rodentia > Cricetidae > Myodes > Myodes glareolus. The sequence continues at coordinate 44,159,756 of NC_142030.1, read as the reverse complement.
TATTTGATGAGCAATAATGACTCATGAAATAAGAATCAATAAGGTGTCTTTACTGATTCAACCTTGACACAATACAAATGTTCTTATGATCACGTGGCCACAGAAGGACAGACCTATAAAAATACTTCGCTTCAAAAGTGGCTGCAAGAAGTACTCATTTTCCTCACATATTTATAGAAATTCATTGTCAGCAACAGCCTGGGTAAGAGAGGTGAACACACACAAATGCGCATTCAGAGCTGGAAAGAGAACAGATGGATCATTTGCTTCTACCAAGCAGAACAAAATAAAAGTGGCAAATTGACAGAGTCAGGTGATTCACAAAGGGCAATGGATGGGTTCTCCCAGGAGTATGTAGAAATAGGAGATGTTTTTATTTTTAGGCTGAATGCGGTTTCAATCATCAAACACGTGTGGACATAAGACACCCAAACAATGTAGTTGAGGAGCTGCTCAAGGTGCTTACACAGAGGTGGGATCTTCACTGTGCAGCGTGGTTTCCATATGTCACGATTCCATTATGCGTCAACCCATTTGGAAACACAGGCTGCTGAAACTTCTTACAGAGTTTGTTTGTGCCTTAGAGGATGCCTTTGCTATACACAAACTACACATGTATGGGCTTATTGAAAATGTATCATATATTTCAAATGTGAAGAAAAAACATACTGCTTAAGCATAATGATTCCGTTTCAATTCATTATCATTATTCTAAATCCGTGTTTAAAATTCCTTCCACAATTAAAACAATTTTCTAATTGGATGCCCTAAATATAATTATTTTAAAATTGAATATTAATATAAATTTTTCTACCAACTGGTCATGAGAACTATTTTGATCTAAACTTGAAATTGAGTCTTATTAACCTTTGTATAAAGCTTAGAAAATGTGTCCCACAAATCTGTATCATAATGGTTGTAACAGGTAAATACTCAATTACATTAAAATAGTATTTGGTGAATCAAGAAAAAAATGTCGTTATTCTTTACTTACTCTTTATTCTATACTTTCTAAAACTATGTTAAAAATCAAGTGAAGCTACTGCTTTAACTTTATCACATTAATTTAAACTTTGTCATTATTCATGAATGATCTGATAGAAAGCAAATGGGTTCATTAGAAGCAAATAAATGTGTGTATTATGACCTATATTACTGACTATTAACTGAAGCAATTGGAAATTTGCTGAAGACATATATGTCTTGGACAAATTCTTGACAGAGAATCTTAGAGGATGTTAGAGAAAAGTGGACCTGCCTTGGCCCAGGTGGAGAACCTGGAATGACTGACGAGAATGAACAAGAGTGAAGGCACTTGCCTGGGCTGGGACAAGACCTTCAAAGGAGAAACACGTGAAACAGTGGACTGAGGGAGGAATGGGAAGAGTCAGTTTGAGTGTGTCTCTTTGTGCCTCTGTCCTGTCTGTAGCATGATTGTGAAAGCACATCTAGATGTTGCTTAGTGCCTGAGGAAGACAGATGATTCTCTATGGGGATTTCCAGTGTCCATGATAGTACCTTGTCTTATAAGGCTTTCCTGCATTACCGGACACTGTCTAACACTCAGAGTAAGGCCATATATTCCATGTATACGACTGTGATTCTACTAGAACAAAGGCTCATTCTCTTGTGCTGCCGCAGAGGTAGATTGCATATTACCAGAGAATTATTTTTCCCCACTATCCCTGCTTTGCATAATTTATAAAGTGTTATTTTACAGGACAATTTGAGTACTTAAATGACCTTATTTTCCAGGGAATGTATTATTTAAATATTGCCATTATCAAAATTACAGAATCATGGAATATTAAAGTATAAAGAGCCCTTAGAGAAAACTGTTCTCTAGAACTACTTAAAAATAATTGATTAACACTTATTCAATGCGATAAAAGCTGCAAAACAGAATAGCTAAACAAATTTTGCTGAAATGAAAATGGACTGTCAGCATATACTGACAGTTGATTGCGGGTGCAGAGTAGCTGTACGTCTGCACATGAGAGAAGCCATCTATTGTTGGAGAACGTGATTAAGACAGTTCTCCAAACACTAGCTAGGCTCAGGACTATGCACTAGTTACACTAGGCCTCATGCCAACTCTAGTTAGACTCAGGAAATTACACTGGGCCTCACACCCGGGTCCTCATGAGGCCCAACACTGTTCTAGTGTCATATACGGAGACCTACAAACAGACTCATAGCCAAAAAGTAATGAAACTTTGTGAAATAAATCTGAAACACTGTAACAAATGTAAAATATTTTATTAGCTATAAATGTCTCACAGACATAAAATATTCTTTCAAAATACAAAAAAACTTTGGCAAGTAAAGGGTTAAGATTTTAAACTAGCTGGATATGTCTTTTGGTTGTGAATAAAATCTTATATAAATAACATTTTAACTTTTACATTTTTAACAAGAAATATTTTAATACATTCTGTGTTGATGTAACTGTCACACAATTTTATGTTATAACTCATTATTTAAATATTACAACAGACAATAATAGTAGTTTAAAAGACTCATTACTGATAAGGATCAAGCTATAATGAAGAACAATGTTCAAAGATAATTGCATTATTCCTATGTTTTCTACAAACCGGTAACTGAGAATTTCAGAATTTTGTGCATTATTGTAAGAACTGTTTCTAGGAACTCTCTCACCACCCCCACCCCACCCTGAGCTTAGCCCAATTTAGCATTCTCTTGACTGCATGTGGCAAAAACACAAATCAAAGTTTCATAAGCAAAAATGAAATTCCTTATGGAACCAAATAATTAGCAAGTCTGTAGTAGGCAGTAGCCTTGGGGAAAGAATCATGAAACCCTCCTGTTCCCACCCTTTCCCTTTGTTTTGACCGCTTTCCCAGATTTACTATTTCTTCACTAACAACACAGCAATAAGGCTCCAGCCTGAACCATCTACTGTTCAAATCAAGAAAAATCCCTGCCTTTTTCTCAGGAGACCACCTCTTTTCTTCTTCAATCCACTAGACTACTCACCATGATTGGGTCTATCCTGAGCTAAATGCTTGTCCCTAGAGCTGAAAGTGAAGTTGGCAGCAGCCTTGGTCACTAGATGTCTCCGTGGATAAGATTAGGACCATCTGTTCTCTGGAGTATAAGTAGAAACTTTCCAGAAATAAATGTGAAGAATGGAACGTTGTGCTGACAAACTCAACAAATACCTACCACTGCTTCTTACTTTGTAAAGGTTGCTTCTCAGAAGGTAGTGCATAACAAATTCAGAACCTGTATCAAGTCATGTGCCATAGGCCTTGTGATCCAGAGTGATAATTAAGCATAGAGAATACAAGAAGCAGAAAACAAGGAAGAAGCTGTCCAACAGCATCATGAAGCTTCATTCAAGAGGAAACGTTATTCACAGAAGTAGGCTTCTGATAGTTGCCAGAAGGCACTGTGGACAGTTTTGAGAGCTGAGTTTCAGTGCATTTCCAGAGATTCTGTTTGCATTAGGGCAAGGCACTTCCTTTCAAGTGCAATGTGAGCTGTTAATCCTGCAAATTGTCTTTCAATGCCGCCAGAAAGATGTGAAGTATCCCATCAGTTTAGTACATGTAGAGGGTGGCAGCTTATCAAGGCCTTTTCTGTCAAGTGGTCATCATGTTTAAACATGAGTGCAAGATTCTCAGTGTCTGTTTTTGAGATGATTTTTATACTGTTTGTGTTTGTCCCTGGAGGAATGGAAAATGTGTGTGTGTGAGTGTATGATTAGGTATATGTTGATGTACATATACACATATTTAGTATATGTTTGTACATATATTACATATTATATGATTTCATTAATCTTTCTAGAATATAATTTCACAATCTATTTACAGATAACAAAGTTGATAGACTTCTCTTCCTAGGTGGGTTTCAGAATTCATGTGTCCTGCTCACCTAGAAGCTGTAAGGATGATTCTGATTAAAATAAACAAAACATAATTCTAAGCCTTGTTCTTAAAGTTAAAAGTGCAGTGCTTTTTGTTAAACTTCAGGAGTATACGGTTAGATTGCTTTCAAATAAGGTATCTGCTTGCTTGCTCTGTTACTGAGAAGTGTTCATTTTCCTTCACTCAGTGAAGAACTGTTTTCCTTACCATAGATGGACATCAATATGATATTTGTGGGAAAGTGATTGTGATGGGGGGAGGTTATAAACTAGTTTTAAGATAAAATACAAAGACCCAATTTGAGAGATGTGGAAAAGAAGCTAAATTTGAAGAAAGCTTTGAAAAACACAAAAGGGGACAATTTCAATGCAAGTAGTTGGAAGGTAAGTCAGTGAGTAGGTCTACCCAATCAGAAGAATCCACATTTTTTCTTTGCTCCAAGTAAGTAACAGTTGTCTCTTTTCTTCTAAGAGAACTGCACACAGAAGATAAAATCGAGGCAACACAGTAGCCAACTATCTAGAACCATAGGATTTGTGGGAATCCAAACCAGAAGTGAGTTCACAGCATTCTCTGGCTACTCCACACTGAAGTTCAGGAACAAGAGCTTAGATCACGAGGAAAGTTATTATTTGGGACAGTCCTTGAAGGGACTGAGGTTATGCATGAGCTATCCAGCAAAGTATCAGTCACAGCTGGAGGATAAGACATAAATCTAACACCCAAGGCATATATCACTGGAAGTTTAAACTCAGGAGTCAAACAGAAGTCAGGACTTGCTTCTGTGTGGTTCGTGGGCCACTGCTTCTGCATCACCTGGAGACTTGTTAGTAAGGTTGAACCCTTGGACTCCACAAGAACAACTGAATGAGAAATTATATCTTAACAATGCTTCTAGATGTTCCACTTGCTGATTAAAGTGAGAGAAAAGGTCCAGGATTCCAGGCTAAAACAAGAAGGCCAAAGTTTGCCCCATGCTGATGCTTAAATAATGTTTTACTATGTTAATCTTTAAAATTATAGACTCTATTGTCTCCAGAGCTCTTTTTTTTGACCCCACCCCTGTGCCCAATTGTTTTTCTTTATCTTTTCAGTCCACCTTCACAAGACATATATGATGGGTATGTTTCTCACAAAAAAGTCAAGAAAGTATTATTTAAAGTACTAAATAATCTATGAAAGATTACTTACAAATGGTACACCTGAGATTACTAAAGTCTTCCTCCTTGTATTTGCAGATACACAATACCAGAAAGAATAATCAGATACTGTATATGCATCAATGTGCTTTGTTCATTATCAATCACTGCGGGTATTTGACTTATCTGCTCCCTCACAATAAATACACTTTTCTCTGTATCCTTTGCAGACTGTGCTTCACGTGACATTAGCGACTTCAGGAATTGCTACACCTTCTATCCTCCCCACTTGCTAGAATCACTGCTATAATAAGAACTGCTGTGATGTTTGATAGGATGAAACCTGAATCAGGTCTCCCTTGGAGCAAATAGCTAAAGGACAGAAGTGATTAATAGACTTCAGGATTCAGATCCAAAATCATCCTATAAGGGGCTCCTTGGTCAATGCATCCTATGTGAGGGATATGTTTCTTACATCTAGTATCCCTCATGGCTCAGTAGATAAATAATTGTGAAAAAATAAAACAAAATAAGAAACCAAACCGAAACAATAAAAACAAAAAAAGTATGTCTCTGTGTGTGGTGGGCTGTTAGTAACAGGAAGTTTTGGTTGGTAAAGGTTCTTGCCATGAAGTATGATAACCTGAGTGTGATCATAAGAATCCACCTGTTGGAAGAAGAGAACTAACTCCTAAAATATTTCCTCTGACCTCCACACATATGTCATCCACAGGCCCCAAATCAGAATAAACATACAAATGTAAAAAATAGTTAATTTTTTGTGAAAACCACAAATACAGTGTATTGGATGCTTCCAAATATCCTTGCTTGCCATGCCTTCCATGATATAGGGCCTTCCTCCCTCTTCAGTTGAACTACCTCAACCATCTACTCACTGTGTCTTACTCATACTGTTAGGTCTGAACCTTGACCTATATATATATATATATATATATATATATATATATATATATATATGTGTGTGTGTGTGTGTGTGTGTGTGTGTGTGTGTGTGTGTGTATCTGCACCTCACCACTCAATCCTAATTTCTCTCAAATTGTCACATGGATATTGCTCATGATAGCTTTCAAGAGCCACATTCACATTTTACTTCCTTGATCAAGCATAGAGACGGAGTTATGTTTCCTGCCATGGGATCTCAGTATGGGATGTGAGAGATACTGACTGTGTTTGTCTCGTTCACACTCAGTACCACCCTACTAGTGGTGGAACACACAGAAGATGGGAGTTTTGACTATCCCCATTCTTTCTTCTCCCAGCATCAAAGAAGGTTTTAAAATTGAGAGTTCACTTCCAATCCTCTCTAGTTTTTAAGTCTCTTGCTCTCTCCCTCCTTTGATCCCCCTCCCCATATCTGATGTTAGTTCTGGGGAAAAGTAATGGTTTCAATAACTCACAGACTCTTTGTCAAACATCTAACTTAATGTGTCTTACTTGACCTCTTCTTGACACAGCATAGAATTCTTTGAAAAGAATCTCAGTTGAGTATTTCTTCATCAGAATGGTTTGCAAATATTTCTGGGAGGGATAATCTTGATTATCTTAATTGGGGTAGGAGAGACCACCCAGCTATTCTTGGTGCTATTTCCTAGACAGGTAGTGAGAGCTGTATTAGAAAGCTACCTGAGCATGAACCCAAGAGAGAGGGAAAGAGTCAGCAAGTAATGCTTCTCTATGGTTTGTGCCTTTAAGCTCTGCCATCATTTCTCTCAATGGTGATGGATTGTTACCTGGGAATATAAGTCAAACAATATCTTTCCTTCTCAAGCTGCTTTTGGCCATGGTGTTTGTCAACAGCAACAGAAAAGGAACTAGAATAGAGCACACAGTGTACAGTTTCACCTGACCTTCACATCGGTCCTGTAGGGCAAGCATAATAATTTGACTGTGAATAAATTATTGCAATTGTTCCCAATGAAATAGCGATATTTCTGTTATCTGTGCCTCATGACCAGTATATTCTGGATAAAACTTGCTTTAGAAAAGAAACAGATATGCAAAAACAAGAAAGGAACTCTGTGATACATTGGGAAAAGTAAGCCTCTTGTTCAGCTATTACAACAATTGTGCCTGCATTCATATTTTCTCTGTGCAGTCATCATAATATTCTGTATTGAAAGGGATGAGCGTATGCATTCTTATATGAGATTAGAAAATAATGACATAAAACACAGTATTTTTCACTCAATTGTTTTTAAAAATAATTTTATAATCTTTTATAATGTATATTTTTTATATTTAATTGTATGTATATGCATGTCTGTGTATGGGCATGTGCACATGAATGTAGTACCAATGGAGGCCAGAAGGGCCCAGATCCCCTGGAGTTGGAATTTCAAGAGTAGCAAGCCAGCTGACATGGTGCTGGGAACTGAACACATTTCCTTTGCAAGGTCATTATGCACTCTTAGCTTCTGAGTCATCTTGTTAGTCTTTGATTCTCCATAGAAGTTACAATGTTTTGTTTTTTTTTTTGTCTGGAAACACCTTGAAGATTTTTAAGTTGTCTGATATGGTTACACATGTCAGATGATACAAATTTAAACTGATAATGATTTTATTTAACAATTGACAACACCCAATAAAAGAATGAATGGATTTCATTACTGGTAACATCTGAGAGTGGAAAACAGTACAAACTTTTTCTAACCATATTAAACATACCCCCACAATTGATCTAGATTTGAAGACTGCTGAGGTCGAGTGGTGACAGACAACAAATCCATTGCAGTCATCACTATTCTAGATCTTTAGAAGATGATGTCAGCATCTTTGAAAAAGGTCTCTTCAAACAAATTCAGTTCTGGGAGATGTTAGTCGCCCTGGTTACAAACATATAGAACTTCAGTGGCTGACGTGTGTGCTCAGATGCTCCACAGTACTTCCACGTCACCTACAAAAATGGGGAACTTGACAATCACTGCATATTTATCTCACTTACGTATGCGTTCAGATGTTTTCTGAAAAGGATAGAGAGCTGTACTGATTGTACCAGCATGCTAACTTTGGGATGGTTTCCAGACTTTTTTGAAATTCTGAATGAACATTTTGGTATGCAATGCAGAATGAATGAATAAATCCATGGAGAAGCCCCTTCTAGAGATGGTGGGTGAACCGTCATTGCTGAGAGTCTAAAGCATCCTTATAATTTAGAGTCTCATGTACAAATGGGATGCAGATGGTACCAGTCTTTAAGATCTTTCATGGACAAACTAGCATGAGTCACCCAGGAACATAAGCATCTGGAAATTCATATTCCAGTATATCCTTAACAATTTAACAGGACCCTACCTATGTCTTAAAATTTCATGTCTCTTTGAACATTTTAAATGGAAGAAAACTTGTGCCACCCCCTTCTGAGGGCTCACATTGGAGTGTCCCTGCCTGAACTTTTTGCCTCCCACATTTTCCTGACAAATGGGATATATTATTATCTTCTTAAGATGATATATTTCTCACACAAGGATTATTGATTAGTATTTTCTTTCTTTTTTTATTTTCCACTAAATTAAAACTAAATTTTCCACTTCTTATTTAAGCTGTGACTGCCTGGACAGAACACAGTCTTCCTTGCCAGCCTGAGTTTTCCTAAGCAGAAGACAAAGTTGCCTGCTGGAACGGGCCTGAGAGCTGCGTCTGAGAGTGCGTAAAACGATCTCCATGGCCAGCTTCCCCCACCAGCTTGCTTGGCCATGAGTGAGTTCTTTAATAATCTCTTTGAAATGTCTCTCCAGTAGGAAATGTGCATTGCTATTCCCCTGTAGCTACTTAACGAGGATAGTGCAAGAATACAATTAGGTGAAATTTAATCTAGTGCTTCAGAACATGTAAAACCCCGCACAGTGCTAGCAATAACCAGGGCAAGGAAGTTTTAAAATATCAAATCGTTCACCTAACATTCATTTCCCTAGAGCTAAGCAAGTGTTTGGGCCTTATTTCATGGGATCTTTTTTAATCATCACATTGAAGGATTTTATTAGTCTTGTCACTATCATTTTATGAGAATGCTCTACCAGGGCAGCCTTTACAATTGTGATTGACCCTTTCGATTACAGTCTACTAGGGAGTTCTTCCCTCTATGGTCACCTGGCACAGAGCAGTATGTGTCAGCAAGTCATGTACTCTGTTAAAGAACTCCTTATTATTAAATTAGTGGGATAAAGTTCCTGTTACTACTACATTAGAGCATTTCTTTCTTTAAATGTTTTATTTGATGTATACAAGTGTTTTTAGTGTATGTATGTATGTATGTGTACCACATACTTGTCTGTAACTCCAGAGGTCAGAAGAGGACATCAGGCTCCCAATGAACTGGGATAATTGTAAGCTACCATGTGGGTGCTAGGAAATTAACTTGTTTCCTCTTTAAGAGTAGCAAGTGCTCTTAACTGCTGAGCCAGCACTTCAGTTGCTCATAGGACTTAACACTTTTTGTACATCCTTAGTCTAGATTCATAAGCTTAAAGTATTTTTATGCTCAAAAATTGTCATAGCTCAAAAATTTAGTAAATAATTTCTACCTATAAAAGTCTGATATTATTTTGCAAATTTGTTATATAATATTTTTTTTATCCAACCCTACCGTTTGCTGCCTTGTCTCTTAAAATGTATGTAATTGAGAGGTTGGGGAGATGACTCACAGTAAAATGCTCACAGTGGACATGAGGAACTGAATTCAGGTACCTAAATCCTATGTAAAATGTTGGCATACTGGTTCTGGGGAGGGAGAAACAGGAGGAACCCAGGGCTGGTGGCTCAGCCAACCTAGGTAAATCAGTAAGATTCAGTTAGTGAGAGACCCTGTTTCAAAAATAAGGTGGACAGTGACCAAAGAAGATAGACATAAATACACAGAAAAACATGTATGCAACACACACACACACACAAAATTTAGTTATCAGTTCCAAATAGAACAGATTCTCCTTCCACAAACGGTCTCTGTTTTATGAACTTCACTGGCAACAATGGCAGTACAAGGAACCTGGTGAGATGCACAAATCCACAGTTTTCATTTCTTCCCCAAGAGCAGCCTCAACAACAAGGAAGTTATTTATACATCTCTAGGTGTCCCTCATTATTTTTCCTGCACTAATGAATTCTAAGAGAGTCATCAGAATTTCCATGTCTGAGACATCTGAGAATGACGAAACAGAGCGTGGACAGGGCACACAAAGGTGACCTTTTCTCACATCGTATATGGACGTGGGTGCCTTGTCTCATTGTTGTGTTTCCAAATTATGGAAAGTTGAGAAATCTAGAAACTTGCTCTTATCTACACTCTCCTGGTCTTACTGAAGGCTTGACAATTTGAAATGCTTGATCCCAGACCATCCGCAATATCACAGTGTTTAAAAATTAAGTATCTGGCTGATTTTCTTTTGTTTGTTTTCGCTGTGTTTTGTTTCATTTCATCTTGTTTAGAAACGATCTCTCTGTGGCCACAGCTGAGATGGAACTCATCAAGCCCCGAACTTTTGGCCTACTTGTTTCTGCTTCCTGAGCACTGGTATTACAAATAGGTACCACCTCCCCTGGTTCAAAATTCATCTTTAAATTCATTAAATTTCTCTGTCACTGAGGAGTCCTTGCAGTACAGCATGGGGATAAATAAACCCCACATCCTAGTGGCCAATACCCGTAACAGCTTACCCATTACTCTCATAATCTTTCTATGCTTCCAGTAGAGATCTGATTGATGCTCACCCACAGGGAGTGGACCTGATGACATTATTATCTCACCTCTGCATCTTACAAATCAAGTGGAGAGAGTATGACAATCCTGTGTTGCCTCTTAAAGCTTTCAGACTGTCTTACGTTGCTTTTACTCGAGAACTTCCTCAGACAAATCCCATGACCATAGCTTACTTCAAAAGACACAGAAGAACAATGCTCCAAAGTGTCTGGAAGAAGATGATTCAGAGAAGGTCTGATTAGCCCTGATTCAGAGTCCATCACATATAAGCAGATACTTTGATACTTCAAGACACGCACTGCAGGGCCAGAGATGCACAGAGAGACATTAGAGTGAAGGCACTTGCCACTAGGCCTGATGACTTGAATTTGATCCCCAGAACCCACATAGTGGAAGGAAAGGACTGATTGTTGCACATTGTCCTCTAACTTACTTCATGCTGTGGAATAATCTCTGTGCACTGTAAATATGCATTATTCCCCATGGTTAATAAGGAGATGATGGGACTATAGCTGGGCAGGAAGAGATTGGATGGGAGAGCCAGACTAGGAGGATGCTGGGAAGAAGTCAACGACCAGGCACAGAGAAAGCAGGACTTGTACAAAACGAGCTAACAAGCCGTGAGCTATGTGGTAGAACTTAGATAAGAAGTATGGGTTAATTTGAACGAGTTAGTAATAAGCCTGAGCTATCAGCCAAACATTTATAATTAATATTAAGTCTCCTTGTCAGATATTTGGGAACTAGCAGACAGAAAAGAAAAATTTGCCTATCCCTCCTCACACACACGTTGTGGCGTGTGTGCCTCTCTCATATATACACACAAATTTTATATATATATATATATGTGTGTGTGTGTGTGTGTGTGTGTGTGATTAAAGTTATTTAGCACAGAAAATAATATGTCTACACATAGGACTTTGATAGTGCAAGGCTATTATAAAAATTGTAATCTCTATTGCAGAAAAGAGATTGAATTTTCCAATTATGACATACCCTACAGCTATTTTTTCAATATTTTTTCTTGTCTCACATTTTATTTTTTCCAAAAACTTTGCTCGCTATGTTGACATTGGACCCCTTCAATTACACAATGACGTATCTATTTCTGCTCCAAGGTTTGGACCATTGTTGGCTATGAACAGCTGTGCTCACAGCGAAGATAACAGACTATTCTTTACTTCCATCCCCTGTCTTTATTTTCTACTAGAATTGCCAGCAGCAACAATCCCATAATAGCAATCACAACTGTAAGGACCATGGATGTCCATCTGGAGACAATCAAATACTTGGCAGGCCTCGAGGCAACACCTGGGCTTCAGGCAAGAAGAAACATGGGCTGCTGAGTATGGAGAAATAGAAGAGACATCCATCATATACGGAAATTTTTCATTTCCCAGGAAAGCCCATATTAACTTATGATATTATCAAGAACACAACTGTACATAAACTGTTTTGCAAACCTGCATGCATTTTCTTGATATGTAACTCTGGTTTAGGTAGAAGCACTTGGTTGAAGCCATCCATCCTGTTTTATTTCCTGTATTAGTTGGTTAGTTGGGGTTCTCTGAAGAACAGAATATATATATATAACTATATATATATATATAACTATATATATATATAGTTATATATATAACTGACTTACATGCTGCTAGACTGGTTTACATGCTGAATTTACTAGTTTACATGTGCACAGGTGACAGGCAGCGAGGCTGCAGGCTAGTACAACAGAGGCACAATAGAAAGCCCCAAGGATTCGGCATTTATCCAGTCCACAAGGCTGGCTGTTTCAGCAGCCCCTGTCTGGCACTGGAGTCCTGTAGAGGTGCTGCTCTTCAGCCTGTGTTGAATCCCGAAAAGACTGATTGAATGCCAACAGCAACAGGATAGGCACACTCACCAGAGAAAGGGGGAGGAAGCAGACAGAGAGCGAAGCTTCCATTTTCCATGTCCTTTTATCTTGGCTGTCATGAGAAGATGTGGCCCAGATTTAGAATTGGTTTTCCTGTTTTAAGCAATCTGATTGAGGAAATCCCTCATGGTGGTGCCCAGAATTTTGTGTTTTAGTTGATTCTGAAGGCAATCAACTTGGCAACCAAGATTAGCCATCATACTTCCCATTATAAAAAGTTACAAGGCTACTTTCTCTCTCTCTCTCTCTCTCTCTCTCTCTCTCTCTCTCTCTCTCCTATAAAGTATGTATGTAGCATATATGTGTCTGCTTATGTCTGTGTATATATGTATTGTGTGTATTTGTATGTGTGTCCATCTTTGTGTATGTATGTATATGTGCATGTATTTGTGTGTTTATCTGTGTGCACTGGATGTGATGTGGTATCACACACACTGCTGGATTTCACTATAGATGAGGCTGTGATGTTCTCTGCACTTTTCTGTTCTGCCTGAAAATGGAAAAAAACATGTGCACCAATACATTTAGCAAATCAATTACTTTGCAAAAGCCAATGCTGTTTACAAGTTATTTGCTTCTTAAGATGTCTGTGCATAGGTGACATAAAAATTTCTTTACTCTTCAAGAAGACATAGAAACATTGAATACTATGCCTTACATAGTTTACAGCTAAAATTTGCAGCTAAGACATAGTGGTCATAGAACTGGATCCCAATTCTTGCTCTAAATGAAGGTTTCTAGTTACCATGGTAAACTGCTTCAATAAAAATTTTGTTCAGAAAACTTTAAAAGGTAAGGTGTATACCAATAGAGCCATAGCTCCTTCATCTTGGGTATCTCGTGGTCCTTCTGTTCTCCTTGCTTGTTCTTTGCCCCTAATTCTTCTCTATTTTATTCTGGCACATTAAATTATTTACTAATTTTATAATTTCTACCCGTTCCAGTTTGTCTCTGCTGCCATTCACTCTCTCTCCCTCTGGTTGGAATGTAAGCTGCATGTAGGCAAGGGACATTGTTTTATTCCTCATGGATACTGACTAGAACAATTTCCAACATGTGGTCAGAGCTCTATAAATACCCATTAAGCTGTATAATCCAATTATTTTCTCAGGAGTATATATCTCTGCATTTCTCAATGAGCCTTTCATTTAACCCCCACAAGTGGGTATAAGTACAAAAACAATTAGGACTTTACGCAAAGTAAATCACTTTTCACTGACTAGTGACAGAGACATCTGGTGACAATGTCCTTCTCCCAGGGAAGAGAAAAACAAAGGGTTCTGTGTTGCTTTATGTGACTTAGGCTTTGAATATATGTCTCATTATTAGGAAAATAAGAAAGATTAAGGAATATTCTCATTTGCTTTGTCTTCCCAATTTGTTTTTTAAGTAACAGATGTCTGTGCCCCTGGCACATCATTTTTTCCCCAGCCTTTGCTTCCAGTTAAGAGTCACTGTCTTTTACTAGACTTCTTCTGAATGAGATTAGACAAGGTGTGTGGCTTTCCACTGAAGAATGTGCAGCTGAGCAATGAACCAGAGACTGGCTGGGACTTCTCTTTAGCCTTCAGCCTGGCAAAGTTCCCCCATGCTAACAGTGTTGTAAAAAGAACTGTGTATTTGACTGTGGGATCCTCTGGGGCTTCCTGCAACAATATAAACCAGTAAACCTCTTTTGTGTTGTAGATAAATGTGTATGGACCTCTGGGCCCCATGGAGGTGGTGCTGAACTTCACAGTCTTTGTCAAGAGTCTGATGAGCATTTATGTCTTTTGCTTCTTACTATTGATTAGGTTGAGGAGCTAGGAATGATGTGAAAGTAGATACTCCTTAGTTTAGATTTAAGAACATTGTTACTTCAATCTGCTGAAGAAAAAAACAGAAAAAAAAATTGGCGAAGAACTATACTGGAAGGGATGGTCCAAATCCAGATCATAGTCTTCAAGAAACTACAAGAGGAGCAATAAGAGCAGAACCAGGACTTTGTAAACATGGGGGAATAAAGTGTAGTTGGTGATGTGGGAGTTCCCTCTGTGTGTTGCTTGTATTGGTTAATGAATAAAGAAACTGCTTTGGTCTGAAAGGGCAGAACGTAGGTAGGTGGAGGAGACAGAACTGAATTCTGGGAGGAAGAAAGAAGAGTCAGGGAGACATCATGGATCCACCGCCAGAGTAAGATACGCTGCTGAACTTAACCAGTAAGCCACTGCCACGTGGTGATACACAGATTAATAGAAATGGGTTAAACTAAGATGTAAGAGTTAGCCAATAAGAAGTTAGAGCTAATGAGCCAAGCAATGTTTTAATTACTACAGTTTTTGCGTGATTATTTTGGGGCTAAGCGAGCTGGGCGGCTGGGATGAACAAGAGGCCCTTCTACTATCAAGTTGGCACTGAATGGGAATGGCATATTGTTCTGGGGAAGGAACTGCTGAATGGTGACCTGGGGAGAAGGGAAAATCTACTTTCACATGCTTCCTGAATGTGCTGTAGGTATGCATAGTGTGTGGTTCTATCGCTCTAAGCAGATTAAATAACAAACGATGTCTCAACAATCAACAGATGCTCTTGTCACATTCATCCTCTTTCTATTTCTTTCCACATCAAAGGTAAAGTTTCCACTAAAGATCATATGAGTGTAAACATCCAAGAAGAGTGAGCCCATCCCTCCCACATCTTGAGATCAGTAATTTTAGGACTGAAAACCAGAAACACTGTTTGTATTATTTGCCAAAGAGTATGTCAGAAATAAACACCTTAACAAAATGCCCAAGCCATTTGGGCTAACTAGGCTTCTGTGCACAAAACTAAGCTTTAGTATAAGTATTATTCACTGCAGTGCAGCAGGCACTAGGAATATACATAGTATACAAGGAATATACATAGTATACAGTGTACACCAGGGAACACCTTCCTGCACTTGTGAGTTGGACACTCAAGGATCAGGAGTTCAAGGCTATAGTCAGCTATACAGCAAGTTGAAGGTCAGCCCTGGCTACATGGGAACCTATCATAAAAGAAAGAAATGAACAAGAAGAACTAAATAAGTAATATATATGAACAGTCACATACTTCTTGACCCTGCTGTCATATGGCAGGACTTCCATAGAGCCAGATTGTTGCTCTGGATTACTGAGATGCCCAGTGTTCTTTGATGTTCCTCCAGTGCCAATATAGTAGTCCAACCTTCTTTACTACAGGCCTAATAACATAGTATCTTCTTTTCGCAACTAATAACTCAAGGATGGCCAGAGAATTCTTCTTAGATAGTAGATAGTTAACCCATGTCTGCTTTGGTTCACAGGTTATATGCAGTCTTGACTTAGCTAAGGATGTGCGTAATAATGTAAGGCCCCAACACTAATACACAGTTAATAGTAACTGTGGGACATCCTGTCTGACCTTAAACATAGCCTGTATGGAGCTTCCCATTAAGTAAATTGCATAATATTTCTTGGCCAAAGGAAAAACTTAAAAAGGTATACATTGCTCAACTCTGGTACTCAGAATTGGAATCACTGGTATTCAACAGTTTTTTCCTATTCACCATTTCAAGTGGTTTCTAAATAACCTCAGCACTTCATGCTGTCAAGTGTCTAAGGAGTTTGCTTTCTATCTTAGAGGAAGCATTTTCTTATGTTTGCTGAGACTTGCTTTCTTTGAGGGTCAAGGTGGTGCACACTTATTTCAAATGCAATGAAACATGATAGCCCAGAACTTACTATTCTTATGTTTTCTATGAATATTCACAGAAGCACTGATTTTTGACCACCAGAAAGCCCCAGCTGGTGAAATCAAGTGCTACAACAACAGTAGTAACAGCAATGGCCCTGGTTTTCCCACCCATGGGGCATCTCCTACTGCCCACATTGCCATTCCTTAAGTTGTTGAGATTTTTGAAATAAATCAGAGACCTGAAAGCCTCAGCTTACAGCCAGATCTTGTCCATTTCCTATGTCTACCCTACCAGGAGCTAAGAAGATTTTCGTATTTTGATGCTGGGGAATACCACATTTGATTATCTTAACTTTGTATCTGGGTCCCAAGAGCATCAAATAACTTATATCTGTCCCTAGGAAGAAAAATTTTACACTCCTTATGTAAAATTCATGCATAATTAATTAATAGTAATACATTTAAATGATATTAAAGCATACTTAATTACTTTGAGTTAATATGCTGGTTCATTAGATTTACTGCATATATATATATATATATTTTCTCCTTATCAATTATTCCAAAGAGTTTAAAAACCAATATCCAACTGGATATAGATGATTTACTTAGAAGACTGTCTCCTAGACACCTGTATATTTGGAAAAGGGATGGCTTTTTGTCTTTTGGGGGGGCTTAAAACTTAGCATTGTTCTTACGTATGTAACACACTTACTCATTTGGGGATGATGTTCAAGTTGTTTTGAAATCTCAGTTGTAACAATCACTGCTTCAGTGAACATGAAAGCAAGGTTATTAGCTTAGAATCTTTCTGTATAAAGCTCAAGGGTTGATTCCCAGGTCATGGCAGTTCTTTTGTGTCTTGAAGAGCCTCCACACTGTTTTTCATAATGGCTGTGCCAGGTCACACTCCCATCGTCACTTTGTGAGTTCTCTCTTTTCATTTACATCCTTGCCAATACTTGTAAAATTATTTAATATTTAAAATAGCCATCCTAGAAAATCTGATGAAGTATCTCACTGTGATTTTAATTTTCACTTCCTTGTGAATAATGATTTTGGACTTTTTCCCACATGGCTGTTGGGCATTTCTCTACCTTCTTTAGGAAAATATTTTTATTTCGCCCCTTGTAGAAATTAGATTATTGGCTTTGCTTTCATTTGGCTTTGAATTGAGTGAATACCTTGTGCATCTTGGATATTAGTACCCAGCATATAAATATAGTTTTAAGTTACCTTCTCTTATTCCTATTTTTTCCCTCTTCTGGGCAGAATGTCAAACTGTTTAATACGGTGTCCCTTTTAATTATTCTTTTCTGTGTCATTTGTATTTGGACTAATATTCAGGAACAAACTAACTAAAGCCTATAGCAAGAGATATAATTACATATTTTCTTATAGATCTTTTGTGATTTCAGATATCCTATTTAAGCATTTAATCCATTTTGTATTTATTTTTGGGTTCTGTAAGGCATAAATTCAATTTCATTCTTTTCCATGCAAGTATGTGTAATATTACTTTAACTATGTAAAGTGTGTTACATTTATTGATACTGTGGAATATTACATTAACTGTGTAAATGTGTGTTATATTTGTTTCTTCGGTCTTTGTTGATAATGTAAAGGTGTGTTTCTTTTGTTGATGCTGCATTTTTTTTAATTATGTAAGGATGTACTGCACTTGTTTCATCTTGCTGCCTAAGGCACCTGATTGGTCCAATAAAATCTGAACAGCCAATATTTTCCTTCTTTCATGTTCATAGATCAGTGAGATCATGAAGTAGAAGGAAAATTAACTAAAACATAAGAAAAAGTCACTTGCCAAGAAAATACAGATTTTGTCAAATGATACAATATTTGCTATAAGATGAATATATGCTTAAGATTTAGTATAAAACATATAATTGTAGTTAACCATGTGCTATTTACTGGAAATTCACAATGAGATTAGAGTGTGTTTCTCACCTACCCATCCCAAATATTTACTTTATAAAGCGATGAATATACTAATTAGTGTGATTGCAGTAATCACAATATAAAGCATACATCTATTAAAAAGTTGTACTATATGCCTCAAAAATCTATGTTATTATTTGTCATTTATGCCTAAATAAAGACAGATAATTCAAAATAAACCCCAAAGACAAAATTAATAGCTTCATATCGAAAGCCATCACAACTCAGCACAAGCTTTACTATCTCGGGACTTTTAAGAAAATCCAACTGTGGAATTCCTGGACAGGATAGTTCTAAAACTCCCATATGTTATGCCAAAGATATTTAATCCATTGGTTCAGGTAGCATAGGAAACATCTAGGGTTCAGACAGGTCACATCCTTTGAGAGCCTGCTAGTTGCCGGAATATCCTTTATCATTTGGGGGCAACTTCTACAGGAAGTTGTTTAAGATGTATGCCCCAGTGATTCCATGGTAATGGCTAGAACTGTCACTTTTGATGGGGTGCAGCTGAGCTCAGTCTGAAACACTGCATTTTAGCAGAATGTAAAGTCTGCTCATGACTCCTTCACTGAACTAAAAGCTTATAGAACCTTCCCCAAAGCTCCCACTGCATCCCTTGCAGCTATACTGGAGGCTGACTAGACTGCTTAGTCATTACTTCGCCCTTAACAACAAAGACTTAAAAAAAATTCCAAACACCTGAACCAAGTTTTTATTTCCAGACATTTTATAGCTTTGGCATGCCATCAATCACTGGCCAGTATGGAAATTATTTAAAAAATAAAAACAATGGCTGCAATATCTCTGCCTAGAGTCTCAAGGGCAGTCTGATAGCTATGCCTGCAAAATACAAAGGCTACATGTTAGTTTGGTCATGAAAACAACAGACAAATGCTGATGAGAGGCAAGAATGGAACCCACAATAACCACAGCTCACATGACATAGAGGAACTAGCTGCTGTTGGGAGGATGGTGGTTGATCCCTTCTGTCCCTTGTAAGTGCTGCAGGCCACTGAATTTTCACAGTAGCAGATCATTCAAAAACATAACCCATGGAGCATCTGTATTACTCTGTCTTCTGATTCATACATTATGAACTACAAAAGTAGCCTGTGGATAAACTATTGGCTTGAATGAAAAATTTATTATTTCTGATAATTAAGCCCATTACTGGATAGTCTTGTTTCTAATACTTCTTTCAGAGATGTAGGATTTTCACCCCCTTGCTTTCTTCTTGCACCTCCTTCTTTCCTTTGTAGAATAGATTTCTTGGTATTTAAAGCAGAAAGACTTCTCCATCTTATATTTATGAAATTCATAGTAACAGATGAAGAAAATTCAGTCTTAAAAAAAAAACCCTTGGATCACATAAAGAAATGATTTGTGGAACTGAGAAGGGTGAAGTCATAAAACAAACCAAGGAAAAGAAATTTGATGTGATTATTAACGAAGCAGGCAGCACATCTTTTCAGAATTCCATTTTAGCTGGGCAGTGATTCGCAATGAAAGCTGACATGTTCATTTTTGTCACTCTAAACAAACTCAAGGCCTGCTGAAAGTCAGGAGAAATGAAGAAAGGGCAAGAGGAAGGGAAAATGAGAATCCATCCCCAGAGGAACTCAGTAAGCACATCCCCCATGGGCCTTATTGTGATAGTTCAGGACACTTTCAGCTCACACACTCAAGCCATTCTTATTTTCAACTGTTTGTTGTAGAGATTATAATTTAACTACAACATTTCTCCATTCCCTTTTCTTCTTCCTAGTCCTCCCATATTTCCCTCCCTGCTCTCCTTCAAAATCATAACCTCATATTTTTATTAATTGCTATTGAATATGTATATACATTCTTAAATATAATCTGTTCAGTCTGTATAGTGTTATCTATATGTAGGTTTTCAGGGTTAAAAATTTGGCACTGGAAAACCATCAAGGAAGTAAAGGCTCCCTCTCCAACTCCCAACATTCCGCTGTTGCCTACAGTTGCTTGTGTAGGACTGAGGCCCCCTGGGCTTTTGTCCGCTTTGGCATGTCCACTGATGTTATCCTTATTCAGCTCACATTTAGATAGTCATGCTTGTGAGACTTTATTGATGCAACTTCTGACATTACTAGGAGACTAAAACCACAGCAAACTCCCTGATCCTCTGCCTCTAGCAATGTTTCTGCTACCTCTTCCACAATGTTCCCTGAGCCTTAGGGTTTCTTAACGAAAGAAGGAAAGAAGGAACCTTCTCACTAGGATTGATTTTTCTTTATGATTTCTGTCAATGCTCCTTTTAGAATGTCAGTCAATTCCTAGCTCTCTGTGGCTGTGGCAACCATCCTCATGCTGAGTGCTGGAGACCAATTGGATAGAGGCTGCACCATTATCTGTAATCTTCTCTGTAGTGCAGAAATGGAAAACTCTGATACACTCTTCCTCTGCTGTTCATCTGTAAGACCTTATTTTAGGCAAAATTAATGGCTTGGGTGTAATAGGTGCTCAAGATTTCTGGGCTGAGATGTTGTGAAATGAGAAACATGCTTAGCATGTCCCATATCATGGCCTTTACAGTTTGAATAAATACACATGACTGATCAGAGATAAAAAAAATTAAGGTAACTGACATTGAAAAGTACTTTTACACTTTATCTGTCTAGACTATAATTCTTTCCTCATGTTAATGAAGCAGATTTTAGTACTTATGGATATTCAGGGTTCTACTGATATTTTAGACGTTAGTGATAGGTCTACCATTAAGTTGTTTTGGAGGTGGGTAAAGAGTACCTCCATGAAGATGCTGAACTGCCTTTCTTACAAGAAACAGTTCACTCAGCTGAATTTATTAGTGGGAAGTCATGTTTAGAGTTCTGGGCTCAAGAACAAGCAGGTGATAAGCGTTCATATCTAATTCATGATACCTGTTTAATGGCACAGTTACTTAAGGGAGGCATGAAGTTGATGTCAGTAGTATTCTGACTCACAGAAAATATGCAAAACTCTGTTAGGGGAAATTGCCTTACTTTCATGGGCTAGGGAAAAAAAACCCATCATTTCACATCACTAGCACATTCATGTAAATGCTTTTAAAAACTAGAAGTGCTGGACACAGTAGTGTTGGTCAATAGTCCATTTACGGTGTCACTGATTCTAATGGGTTTTGGGGCATGCTTCTGAAAGAGCAAAGTTTCAAGTCCTATTCACAGGCTACACACAAAACACATTTTTCCCGTTAACTTTTCTTCAGTATTTTTTTTTTTGCTCTAGAGAAGAGCCAAAAAGTCAAAAGTTATAAATATTCGTTTTTGATGTTTTTGCTTATCTTTTACATTTTATTCTTTTAATTAAAAACATTTTTGAGGGGCCTTTGTGCCATGGCATGCAGGTGAAGGTCAGAAGACACTAGTACGAGTTACTGGTCTCTTTTAACCATGTGAGTACCAGGGATCCAACTCACGCCACACAGCCTGGTGGTAAACACCTTCACCTGATTAGCCATCTTGTTGGCCTTATTCTTTGATTCCTTATCACAAGTTCTAGTTTGGGCCTAACTCAGAAAAGATGAGGATACTTGATATTACCAGGAAAAAAGAGAGGTAGAAGGCTTTTCAAGGGACATTCTTAGTTCTAAATACATGGATGATAATAATAATATACTTAATATATTTGTCATTTTACAACATAGCCTTGGGAGTCTTTTTAGTTATTAAGAGCCTTTGAAGCAACTGTTGTTGACTGAGGTTTCTGTCCTGCCTGGTTCCTGCAGCCTTTAAGTCTCAAAGAAACACAAAGAGGTCTACATTAATTATAAACTGATTGGCCATTTAATCACAGGCTTCTTATTAATGCTTACAACTTATATTAGCCCATAATTCTTGTCTGTGTTAGCTGCATGGCTTGCTACCTTTGTTAGGGAGGCAGGCACATCTTGCTTGCTCTGTGTCTGCTTCCTCTGTGTCTGGATGATGACTACAGATTGAAACTTCCCTCTTCCCAGAATTCTCATTGCCCTGCCTCTACTTCCTGCCTGGCTACTGACCAATCAATGTTTATTTAAAATATAAGTGACAGGGTACAGACCATTGTCTCACAGCACCCCCCCCCTTTTTAAAACAAGAACTCTGAATCGCATTTCCTTTGTTTAGCTTTTCTACTGACCATTATCCATAACAACTGGTAACCAACATTCTAAACAAAGGCAAACATCCATAATCCATTTTTTTTGGGAGGAGGGAATGGGGATGCAGTTATCCAGGCTACTTCCTGCTGATTGGGGCTGCTGATAATCTTATGGGGACCTAAAGAATATTTAGAATTATGATCAAGTCCTGACTGGAGTATCCTGTGTGTCTTGATCATCTTAAGCAGCAGTCTTTGAACTGTTTTGGATGTAGAACTCAGACATCTGGACCATTCCTCCTGTCGAAGATTTCTCAGGGCATCTTCCTTGGTAAAACCTGTTTTTTCTTAACACAGAATGAACCCACAGTCCCTCATTTCCTGTGGAAATAAAAACAAAACCTCTTCTCCAACATAACATATCTTTTGACTTAACTTTTGACTTAAATTTTAAAGTCAAGCATTTTCAAAGTATATATATATATTATATATATATATATAATATATATATATATGACTAATCCAGCAGCATTTATAATCAAATATCTTTGAGCAGCTTTTGATCCTTCCTCCATCATCAAACAATTTAAAGACCACACAATAACATACAGTATCCAAATTCTCTGTGTATTTTCCAACTTTATGTGGCTTTATTTTAATCTCTATTTCTTTTATTTTTAATGTTTGGCTTTTTGAGACAGGGTTTCTCTGTGCATCTTTGACTGTCCTGGAATTTACTCTATAGACTAGGTTCTGCTTAAACTTACAGAGATTCACCTGCCTCTGCCTCCCAAATGTTGGGATTAAAGGTGTGAGGCACCACACCCAACTATTCTCTTTTTTTCTTTTTTCTTTTAAGGACTTCATCTTTTTTTTTCCTCCCAAGCCTACATATAATTTTAGATATACAGAAAACTGTTCAGAGGTTTTCTTCATCTTTGAATCTATCTTTACTATATATCTCTCTTTTTCTGACCACATGAGTCTTTAATTTGTTCCGTGATATGACTAGGATTAAAGACATGGCTTTGACAGCTGGATTCAGCCCCTTCCTTAGCTTTTTTTCTGAGAGTCTAGCCAGAACCATGTTTATTGCCACAACTCTAAGGCGTTTCAAGGTCCCTGCCACCAACGAAAAGTATGCAGCTTTTTAATCAATGCCATTTAAGTGTTTCATGGCAGGACTTCTTAAAAGAGCTGCAAGGTTTTACAGCTAAGGCTGAGTTAGGAAGCCTCTCTTAAATGAGAGCACTTGAATCTAGCAAGCAGAGCTCATCCGAGAAAGTTCTGTTATCATGAAGCCGTGTTAACTCTATTCTTTTCTATCTGGAATAACTCCCCAAGCTCTCTCAGGATTTTAAGTGGATTTGGTCAGCCCCATGTTGACATGCCAAACTGTCAAGACTCAAGTGACAAATGGAGCACTCTTTTCAAGGCAGGCAAACCCATTACCAGGTTGGGATAGGGTGCAGCTGCTGAGCTTGCTTCTGAGACATACAGTAGCACACAACACACACTCAGATTTATCTTATCTGGAATTGTTACTATTATTGTAGCTGTGACAAAATGCCTGACCAAAACCAACTTAGAGAAAGAGGGATTTACTTGAGTTGCTAGTTTGAGAGGGTATAGTCTATCACAGCCTTGAAGGCATGGCAGATTCATGGATTCAGTGATACGCAGCTGGAAAACATCACAGTGTGTCTTCCTGTCTCAGTTGAATCTCTAGAAACTATCTCATAGGCATGTCCAGAAGTGTGCTTATAGGTGATTCCAGAACCAATCACATCAACCACAAAGATTAACTGGCACACTGTATCTTTATAAACAGTCTCCGATGTACAGTCACATCCAGAACACTGATTTAATAGGGAGATATGTTTTTAAATCTCTCGTATTAGAAGATTCAAGTGTGGCATAAATGGAAGTGGCATTCCCTTAGATCAAGGTTCTGTGGGGAACAGACAGTCTTGATCCCTAAGCTCTCTCAAGGATTAAAATAAGATGATTGGAGAAGTGAGATGGAGAAAGAATGCCATGCTCCATGGATTGTCAAGTTATCTCAGAATGTCATAATTTCCAGTGCTACCTTCAGTATACCTTTCTCTGTTTTTTAAATCATAACATAACACCTTATTTGCTATTTTATAGCCTTGCCAACACCAAAAGTGATCTGCTGCTCCCTACTTGATTCTCTCTGCACGTGATGAGAGCTAAAACGGACAGCTACGACCAGCTACTCACACCTGGCAAAATGCCACATCATTTTCTTTCTAAGATAATCTTTTCCTTTTCTTCCACTGCTCTGCACGCTGTTGCCAGCTGACGAGACTGCTGTGTGCAGAAGCCAGATTTTAAGTCCATTGCTCCTGCAGTTACGGACTCACCGAGCTAATAAATTAAGCTTTCTTCTAGTTTGCATTCTTCCCAAGGCCGGCCTCCACGCCCCTGGAAGAGAATCACTCCGTGTGTGGCTCCCTGAACAGGTTTCCTCCCTTCTTGCCTGATGCTCAGAATAACAACAAGCAGTCCCTTCACATAGCAGCGCCAGTCTTTAAGAAGCAATTAAACGCCAGGCACTTTGTCAATTGTGACTGAAGGTGGCTTCTAAATACAGAATTCACAGCCAAGTGTGTAAACAGCATTAAGCATCCAAAGTCAGCCCTGTCAGAAAAGAAGTAGTTGTTTTGAAAACGAAGTAGTTCACACAAAATGCCCAGTGAACTGTTTAAATAGAAACACACGTTGAACTAGCAGAATGTATATGCTGCAGAACAAATGGATGGGAAACATTCTTCAGACCAGTTCTCAGAAAAGGGGAAGGAAAGCGCGTGGTAAATAACTATGAACTGAATAGATTGTGATCAGTGAGTTTTCTTAGAGTAATTAGAAAATAAATTTTTTCCTTTCATGTTTAGGTGGAAAAATGCTCCCATCGTGAATGGCCCAGATTTCACATTTGTACTTGCTTCTCAGCCCATGGCATTTCTAAGGATATTGGCTGCTGTTTCAAATGAGTGGTTTTGACTACATCCAATATCCAGGAGTATGCCATAAGAGGAGCCTGGAGCCCTGCTTACTCAACAATTTTCCTTTGTCTTTCATTCTTGCTATTGTTCTCTTCTAAATATTGATTGTTCTTTTTTGCTTGCAGCCTTGCAGTGACACAGGAGGGTGGTAGTCAAATGAATTCAGCATTGTGGTAATTCTTTTGGATGATAACATTGAAAGTCTCCCTATGCTTGAAGAAATTAAAACTGTGCACATTCTGGGAGGAAGCAGAGCTCCAGGCTCTGCTATCAGAAATGAAAAAGGAATTGGGAGATGCTATTCTTTGGAGTCCGTGCATTCAAAGCCCTCAACACAGATGTGATCCTACTTAGAGTTTAATTGAGCTATGACTAGTAGAAAATGTAAAGGTAGTTTTGAACAAGATTAGCTATAGATTTTTCAATAAGTGAATGCCTTTGGTCTGAGAGATTTTTTTTATATAACCCAAGGTGTATAGGCATAAATATAAAAATCAATCAAATATTGACAACAAATTATAAACAAATGTATTTCAAAGTATAGTTTACTGTACATAGAATTTTGCCATTTATTGCAGAGAAGGAATATTTGCAAAGTAATGAAGTAGATGTACTGCTTGTTTTCATACCATTAACCCCCAACTGACTATTTGGAGCTGCAGGACAAAACATTTCTCATGTTTCTCACCATTGATTGGCATAGCAACTCCTCATTGCTGAGCCTGTCCCTTCAAATAAATACAGCACAAAATGACAGATGCATGTTTATGACCATTTCAGAAGTGATGGAAAAGTCTGTCCTCATCCCAAACCAAAATTCATTTAATAACCTTTCATGAAAATCAAATCAGTGAATTCGATGGCACTTTTTAAACTCAGACACTAAGATCCAGAGGTAAACTAATTTGATAGATGGTACATGCTGAGGAATGACGACAGGAAAATATTTAAACTCTTTTTTTGTCTGTAATTAACACAATACGTTTCTATAAGAGAATAAAGCTTTGTATGTCGAACAAAAACCCTGCAATTCACAGCACACAATAGCCTCAAATCTTAGCAGAGTTTCAACAGGTTTTGTTAGTATGTGTGGCATGTTGGAATGCACCAAGACAAAATACACATGCGTGTTCATAGTCAAGATCACAGCGAAGTCATGTGACAAATCCTTGGTGTTTTCTGCAACAGCTCACATTCAGTACTTGTTTAATTTTGAATTAATATCTTACTGTCACACATTCAGAAAACTTTGGCTTTGACAGGTTTTTGTGATTCTCCCACATTTGGTTACATGATATAAAAAAGCTGAGGTCAGACCAGATGTGGTCCCACATTCCTGTATGAAAAGAAAAAAAGATTGCTGTAAGTTTAAGAATAGCATGAGCCAAATGATGAATTCCAAACCTGCCAGTGCTACATAGAGAGAGCTTGTCTCAATACACACACACACACACACACACACACACACACACACACACACACATGAACACACACAGGCACACATCCATGCAGGTATACATGCATACAAGCACACACACTGGCACATATGTATGCATGCATGTAGGGAGGGAGAGGAATGGGAGAAAGCTGATATATGAATTTTGTCTAAGAAATTTTGTGTGTTCCTGAGATTCCCCCAACAGTCTGCAAATTTAAAGCCAGTGCTTTAACCAAACAGGCATATTATGTAGAATATAGTAAGGCTATGACACATTCCTATGACAAAATTTTCAATGTCTCCATTCTGGGTGCACTCTCCAGGTTCTTTCCACTGGTATCATTGAAGCACTTATTAGAAACAAAAACATCCAGGGCCCCTATTAAGTATGCTGAACCCGAAACCCTTGGGAGAGTTCAGCAACTATGCCTTAAGATCCCTGGTAGTTTTGTTGTTATCCTGAAGTTAGTGAATAGTAGTCTCTGGCAGCAAGTTTCAAACCTCACCCTGGCTTTGGATATTCTGGAGACATTTTCTGGAGATATTTCTTAAATTGTTGAGCTATATATTTTTTCTTTGATTTCTTCCCTTCCTACCTCCTCTCCTTCTACCCATGATCCCCATGCTCCCAATTTAGTCACAGATCTTTTTCTTTTCTACTTGCCAAGAAGGTTAGATCCACATATGTCTCTCTTAGAGTCCTCTTTGTTGTCTAGGTTCTCTGAAGTTGTGATTTGTAGGCTGGTTTTTCTTTACTTTATGTCTAAAAGTCATTTATGCGTGAGTGCATATGCTGTTTGTCTTTCTGTATCTGGGTTACCTCACTCAATATGATGTTTTCTAGATCCATCCATTTGTCTGCAAATTTCAAGATGTTGTTATTTTTTCCCTGTGTACTACTCCATTGTGTAAATGTACCACATTTTCTTTATCCATTATTCATTTGAGGGACATTTCAGTTGTTTCCAGGTTCTACCTATTACAAATAATGCTGCTATGAACAGTTGATTACATGTCCTTGTGATATCATTGTGTGTCCTTTGAGCGAATACCCAAAAGTGGTATTGCTGGGTCTTGAGGAATGTTGTTTCCTAATTTTCGGAGAAATTGCTGTACTGATATTCAAAGGGGCTGTAGCAGTTTGCACTCCCACCAGCAATGGTGGAGTGTTCCCTTTATCCACATCCTCTTCAGCATAAGTTGTCATCAGTGTTTTTGATCTTGGTCATTCTGACAAGTGTAAAATGAAATCTCAGAGTTGTTTTGATTTGCATTTCTCTGATGGCTAAGGATTTTGAGCATTTCCTTAAGTGTTCTTCAGCCATTTTAGATCAATCTATTGAGAGTTCTCTGTTTAGGTCTGCACCTCATTTTTTTAATTGGATTTTTTTTCTTTCAATGACCAATTTCTTGAGCTTTTTGTATATTTTGGAGATCAGTCCTCTTTCTAATGTGGGGTTGGTGAAGATATTTTCCCATTTTATAGGCTGTCATTTTGTGTTATTGACCTTGTCTTTTTTTACAGAAGCTTCTTAGATTCAGGAGATCCCATTTATTAATTGTTTCTCTCAGTGTCTGTGCTACTGGAGCTATATTTAGGAAGTGGTCTCCTGCACCTAAAGTGTTCAAGTGAACATTCTATGAGGTTTGGTGTGGCCGGATTTTTGTTGAGGTCTTTGATCCATTTGGACTTGAGTTTTGTGCATGACAATAGATATGAATCTATTTTCATTCTTCTACATGTTGATATCCAGTTATGCCAGCACCAATAGGCTTTAAGATACTGGCCCACTTTGGGCATGATCTCATGTTTATAAATGCAGATAAAAATCATGCATGGGCTTCTTGGCTGCTGGATTTGGTTCAAGTTCCCAGCATATGCAGAGGAGTGCAGATCACTATGCTTTCTGCGAGTTTATTCCCAACTAAATAAACCTTTTTTATACTCCATAACTATTGTGGAACTCCTTTACACACCAATAAATTGGGGCCCACATGGCCTGAGTCCACGCCAATGCCAGGTCAAGCCCTGCCTGCTGCCCTTCACTTTCTCCCACCCAACACAGTTGAACTATCCCTCTGCTGCTGAACTACCCCGGTGGCACACAACTGCACATGGTTTGACTCAGCTGGCCCACTGTGGCAACTTGGCAATTTCCTGTTGGCCTGAGCCCGTGTGACTTGTTACCGCCTATAAAGCAACTGAGTTACTGTTGTTGCCCTCAGGTTTCTGCTGCAACTCCTCTGTGACTTCTCTGGCTTCTGCCAGACCTGCTCTGATTAGGCCGAGCTCTGTCTCTGATAGCAAGGGCACTAACCCTGCACCTGGAACACAGGCTTGCATCCCAGTTTGGATCTGCGAATGCCTGGGCCAAGCTCTGGCCAGTATCTTCACAGTTTGTGACTGTCTATAAGCTCTGGGTTCTTTGATATTCTGCCCAACTCAAACATTCTCTGTATGAGGGTGTGCTACTCTTAAGTAATTAACTAAATTTGTTAGTAATTCTAAGTCTCAAGTAATTCAGGTACTGACCTGGACCTGTCTTACTGTTGCAGCTGTGACACCTGTTGACTAATGATTATTATATATAAAACAATTTTCTGAAAATTATAAGAGAGGTAAGTTAATTTGATTAATAACTAAATAAATAAATTTGAAAATTGCAAGCCAACCCCAAGATAATGGCAGACAGTATCACCATCCAGGTATTTAACAAACTCTTTTTCTTCTATGGATGGAATTCTACAAGAGCTCTATGACCTACCTAGTACATATATATATATATTTTTTTGTGGCCAAGGTGGCTATTAACTTTGTTCTCCTTATTATAACCTTAAAGAAATGGTTGGATAACAGAGTCAAGAATGAGAAACTTTTAGCTGAAAGAAAGAAACAGTCTTTAGCTGAAAGGATTCATACTATTGAAAATTATAATCTTATTTTGACAGGCAAAATTAAATTCATGTCAGTTGGGTTATGGAACCTTGTAAAAGGGTACTGAGAGATTATCTGAAATAATTCATACTGTTGAAACTGACAATAAAAATCTGTTAAAAAGTTATGATAAGCTAGCAGATAGAACAGCCCTCCAGGAAGGAAATCTATGTGCCATCCAAATATTCTCTAAGGATGAAAAGATGTCATTAATGGAAAAATTTGAAATCTTAGGATCACATGTGCAGAATGAGAACCAGAAATTAGTTGACTTGATGAAATCATTAGATATACCCACAGGTCAAGATATTCAGGCTTTCTTTACAAAAGACATTGATAAAAAGATTTTAATTGAATGAGGAACTTGTCAGAACTGACAAGCAAGGAGAGGAGGTACAGGCAAAGGATTTAGTGCCAGTACCCTCACAGTCAGAGATGACTGAAAAGCCAGCAAATACTTAATACCCAAATGAATACACAGAATGCAAGTGGAAACCTATAGGTTTGAAGGACATAAAAGAAATTAAGAAAGCAGTAGTATCTTATGGCATGCATTCACTGTTAGGAGATGGTAAAGCCATGGACTTTAATCAATAATGATTACACCACATGATTGGCTTCAATTAGTCTCAGTGGTGTTAGAAGATGGGCCACAGTTATGATGGAAGTGCTATTGGTGAGAGGAGGCTAAAGCTCTGGAACATCAAGGAAGAGTCAAGGATTTGAGGTTTCCCATGATCAAATTCTTGGCGAGGGCCGTTATGCTGATCCACAGTGTCAAGCTATTTACAGTGAATACATCTTGTCTCTATGCCACACAACAGCCTTGGATTATTGGTACAGGATTCAAGAACTAGGAAGAAGGATTAAATCATATCCAAAGGTCATACAAGGCCCAAGAGAACACTTTAGTGACTTTTTAAAATAATTAATTAAAGTTGTACAAATAAGGGTAACAACAGATCCAGAAACTAGACTTGTACTTACCGAATCTCTGGCTTTTGAAAATGCAAACTTAGAATGCAAAATGTTACTTGGGTCTTTAAAGGTCATATGAGCACCAATGGATAAATAAATCCTGCACACAACCAATGTTGAGTCATTTGACTATAATACTGAGGTTTGAGTAGGAGAAGCAATTTCCAAAGGTGTGAAGAGGCATCAAAATACCAAACTTTTTAATTGTGGTGAACTAGAACATCTGAGAAGGAATTGTATACAAGGCATTCCTAGAAATAATGTTTTCTCTAGTAATGACAAAAACAGAAGGTCTCAGTCTACTGGATTATATAGAAGATGCTGTAAAGATCAACATTGAACCATTGAATGTAGATCAGTAAGAGACAAGCAAGGTAACCTGTTACCATTGGGAAGCTCCTTGTTCAGACATGGTCCAGTCATCCCCAGTCACTGTGGAAGATATAGTTCCCCAGTTATAGAAAATATTAGTATTAGAAAATACAGTGACTATTGTAAAAAAAAAACAAGCATACTGCTCTGGATGACAGAATAAACATGGAGGATGAATCAAAAATTCCAATAGGATAAGGAAACATATACTTTGACAGATTTCTAAAAATGATTAAAAACTAAAGCTAATAAATAACAGTGTAATTGAAGGATTATTTGACATGACCATTATGGACTCAGAATCCAGGCATCTGAATTGGCCTCTTCAGGAGGCAGATGTTCCATTCCTAGGACATAGAACCCTATCTCAAGGAAAACAAAACATGAGTTGGGTTGAATTCATAGGTCCAGAAGAATAGAGAGGAAGGCTGAGGCCATATGTAACAGTGAATCTATGTGGTCATGATCTTTTGCAGCAATGGAATACCTAGCTTAACATTCATGCAGTCTAGAAATGGAACATAAAGCACCTCATATTTCTGGGAAGGATAAAATAAGGTATTATAAAAAAAACTGTTACAAACCATTTAGACCATACAAAAATAGAAAGTAACGAGCCAACTTTCAGAGGTACCAGCAGTCCTACCTTTAAAATGGTCACTTAAGAAACCTATATGGGTTAAACATTGGCCTTTAAAAAAAAGAGAGAAAAGTACTTACCATTTATCAAAAATCAAAGCTGGCTTTTGAGTTGGATAGTGGCTATCCTCACAATCTTAGCATGTTGTTAAAATAAAAATTCAGTGTTTCTTTCTCATATCAGGAGCCACCTGGTATGGGACAGAAGGAAGATAAAATTTGGGGACTACTATTATCAAAGCCCTGTTTTTTTAAAAAAATTTACTTCTCCCCATACCTACTATTGCATCTTGGTACCTCTTGTTAAATATGTGTCTATATTAATAATTTTTAAGTTTTCCACAAGGAACAATAAATTTTTCTCAGTAACCTTTGAAGTTTCCAGGAAGAAAATGTGACATGGAAAATCTTTTTGTATACGTATTGCCTTTATTGGCTAATGAATAAAGAAGCCTCTTTGGCCTGTAAAAGGGTAGAGTAGAACTAGATAGAAAATCTAAAATGAATGGTGTGAGAAAGAAGGCAGAGTCAGAGATATGCCATGTGGCTGCTGTAGGAGACAGATGTGTTGGAATCATGCTGGCAAGCCACAGCCATGCGGCAATACACAAAATAATGAATATGGGTTAATTTAAGTTGTAAGCTCTAGCCAATAAGAAACTAGAACTAATAGGCCCAGCAGTGATTTAGTTAATACAGTTCCTATGTGTTTGTTTCAAGTCTAGGTGCCTGGATAAAAACAAGTAGCCTCCCCCAACAATGATTCCACCTGGTTGATCTGATGTCATTATGCTAATAGTACCACTTTACAATCAGTTTTGGATTTTAAGCTTCCCAAGATAGATGATCCCAACTTGATTAGCTGAGATGGTGAACCTTCTTACAATTTTCTGGCCAGAACCTCAAATAAGATGTTTAGAAAAACCTTTTGACTACTCAGAGACTGTCTGCAAATATACTGGCTAGTTATCTTGAAACTTAACCATCATTTTACTCTTTACAAGATCCCATAGAATAACATCTCCACCATGTCAGCTGGAAGTGAGTCTAGAAAATGACATCCCCTTTTACAACAAAGATTGTCCTTAGGGCTAGGGACATTATTAGCAGTTGGTTATGACTGGTAAAGGGTTGGGGTTGGAAATTAAGTAGGCTCATGGATTTCTCTTAAAAAAATAAAAACAGGGAATGAATGGGATGGAATAATAGGTATATTAGTGTGAACTTACACTAATAATAATAGTAGTAGTGAGATTACTTGTGAGTTGTTTATAGACAATTTACATCAGTATAGATTCTTGTATATTGATATAAATTCAAATTATATTTGTTATATTGAATATGCTTTTATTTATGCTTACAATATTTGTGTACCTATGCAAAATTATTTTGTCATATTGTGTGCATGCACGTTTCTACCTCTGCTTAAGATATTTTGTATATTGATGCAATTTTAGGGTATATTTATTATTGCACTATATATTTCTACCTCTGATCAATATACTTTAACGTTCTTTACATTTTGAGGTCATTATCCTCACTTGCTGCACATTTGTTTAACTTTTTAATACAAAGCCTTAGTCTTTAAGCTATATAGGTATTAAGAATTAAAAACCAATAGTCATCCATGTTTATCATACTTATATTTAGACTAATCAGGTTCTTTAGATGTATAGAGTTTTTATTTCACATAGATAGATAATCTTAAAACACTTCAAAGAACTGTAGAGTTTGACATTTAAATATCTTACGATTCTGTTGATGTAAGACACAATTGTTCCTTGCAGTACTGATCTGTTCCCAAGAGAATGTTGAGCACCAAAGACACTCCACTTGGAGCTTGTTTTCTTCCTGGCAAAACTGACCTTTTTGCAAAAAACTGTCTCTGTCTTGGCTACTGACAAAATGAATAGTGTCCAGTCTAGACAAGCAAGACAGAAGCAAAAAGACTGCCAAACCTTGCCAAGACAGGATAAGACCATTTTTCAAATTTTCCTGCCTCTGAAAATGATCTGTCAGATACTTTATGCTTTAGACAAAATTGGTTGCCCAAATCTTGCAAATGAAACTTGGGGTAATAGTCAGTTATCTCTGTCATTTCTTGCACCTTTTGAAAATTGCT
Organism: Myodes glareolus; assembly: GCF_982192425.1. Classification (NCBI taxonomy): domain Eukaryota; kingdom Metazoa; phylum Chordata; class Mammalia; order Rodentia; family Cricetidae; genus Myodes; species Myodes glareolus. Next base: position 44,125,845 of record NC_142030.1, on the reverse strand, counting down.
TGATTGCACTTCCTGTTTAGTCAAGTAATATTACTTCCCTTCTCAGGTTTTTGATGGGCTTGAAGAATACATAGTCATAGTTACTTTCCTCTCAAGACTTAGGCAAACCATTTTAATATAAGACTTAGACTACTTAGGATAGGATACTATTGAAACATTTATCACATGTTTCTTGTCTGATGTTCATGTTGGTTGTAATTCTAAGTTTTATATATGTTTTTGCCACTTCTTTTACCTAGACAATACTTGATACAAATATCCAGTGTTCTTGCAGTATGTAGTTTTATATTAGGTTTTAGACCTCTCTTATTTGGAGAAAATGGGAGGTGTTGTAGAAATTTCTTCAGTCAATAGCCTATAAGAATCAGTCACTTTGGGCATGGTCTCATGTACTATAAATGTAGATGAAAATTATGTGTGGACCTCTTGACTGCTGGATTCTGTTCCAGTTCCCAGTACATACAGAGGTTTGTGGATCATTACCCTTTCTGTGAATTTATCCCCAAATAAATAAATAAATCTTTGTTATGCTCCATTCTGGGCTATTATGGAACTCTTTTTTACACCAACACCATTTGTTGAATATACTTTCCTTTTTCCATTTTATATTTTTTGTTTTTTGTAAAAAATTAGGAGTTCATAGGTGTGTGGGTCTTTGATTCGAATCCATTAGTCCTCCAATCTGTATTTAGGCTCTTTTCAGTACTGTAGTTCTGTAGTAGAATTTGAAGTGTGGGTTTGTGATGCATCCAGAAATTCCTGTATTGTACAGGATTGTTTTGGGTAGTCTGGGTCTTTTGCTTTTCTTTATGAAGTTGAGTATTGTTTTTTTTCAAGGTCTATGAAGAGTTCTGCTGTATTTGTGATCAGCACTGCATTGAATCTGTAGACTGCTTTAGGTAAGATTGCCATTTTTACTATGCTAATTCTACCTACCTAAGGGCATGGGAGATCTTTCCATTTTCTTGTGTCTTCTTCAATTTTTTCTTCAAAAATTTAAAGTTCTTTCATACAGGTTTTCTACTTGTTTGGTTAGAGTTACTCCAAGATATTTTATGCTATTTGTGACTATTGTGAAGGAAATCCAGAGAATCATCAGAACATACTTTGAAAACATGTACTCCACAAAATTGGAAAACATAAAGGAAATGGACAATTTTCTGGATAAATATCACTTACTAAAATTAAATCAAGACCAGATAAGAAAATTATGTAGACTTATAACTGCTAAAGAAATAGAAACAGTCGTCAAAATTCTTCCAACCAAATAAAGTCCAGGACCAGATTGTTTTAGCACAGAATTCTACAAGATTTACAAAGAAGAACTAATACCAATGTTTCTCAAACTATTTCACACAATAGAAACAGAAGGAACTCTTTTTTTACAAGGCTACAATTACCCTGATACCTAAACTACACAAAGATATTACTAAGAAAGAGAGTTACAGACCAATCTCACTCATGAACATTGATGAAAAAATACTCAATAAAATAGTGCCAAACCGAATCTAAGACCACATAAGAAAAATCATCCACTATGATCAAATAGGCTTCATCCCAGAGATTCAGGGGTGGTTCAACATACAAAAGAATGTCAATGTAATCTACCATATAAACAATCTGAAAAAAAAACCCACCATGTGATCATCTCATTAGATGCTGAAAAAGCCTTTGACAAAATACAACATCCCTTCATGATAAAGGTCTTGGAGAAAGCAGGGATACAAGGAAGGTACCTAAACATAATAAAGGCAGTATAGAGCAAGTCAACAGCCAACATCATTGTATGTCTTAATAGAGCTTTCTATTCCCAGCATGAACATGTGTTTTGTTAAGTCAGAACTGACAAAAATGAAGAAAAGCACTGCCCTCTGTTTCCTCCCCCAATGTGTTCCCTACTTTACAGCGACTTCCATTCTTAGCTTGGTGCTTTTGTTCACAGGACTCCAAGAAAATACATTTCTTCCTCTGCTGGTGACAGCAATATTGCCTTCCTGCTGTGGGAGAGAAGACTGAGCTGTTCATGACTGAGAAGTTCATGTCCTTCTTCTACAGCACCCGTGGAGACTCTTCCTGTTTATAGACCATCCTAATGTAACTGGCATCATATTTTATGTGGGTCAATAGCAATTGTTTATGACTATGCAAATGTTGTTCAGATAAGATATGTTGTAGGAAATTATTTCTTTCTCTTGGCCAATCTTTCCCACCAGGACTAATAATAACCCGACTTTGGCTTTGCCAAGGTTTAAGGATTTGCTTGGAAATTCTTGCTTACTTGTTTCAAATTCATCTTCACTGGTCCTTACCTCTAGTAATTCTTAAATGTTTGTTTTCTCAGAGTAGACTTTCCTATAGTACTCTGTCTCTAGTCCAGAATGATTTCTCTCTGCACCACATATCCTTTCTTTCTGGGCTCTGCCTCATGGGCTTTTTACCAAGTAGCTTTGTTTCTCTTGTGTGTCAAGGTTTTTATTTTCTAGATGTCTCTTTCTCTCATGTTTAAATAGTCTTTTATTTTTGAGATATTTTCAACTATTTACTAAAAAGGGATCAGCATTTCTTAGAGTTTTTTGGTTATCCAACAACTCATTCAGTCCCTACCAACTTATGAGTTTTGTTTCTGTATAAATGGTTTTTGTGTCTGTGTGAATGTTGGTTTTTAGCTGTTTTGATGCCCAGGCTTACGGAGCACTGCTATTTCTTCTTTTCCTGCACCTGCTGTAATATTGGGCAGTAAGTGGGGTCTTTTCTTTATTTTTAAATTTCTTTTTTTCAGAATATTATTTTTAAAGTTCTCATACCAATATATATTTTATGCTATGCATATTCCCCTACTATTTCTGTTCTCAAATGTCCCCCTTGATTTGTTCCTTTGTTATCATAGACAGTTTTAATTCTATTTTCATGTCATATAGTCATAATTTCATGCACATTTTATGTGTCTATAAAATCTAGGAACAACAAATCAGAAAACCCCATAAAATTTGTCTTTCTAATAGTGACTTTATTTGCTTAATGTCTCAAGTCCATCCTTTTTCCTGAAATGATGTAATTTAAATCTTCTTTGTGGTTGAAAAATTTTCCATGATGGATGTACATCACATTTTCTTTTTTTCTGGAACAATAATGAACATTTTAATATATTTTCAACTCCATTTCAGTCCACACAAATAAACTAATTTTCACACAGAATGCACAAAGATATAATTAGACTTTTTAAAAATTGATTTTATTGAGCTGTACATTTTTTTCTCTGCTCCACTCCCTTCCTCTTTTCTCCCCTACAACCGTATTCCATGGTTCACATGCTCCCAATTTACTCAGGAGATCTTGTCCTTTTCTACTTTCATGTACATTAGATTCATGTATGTCTCTCTTAGGGTCCTCCTTGTTGTCTAGGTTCTTTGGGATTGTAAACTGTGGGATGGTTTTCTTTGCTTTATGTCTAAAAGCCACTTATGAGCAAGTACATGTGATAATTGTCATTCTGGGTATGGGTTACCTCACTCAATATAATGTTTTCTAGCTCCATCCATTTGCCTTCAAATTTCAAGATCTCATTATTTTTCTCTGCTGTGTAGTACTCCATCGTGTAAATGTACCACATTTTCCTTATTCATTCTTTGGTTGAGGAACATTTAGGTTGTTTTCAGGTTCTGGCTATGACAACAATGCTGCTATGAACATAGTTGAGAACAAGTCTTTGTGGTATGATTCAACATCTTTTGGGAATATACACAAAAGTGGTATTGCTGGGTCTTGAGGAAGGTTGTTTTGTAATTTTTCTGAGGAATCACCACATTGATATCCAAAGTGACTAGATCAGTTTGCACTCCCACCAGCAATGCAGGAGTGTTTCCTTTACCCCACATCCTCTCCAGCATAAGTTGTCATCAGTGTTTTTGATCTTGACCATTCTTACAGATATAAGATGGAATCTCTGGGTTGTTTTGATTTGCTTTCTCTGATAACTAAGGATGTTGAACATTTCCTTAAGTGTCTCTAAGCCATTTTAGATTCCTCTGTTGAGAGTTCTCAGTCTATACTCCATTTTTATTGATTTTTTGTTCTTTTGATGACCAATTTCTTGAGTTCTGTGTATATTTTGGAGATCAGTCCTCTTTCTGATGTGGGGTTAGTGAAGATCTTCTTCATTTCTGTAGGCTGTCGATTTGTCTTGTTGACCATATCCTTTGCTTTACAGAAGCTTTTCTGTTTCAGGAGGTCCCATTTATTAATTGTTTCTCCTGGTGTCTATGTTACTGGGGTTATTTTTAGGAAGTAGTCTCCTGTGCCAATGTGTTCAAATGTACTTCCCACTTTCTCTTCTATGAGGTTCAGTTTGGTTGACTTTATGTTGAGTTCTTTGAACCATTTGTACTTGATTTCTGTGCATGCTGATTGATATGAGTCTATATTTATTCTTCTACATGTTGATATCCAGTTATGCCATCACCATTTGTTCAATATTCTTTCTTTTTTCCATTTGATATTTTTTACTTTTTTGTCGAAAATCAGGTGTTCATAGGTGTGTGAACTAATATCTGTGTATTCAATTCTGTTCCATTGGTCCTTCTGTCTATTTTTATGCCAATACCATGCTGTTTTCAGTACTTTAGCTCTGTTTTGGAGTTTGAAGTCAGGGATTGTGATGCTTTCAGAAGCATCCTTTATTGTACAATGTTATTTTGGCTATCCTGTTTTTTTTTTTTTTTTTTTTTTTTTTTTTTTTTTTTTTTTTGCTTTTCCACATGAAGTTGAGTACCATTCTTTTGAGGTCTGTGAAGAATTTTGCTGGGATTTTAATGGGCATTGCATTTAATCTGTGAAATGCTTTTGATAAGATTGTCATTTTTATTATATTGATTTTATTTACCCAAGAGCACAGGAGATCTTTCCATGTTCTGTTATCTTTTCTAATTTCTCTCTACAAAGACTTGAAGTTCTTGCCAAACTTCCACTTGCTTTGTTAGAGTCATACCAAGATATTTTGTATTAATTATGGCTATTGTAAAGGGTGCTTCCCCAATTTATTTTTCAGCCCAATTAATTATTGTTTGTATATTGGAGGGCTATTGATTTTTTTTAACATTTCACAGTAAACATAGGTGTATTTAAGTTACATGTATGAACACACACACAATAAACAGGAATTGGGCAAAGTGGATGCTCTTGGTGGGGCCCTACCAAAGGCATGCCACTGCATAAAACACACAGGTATCAGAGTCAACACTGGGGAACCAGACAGGAAATATCTCCGCAAATATGGCGGAACATGGTCACCTGACCTGGCTCTTAGTTAAGATGGCGGTGAAGTCACCTTACTTCAGTTAAGATGGTAGTAAGGTCACATGTTGTATGGAAGAGAGACCTAGAGGCGTGATCTGCACTGTTACCCAGCCTCCATGCCACAAGACGCAGCAGGAAGCAAAAGGCTGAAATTGAAAACAGCTACCTCGTGGATCCAACCAAACTTGTAGGCAGCAGTAGCTGTAGCAGGGACAGTTTTAATAAAAGCCAAGCCATGAGACACAGACAAAGTGAGGGTTTATTCCATAGTTGAAAACGTGAAAACAGCGGCACCACAAGGCTTATAATGGGCCATCTCCCCTCTATAGGTAGGGTGTGAAAATGGCGGCGACACCACAAAGCCTATAGAAAGACATCTCTTGTCTACAGGTGGGGTGCTGAAGCCTGACTGGCTTTGGTCAGGGAGACTTGGAAGCCAGAGAGGCCAGAGGCTGCTATGAGTAATCTCTCACGGCAGGGACCACTGATGCGTGGTTCAAAAAAAAAGGAAAAAAAAGGATAAAGAAAATTCTGAGGACCCTGGTTCCCCAGTAGAATGCAGTACACAGCATGTGCAATAAAAAAGGATAATAATAATAATAATAAACGAATGTTAAAGAACTACTCCTCTTCAGCAATATTTTGAGAGGTTTATGATTTTTGTTTGGTTTATTTTGTATCCAGCCATCTCACTGAAGGTGTTTGTCAGCTGTAGGAGTTCCCTGGTCATATTTGTGGGGTTTCTTATGTACACTTTCATACACTCTGCAAATAGTAATACTTTGACTTCTTCCCTCCAATTTGTATTCCCATGATCTCTTTTTGTTGTTTTATTGTTCTTGCTAAAACTTCAAGTGCTATATTGAATAGACATATAGAGAGTAGACAGCCTTGTCTTGTCCCTGATTTCAGTGGGATAGCTTTAAGATTCTCTCCATTTAATTTGATATTTGCTATTGGCTTCTAATATCTTGGAACTTTATCTTGCTGCATGGAAGTTGTATAAGTCTTCTCTGGCTGTTCACAGGGAACATAGTCAAAGTGGTAATGTAGCACAATGGTTATGAGTAAAGGCTATCAAATCTTACTAAAATGCAAAGTTCAACTTTTCCTTCTGAGAAATAGGATTTTAATAGTCACCTCAATGAGCTTTTATAAGAAGCTAATGTATGTCAGAAAAGCAAAACTTCCAGTCCTGTGTAGGGTGCTCCATAAGTGGGAAGGACTTTTATATTATTATTATGCCATTTCTTTAGTATCTCCATATGACCTTTAAGAAACAATAAGGCCAACATGACAAGTTAAGTTTGTTCCCTGGATTCTTGGAAAGCAGGGAAACTTTGTGCTACCAGGTCCCACCATGTGTTGTATATTCTACTGAGTCTGCTGGTGAAACTTTAAAGTCTTCCCAAGAAGTCACTTCCTCTCTTTTTTATGAGTGTTTTCTTCCATTGTGCTCTGTTTTTTAAAATCATTGTTTTCTTTCTCTAAGCTGTGCATGAATAGATGTTTGAGGTAATAAAATAATGGTGGATACTCACATGCCAGTCACTGGACTTGCTGCTCTTCTTGCCTTTTCTCAGCAATGGTACTGTTTCTCTTCATTGTGAAGATATAGAACACTGTGCTCAGAGCACAGCAGCTATTTTCTTTTCTTTTCTTTTTTTTTTCTTTTAGTAATTTTATTAAATTATAAAAAGTTTCCATTTACGCCCCTCTTCCCAACGCCCTCCCACTCCCCCCCTCCCTCTCCTCCTCCCTCTTTGTCCCCAAGGGAAGTCAGGGTCTCCTGCCCTGTGGGAAGTCCAAGTTCCTCCCCCCTCACTCCAGGTCCAGGAAGGTGAGCATCCAAACAGACTGGATCCCAAAAATCCAGTATATGCAGAGGAAACCAGTCCCAGTGTCATTGTCAATGGCTTCTCGGAAAGACTGCAGGCCAGCCACATTCAGAAAATCCAGCCACATTCAGAGAATCTGGTTGGATCACATGCTCGTTCAGTCACGGTCCATCTGGCCTTGGTAAACTCTCATTAGATCCGACCCCTTGTATCAGTGGGTGATAGTATCCCTCGCAGTCCTTCGTCATTTTCTTCCTCCTTTTGCTCCTCGTTTGGAACTTGGGGGGCTCAGTCCGGTGCTCCAACGCGGGCCTCCATCTGTATCGTCATCCAACGCCAGGTGAGGGATCTATGGTGATAAGCAAAATATTCATCAGTATGGTCACGGGCCAAGGCCGGTTCAGGCACCCCCTCCTCTGTCCAGAGAACAATCTGGGGATCTCTCCTTGGACCTGGGATCCCATATATAATCAAGTTTCCTGTAAACTCTAATATGACTCCCTTAGTTAAAATATATTCTTCCCTGATCCCACATTCATCCTTCCTCCCTTCCCCCCATCCCGGTCACCCGAGCTTTCTCCATTCCTCCCCTACTCCCTTCTCTCTAACCCTCTCCCCTTCCAACAACCCTCCCACCACCCCCCCCCATGCACCCAAGGTTACCTGGGACTCTTGACTATTTCCTACCTCCTGGCGGATAGGTAAATAATCTTCATCAGGTTCGTCTTCTTATTTAGCTTCTCTAGGATCACGAATAATAGGCTCAAAGACCTTTAATTATGGTTAGAATCCACTTATGAGTGAATACATACCGTGTTCCTCTTTTTGGGTCTGGCTTACCTCACTCAGTAAAGCGTTTTCTATGTCCATCCATTTGCATGCAAAATTCAAGATGTCATTATTTTTTACCGCTGAGTAAAACTCTAATGTGTATATGTTCCACACCTTTTTTAACCATTCTTCTATTGAGGGGCACCTAGGCTGTTTCCAGGTTCTGGCTATTACAAATAGTGCTGCTATGAACATAGTTGAACAAACGCTTTTGTAGTATGTTTGGGCATCTCTAGGGTATATTCCCAAGAGAGGAATTGCTGGGTCCTGAGGGAGGTTGACTCCCAGTTTCCTGAGAAACCGCCACACTGATTTCCAAAGTGGCTGCACAAGTTTGCATTCCCACCAACAATGGATGAGTGTTCCCCTCATTCCACACCCCCTCCAGCATAGGCTATCATTGGTGTTTTTAACTTTAGCTATTCTGACAGGTGTAAGATGGTATCTCAAAGTGGTTTTGATTTGCATTTCCCTGATCGCTAAGGAGGTTGAGCATGACCTTAAGTGTCTTCTGGCCATTCGAAGTTCATCTGTTGTGAATTCTCTGTTCAGATCAGTACCCCATTTTTTAATTGGGTTAATTAGAGTTTTAGTGCCTAGTTTCTTGAGTTCTTTGTATATTCTGGAGATCAGACCTATTTTCCAAACAGCGACTGTTGTCTTCCAGTAGCATCTACAAGTCTAGGTATTGTACTGTTTGGTACATCACTATTCTTGGAAAGTACATGTAGCTCTTTCCAGAAGTAGTCATGCTTCTCAGTGCTAGGATCCTAACCACATTTCTGATTTTAAAGTAATTAACTTACCTTAGTTATTATTAATTATTTCAGAGTCACAATTTTACACATTTCAAAGATCCGTGTTTTTCAAGCTTTTGCTCATTAACTTAAGAATCCATTGATAATTCTTCATTGAAAAAGATGTTGTTTACAAAATTACAATTCCCTAATTCCCATCTTTAATCTGTACTTATTAATTGGCAGCTGAACTATTTGAAAGGGGATTTTTATATTTATTTATAACAGTGTGTCCTGTTGGATAATTTCATTCCAATAAATGTTCATTTGCCCCAATATCTTTGTGATTTTTATATTTCTCTGTTTAGTCAACAGCTCCTTCAAGATGACTTTGGGTATTTTTGACAAGTCCCCCAAGAATTTTTGTGCCCTTCTTGCTCTTTTAATCTTTCTTCAGAAAGTATTTCTGAATGATAGTGAAGCTATGCCATAAAAATCTAAGTGTCCACTAATAACAACTTACAATTAGACTGAATGGGAATAGGTGGAGGAAGAGATCTAGATCTGTCTGACTATCCAAAGGAAGACTTACATGGGGGCTTTCCAGTATACATGAATCCTATTTTAGTATACCATGTAATAAAAACACTTTAACACTCCCTTAGCATGTACTAACATTTTGATCTCAAAATTACACACAAAGCAAGGTTCTTTCTATCACTTTCATGCCATGTAAGTCCTCCAGTCACCCAACACAGCTCCCTTCTCTACAAGACATGAGTATGGAACTGAAGCTACTCAGATGTTCAGACAGGACTATGGACAGCTTACTTACCCATTACTTCTGTAATTTGACTTCAGCAGCACTCCTGTGACATACTGAAGGAACATTGTACTTTGATGGGTGCCATGAGTAAAATGCTGATGGAAGAGACAGACATCTTTGTAAAACCAGATCCACATCTGGATCTTAGCTGAAGTGAGGAAAACACCCTTTCTTTTGTCCTCATGTGAACTTTGTTCCCTGAGATTGAGGCAACAGAAATATTGTTCTCAAACTTCTAACACTTATTTTAAAATCAGCTCTGTCAGCTTCTATTGCTAGTTTCTTTCTCCAAGTACATGGAAATGTAACTGAAACACTGAAGAATGAACAGTCATCATTTCATCCCATTTGGTCCCATTCTCCCTATGAATGACCAATCTAAAATAACAGATACAAATCATAGATCCCCAAACACAGGGTTTCTGGACAGCAATATCATTGGCATCGGGGGGCTGAAAACTGTTTTGAAGGGTGCCTGGACCCTGTAGGAGAGTGAGCAGAAGCCTGGCCTTCACTCACTGCCTGCATGTATCATCCTTTTCTCAAAAGTTCAGACAACCAAGAGACTTAAATCAGTGCCAGTTGAGAATGAAGAAGTTAAAACCATCCTGCACTGTGTGTGCCAGCCTACAAGAGATGCTCAATGATCTAAGGACATTTATACCATGTACAAATGCCTCTGTTCCTACTTCTTGTCATGGCCTGTATCCTGATTCTTTACTCACTGAAGATACTGTGGTTAGATATTCAGTGTCTCTTGTTACATCTATCATGATTCAACATCTATTCTTGGCATGAAACAGAAGTTCAGTCTGAACATATGCTAATTCCCTGTGCTTTGTTTACTTTAACCATCTCCAAGCTTGTTTCCCAGTCCTACATCCTAACTCCTAGGTAAATCTCCAGCTTGCATTAGGGTACTCATAAGGATCCAACATCTATGAGTGCCTGTACATACTTATTTAGAACTCTATGGCATCTTTAAGCAGGAGAATTGAAGGCATACATTTATTTTCTGGACTTGTTGGTATGGGAGGTCCTTCTGTATATGTGTTGCTTTTATTGGTTAATGAATAAAGCTGCTTTTGACCAATGGTTTAACAGAGTAAAGCCAGGTGGAAAATTCAGACAGAGATGTAGAGAGAGAGAGTTGGCAGAGTTGGGGAGAAGCCATGTAGTCACCATAGGAGACAGATACCCCCACCTGAGCCTGCCAGAAATTTGCCTGTAGGCCACAACCTCATGTGATGCATAGATTAATGGAGATGGGTTAGTTTAGAATATAAGAGCTAGCTAAAAATATGCTTAAGCTATTGGCCAAACAGTATTGCAAATAATGTAGGTTCTGTGTGATTATTTCGAGTCTGGGCAGCTGGAAACGAATGAACAGCCTCTCACCAACACCCTGTGGCCTAATCCCTTTGCCTGTATCTTGGTTAAAAGTAAAAACAAATCTCAACAGATATTAGTGTAGACAGCATATGGTTTTTCCAGGTGCTGTGATGTCTGTCCATAATTCAAGTTCTAAGGAGACTGAGGAAGGAGACTCTCAAGTTAAAAACCTCAAAATCATCCTGGGCAATGTAGAGAGTCTGTCTGCCTGTACCCACCCTCAGAAAAAGCTGCATGGACTTTTTCAACATAGAGTTAGAAACCTGGCAGAAATCATAGACTATGTAACCTTAGCAAATTAGTGCACTTTCCATATTTCTTTTATTCTTTTAACCTATCATCATAGGTTTCTTGTGAAAATTGACCATTTTTAACTCTACTGTCTATTAGCCATGCACGTACCTATCTTAGTTACTATTCTATTGCTGTGAAGAAATTCCATGACTAAGGCAACACCTATAAATAAAACATTTAATTGGTTTGATGTGGTGATATTTTGCTTGGTTTTACAAATAAAGCTTGCCTGATGATCGGAGGATATCCTATCTCTACAAGTCCTCAGACTGTCTGCCATCTCTACAAAACCTCAGACTGAATATGAGATTCTGTCTCCTCCCACCTTATATTCCTCTCTCTTTCCAGTCATATTACTTCCCTCTCCACCTCCCTAGTGCTGGGATTAAAGGTGTGAGCCACAACCACTTGGCTATGTTTCTCTTTTAGAGATCTTGTGTAGTCTAGGAGGACCTTGAACTCACAGAGATTCATCTGCCTCTGTCTCCTGAGTACTAGGAATAAAGGTAGGAATAAAGGAATAAAGGTGTGTGCCACCACTGTCTGACCTTTATGGCTAGGGTGACTACCTCTGCAGTCTCTTATTCAGGTCAACTTTATTTATTAAAGCACAAATAATGCAGTTTTAGAGGATATGATCTTCATGGGAGGTTGTAGGCAGGCATGCCACTGGAGCAGTAGTTGAGAACATTATATCGTAATCTGCAAGTAACAGGCAGAGAGAGAGAGAGAGAGAGAGAGAGAGAGAGAGAGAGAGAGAGAGAGAGAGAGAGAGAGAGAGAGAGACTGAGATGGATATGGGCCTCCTCTGGGGGTCTTTCTCATTCAAACCACCACAAGATGCATAGCACATATCTCTATCTATCTATGCACCCATTACTGTTCTCATCAATATCCTATTTCTATGTCTAGCATTAGTTGCTCACTGAATGAAATAGAGAGCAACATTAATATGAGTGAAATCCTATTACTGATACCACCAGAGACATCACATTCTTTTTCTCATGTCTTCACTGTAAGAAAACTTCACAAAGTTGGCTTCTTTAACATAAAATGAAAGGAAGTGTTTTGTAAACTATACACTGACAAGCAGTTCAGATCCAACATAAATAAATAACTCAATAATTCAATAAGAAAAAAAGAGGGAACTGTCCCTTCTTCAGTCTATGAAGTGTAACAAGTATGTAGTACCATATAGCTACCACTAGAACATCTTACAGTCTAGATGCATCCCACATTCTGACTAATTCTCTTTTTCTTCCTACCCCTAAGTACTTAGCGATCATGACTATGATTTTTCTATCTTCATAGCTTTGTATTTTCCAGAATGTCACAGAATGGAAATGGCATAGTCTATAGTCTTTCCTTGTGGTTTCTTTTATTTAGCAGTATGCATTTATTCTCTCTATAAATTTTCATAGCTTGGTGCCATGGACATTTGAATTCACTCACTTCTCCAGAAACATTTTGTTCATACCCTGAGTATAGACTATATGTTTCCTTAGAGAACTGATTTTCCACAAATCTGCTGGTTTTAACATGTGATTTGTCTGACTTTATCTTCTGTGTGCTGGACTCACGATGTGTACTTCCATGACCACCAAAATTTTGAATAATGAATAAATCTACCATTGATGCTCACGTGCCAGCTTTTAGATGAATATTAATTTTCCAAGCATGTGATTCAATATCAAGGAGCACAACTACCTGGCCACTGTTTCGTTTATAAGAAACTGTGAAACTATCTTCCAGCATGGCCAAGAACTGGTACAACTTTCCTTTGTTTTCAGTCTTTGCCAGTGTAGGCATTGCCAGCATCGAGGATCTTAGTGGTTTAGTAGCTGGGCTGTGTATTTATCACTGCTCCAGCAAGTCTTGCTCTTAGTTGCACTGTTTATCTTATTCCACAAATTGTAAGGATGTGAAGGTTTCATTCTGGGCTATGCACTGTTTTTCTGTGACTGAAGCACTCAGACACACACGTGCTACACACACAGCCATTGTTCTTAGGCATTAGTCCTAGGAAGGCAATGCACAAACTCAACTTCTTTCTCAACCTTGAGAGCATGGTGCAGTGAAGGAGCTCACACTAAGATAAGGAATTTTTCCTTTTTTTTTTCTTTTTGAGTGTCATGGATGTTTTGCATTGAAGCTGGAAAAGGTCATATAAGAAAGAGCTGAGAGATAATAGTATTGGTTAGAAAAAGATAAATAATTCATCTGAATATACCTTCTTTCTGAATATAATATATTAAATTTTGAATTCTGATATATAGTCATATATAGATGGACATTTGGAACTTGAGTTCAGATATCTAAAAAAAAATTAGAGTATGATTTATTTTGTTTAATATCATGCTTGCTTTCTGCATCCATTTTCACCAGAAAACATACTTTTATTCTTTAGAAATGAATAAAACTCCATTTTGTGTCCATATGTAACTATATGTGTGCATGTGTATGCACGCATGCTTGTACACACACATACACATTTTTATGCACTCATCCATTGTTAAACTCCTAGAATAGTTCTACACTCTATTATTATGAATAATGCTGTTCTTTCTAGTATACGGTGAGTTAGATTCATTCAGGCATATATCCAGAAGTGAGATAGGACATATGTATTTTCCATAATAATTTTCATAGAGCTGAATTTATATTTTCAAAAAGCAGACATATGTGTTCCTCTATTGCAATATCTATATCAGCATCTGTTATTTGTTTTATGTTTTTTCTATCTTAAAATAACATTTTATTTATTTTTTGAAAATTTCACAAATATATATCATATAATAAACTCATAAACAGAGTATAGCTATACCTTATTGTTCTTTTACTTCCAAACACAACCCCAAGTATGTCAAAGACTCCTCTAACGCATTTCCCTCCTAACTCATTGTTCTTGTTTGTTTGTTTACTTTTAATCCATTGAAACCAATTAGTGTTTTCCCTTTGAGAATGGGTGTGGACACATCCACTGGAGCCTGGGCACCTTACTGGTGGTCAACTCCAAATGAAAACTTGCTATCTTTCTCCCAGTCACCAGCAACTATCAATAGCTCTTCAGCTAGGAGTTAAGCCTCATGCATCCCATCTTCCTTATATGCTGGAATTTTCAGTTGACTTTATCTTGTGCAGGGTAGGGGGTAGGTAATCACTGCTGTTGGGAGTACAAATGAGGTAACAGCCAAGTCAGGTCCAGAAGGCAGTGTTTCACCATGCTCTTCTCCTCCATGCTGTGGGTTTTATATTCTTTCTGCCTATTCTCTTATGGTATGTTTAGACATTGGGGAAAAGAGTGAGATTTATATAGATGGCTAATATTCACCTGAGCTCTCACAGTCACTTATTATTATATTTTAATAGTTGAGAATCTCCCTATTAACGGTGACTCACTGCAATAAGAAATTTCTCTAACTAAGGTAAAGAGCATCACAAACATGTGGATATAAGCATAAATATTTAGAAAATGGCGTGTCAACAGAAACATTTAGAGAAAATGACATTAGTAAATTCTCCCCCAGAGCCTATGAGCTCCACAGCCATGTTTTTGTCTTTGTTTTGATTATTGTTTTGTTGTTCTTGTTTTTGTTATTATTTTTGCTTCCTATGCTTGCAAGAAGAACCATTGGAATTCTCCTGTGGAGAAGGCCACAAATATAATCAAGAGAACAACTGGTTGTCCCATAAATAATCTTACCATTATTGCACTAGGAGACACATTTTGCCTAGTCCATTTGTATTGTGGTCTAAAGGGTACCTGCACTGGGACATTAAGATCATTAATGTATTTTTTTTCCTGGAAGCTTGCACAGCACATACCAGACTGTGCAAACTAGCCAGCATGAAGTTTTTTGCTTAGTTCAAGATCGATGTCTGTGTCCTGCAACCAAAGTGTGTTGTATCTTCATCAAGGGGGTCTTCCTATCTATGATACTTAGCCAATTGCAATAGCATTAGCCCATGCTGTTTTAGGTGCCCTTTGAGAGAAATATCCCATGTCTGATATAACAAAATTGACCTTAAATTTGTGTCAATAAACCAAGATCTATACTAATGCAAATTATTCATCTCTATAGCATATCCTCCTTTAAATGTTCACACTGCTTCCTCCTATTTGGGGGTGTTGTTAATCAGGTCTTTTATGTGTATTCTGTGTGCTAGGTACAACTCAATCAGCAGTTGGGCAAAGTAATTTTTTGAGGGGTGTTTATGGTGACCTTTCAGGGGGTCCTGTTCCATCATACCACACCAGTCTGGAAGCAATCCACAGGTTCTTATCCTCTGTGGAAACAAGAGAAGAAACTCTTTTCCAAAGCAACATATCCTTAGACTCAAATTTTGGAATCAAGATCCCTTTATGTTGGTTTAACTTAGCAGTTCATACAATAAAATGTCTCTCTCTACTTAGCTTCTTCACAGTCAAAATCTTCAAAGAAAACACAATAATAATACATAACCCAGACTCTCTGTAAATTACACATTCAATATTTACATAGAAAACAAAAAATTATGAACTAGGACCCACATATTAAAAAAATACAGAATTTGGTTTTGGGGCCTGAGTGGCAACTTGTGTAAAATTTCTAGGTTCACAGATCTACATGTGGATTTTTCATTACATCTCAGCAATATTTAATTTTATAAAATTTTCTGCAGACAGTTATACAGTCCTTTGGGTCTATAGCTATGAACAGTGAGCTGGGCAATGTGACAGCTCAGTTCCTAGCATTTTAAGAAATTCCAGATTAAAGCCACAGCAGTCACTCCAGATTACACTCCCCCCAGTAGTGTGTGAGAGTCCTTTCCTATCACAGCCACTCTAGTACTTGCTGTTCTCTGTACTCCTGTAGTTGACAGTGCTGACCAACTAAGATGGGGTGGAGTCTTAAAGTTGTTAGTTAGCATCTGCATTTTCCTGACGGATAAGGATGCTGAGAACTTTTTGAATTATTTACTAGCCATTTGTATTTCTTCTTTTGAGAACTTTCTGCTCAGTACCATAGAGCAGTTTTTAAGGTGTGTGCTCTCACTATGTAGCCCTGTCTCGCCCAGAATGTAATTTGTAGATCAGGCTGGCTGAAAACTCAGAGACTGGCCTGCCTCTGCCTTCCAATGTTTGTACCACCTTGTCAGGCTTGGCTGCTTTGATTTTTAATGTTTAAATTTTAGGATCAATTTTTGTATATTTTATAAAATATTTTTCCCATCAGATGTATAGCTAGTAAAGATTTTGTCTTGTTCTGAGACTTATTTTCTCACTCAATTGACAGTTTTGGTATTATCTTCTAATGTGGCCCTTATTAAAAAATTACTTTTGACTGTTATATTTTTTCTTGGTAATCTTAAAGTTTTACCCATTGTATTTACAAACCTAATTTTTGAGACTGCTAGAATGGCAGAATTTCCTAAGATGGACACTTTATTTTACAAATTTAAATAAAATGGTCATGTTAGTCAATGCAAATTCATGTGACCTTTGCTTCTCTAAGCAAGAAAACGGTGCTGAGAACACTTTAACATCTTTAACAAAATTAAAAATATCCTGGAGCTTTTATGTTTAAACCAAGTTTATTGCTAAGTAAAAACAACAATTAATTTGGAGAGTTTCAGTTTTCCTCAAAGAATCTATTAAACCATAACCTTCATCCACCCAGAAGACAGATGACTATGGCTGAGGACCTGTGATCTTAGGATTCATTTCATTGTAGGCCTAAGTTAGTATTGGTGTGAGGATTATGGAAAATAACTGTAAAGGTTACAAACTGGCCCCAGCTTTGTCTTTATTTCCTGCCTCTTTCACACCACATTCAAAGCAATTTCCATAGTTTTATATTTAATTATGTATATTTATTTTTATTACAAAAATTTATTCATTTATTTTTATTTTTTTTTATTCTCTCATATATTATATCCTGACTGCAGTTTTACCTCCCTTCTCCCATCCCAGTTTTCCCCTTCTCCTCATTTCTCCTCAGAATAGGGCAGGGCTCCCATTGATACCAACAAAACATAGCATATCAAGTTTCCCTTGTATAAGGTAACTCAGCAGGAGAAAAAGAGTTCCAAAAGCAGTCAAAAGAATCAGAGTCAGCCCCCACACCCATTATTAGGAATCCCACAAGAAGACTAAGACACAGAACTATACTATACCATTCATGCCCCAGACCTAGACCTGCCCCTAGGCTCCCTATTTGTTGGTTCAGTCTCTGTGAGCTCCCATGAGCCTAGGTTAGCCAGTTCTGTGGGTTTTCTAGTTGTATCTTTGATCCCTCTGGTTCCTACAATCCTTCCTCTCCCACTTCCACAAGATTCCCTGAGCTCTGCTGGGCAGGGGCAATGTACTTTTTCATATTGAAATTGATTAAATTTACCTTGGAGATTGGAGATAAGCCTTCGTCTGCCTTAACTTGGTCATCCCAGACAGTCACTAAAGCAATATTTCTTAGAAATTCACTGTTATCCACCTATACTTAATTTTGCTGGGGACTCAGCTCCATTGTTTCTTCAGGAAACCTTCCCGGAAGCCTTTGCTGATATGCTCTATCCCTCACCGTGATTGGCAGACTACGCAAAACAACAACAACCAAAATGTCCTCTTGCAGTATTCTTCAAGCCCCTACCATCTCTAACTAACACCACATTAAGATCATCATTTCAGTGCTAAATGTATAGTAAGCATGCAGTCACTACAGCAATGCACGCCAGCTCATGAGAACAGTTCTAATTTATATTTATTCCTTTGCTCTCTCTCTCTCCCTCTCTCTCTCTCTCTCTCTCTCTCTCTCTCTCTCTCTCTCTCTCACACACACACACACACACACACACACACACACACACTCACACACTCACACACAAACACATTCACACAGGGGCATGTATACACATATACGTATGTATACACACACATGATATACATAGTCTGAAAATGTTGGTTTAAAAAACCCTAATGTACGATTTTTTTTTGTTAAATATCATGATTCCTCATTGCCTTCATATACTTTTCCACATAGAGGTTTAGGTAAAACTTAATATTTTTTGTCATTAAACTATGTCATTTCAAATAATCTCATATGATGGTTTTATATCTTTGGAAAGATTAATTTTAACACTTAGATTTGCAAAGCAAGCCATTAACTTGATTTATTATGAAACAGAAAACTTACTTAATTTGACCAGACACCATGCTGCCAAGTAATTTGACAGTGATGATATTGTTTTTCCCTCAGTGACTGAGATTAACAATGTCAATTTGCTAAGTTAATGCTTGTGTGAATATTGTCAATAAATAATTGAATGAATGAGTTGACTAAACACAAAGCAGTTTCTAATATCAGGACCTCCAAACTCAATTTGATCAAAGAGGCTACATTTCCAATATTGCGTAAGACACAAACATTCTCTGTCTGATGAAAGAATCAAACGATGAAATTAAATGATAGCAATTATTATCTAAACAATTTGTTTGAGAAGCAACAATCCTCTTTCTGTAACAGCTGTTGTGAAATTTTCAACTAAAGAAACATGCAGTTACTACAATATTTTGATTTGCTAAAATTTCCTTTAATGAATCTTATAGAGATATGCAATCACCCAACTAAATAAAGTCTTTCCTCTTTTGAATCATAGAAATGTTATACAATTAAGATGGAATAAAGTCTTTGTTAGGCAGTTAATTTTGAAGTGAATTTTGAATTACATCTACTTTCTCTTCCTTCCAAATTTTGCTTTCACCATTTTTTTGTTAAAGCTATCTTAACAGGGTCTTTGGTCTGGAAAATACACACCAAATGCACTTCACAGTTAGGGAGGAGTTTGTCTTTGACACAAGGGATTTCTTTCATGCAGCTCTAAATAGACATGGAAAGCCTTGTGTATTAACCACTTAATTTTTGATAAAGTGAATTTGTCCTTAATTGGGTTCTGTTTGAGCAAAGCGAAGAAGTGCTTTAAAAAGCAGGAATACATTAACTCCACAAGAATTTGAAATCTTCTAAATTCTCTTCTTTTACTCTATAATTTGTATTGAGAGAAATAAAAAACGGGTCAGAGTGACCTAATTGTTTCCTGCGTGAATTATGCTATTTAGGCTAGACTAAAACATTTCATACGTGACAAGAGCCAGGAGCTGATAACAATAGGGAGAGCATTGCTTCAAGGATAGCCAAGAACTGACCAACTAAAAATGTGGCCATAGTATACTTCATCTACATACCCCAAGGACAGATAAGAAAGGGTCAACTGACAACATACTTATGTCCATACTTCATTTGCATAATGATATCATGCTCATTGAATTTAGAACCCTTTTGTAATCATTTGCTGTCCTAAACTAGGTCCATGTATGCAAGTTAGGTGAGAACTGGTGGTCCTGCAAGATTGTCTATAAAATGTCCTGTAATCTCTGGAAGGGAGCTCCTCCCACCATCACTGTATTGAGTGTGCTGGACAAATTCCTTGCCTAGCTTGTACTGTTCTTTGGAATAAACCTTGCTTTTGCATCCAAGTCCCAGATCCCTGGTGGTATATTTTGGGGGCAAGAGTCTGGGCACAACAGTATCAAAAAGCGGAAGTTCCATTTATTCTATGAGTTATCTTAATTATGACCCTATCCTAAAAGATACAGTGTCATGCTTGGTGTGCTCAGTGTGGCAATCTCCTGGCATCAGGATTTGGTGAAAGACACCTAAAGTTGAGAATGCAGGCTATGACTGGCAGCTGGGTGGTTAAGATTATGCTAGCCACTTTGTCAAAACCCAGGTGTTCATAGGTGTGTGGATTAATATCTGTGTATTCAATTCAATTCCATTGGTCAGCCTCTCTGTTTTTATGCCAATACAGAGTTGTTTTTGTTACTGTAGCTCTGTAATAGAGCTTGAGGTCAGGGGTGGTCATGCCTCTGGGTGTTTCTTTATTGTATGGAATTGTTTTGGCTATCCTGGACTTTTTTTGTTTTTCCATATGAAGTTGATTATTGTTCTTTCAAGATGTGTGAAGAATTGTGTTGGGATTTTGATGGGAATTGCATTCAATCTATAGATTGCTTTTGGTGGGATTGCCATTTTTACTATGTTGATCCTACCTATCAAATAGCATGGGAGATGTTTCTATTTTCTGGTATCTTCTTCAATTTCTTTTCAAAGACTTAAAGTTATTGTCAAATATGTCTTTCACTTCTTTGGTTAGTGTTACCCCAAGATATTTTGTGTTATTTGTGAATATTGTGAAAGGTGATGTTTCTCTGATTTCCCTCTCGGCTTCTTTATCATTTGTGTATATGAGGGATATCGATATTTTTTTGAGTTGATCTTTTATCTTGCCACATCACTGATGGTATTTATCAGCTGTAGAAGTTCTCTGGTAGAGTTTTGGGGGTCGCTTATGTATACTATCATATCATCTGAAAATAAAGAAAGCTTGACTTCTACCTTTTCAATTTGAATTCTCTTGATCTCCTTTTGTTGTCTTATTGTCATCAAGAACGATGTTGAAGAGATATGGAGAGAGCCTTGTCTTGTTCCTGATTTTAGTGGAATCGCTTTGAATTTCTATCCATTTAATTTGATGCATATTGCTTTTATTGTATTTACATATGTTCCTTGTATCCCTGATCTCTCCAAGACCTTTATCATGAATGGGTGTTGGATTTTGTCAAATGCTTTTTCAACATCTAATGAAATGATCATATTTTTTTTCTTTCAGTTTATTTACATGATGGATTATATTGCCCGATCTTGACTTGCCTTGTAGACAGACTGATGAACATCTTAAATATCACCATAGAACCTTCATCCAGCAACTGATGGAAACAGAGGCAGATACCCACATTGGTGCACTGGACTGAGAGATCCCCAAGTCCAGCTGAAGAGTGGGAGGAATGAAAAGAGGTCAAGATCATGATGGGTTCACTCACTGAAACAGTTTACCTGAGCTAATGAGAGATCACCAACTCCAGTCAGACTTGGAAGGAATAAGCATAGGACCAAACTAGTCCCTCTGAATGTGGTTGACAGTTGCAATGCTGGGACAGACTGAGGGGCCACTGGAAGTGAGTGGCACCAGGATTTATCTCTACTGCATGTACTGGCATTTTGGGATCCTATTCTATTTGGATGTATATCTTGCTCAGCCTAGATAAAGTAGGGAGGGCCTTGGATCTTCCCCAAAACAATGTGCCTTACCCTCTCTGAACATTAGGTGGGGGTGGGTGGGGGGGTTTGTGCAGGGAATGGGAGGAGGGGAGGAAGTGAGCACTTGGATTAGTATTTTTTAAAAACCTAATAAATTTTAAAAAAGATTATGTTATCCACAAATCTCATATAAACCACTTATAGACACACTTGGATTCTTAACTTTGAATATTTCCTTTAATTTTGTACTTTCTTCTTTTTAATGAGTATATATTCATTGCAAAAATAATTTTGTTATGACCTTCTAATAAATGTGTATCATTTATTTTGACATTGTCATATTTTCCTCTCACTGAAGTCTTCTGATATTCAGACTTCCTGAATACTAGAGTTGCACCTGAAAAATGTGCAACAGGACAGTTAAGCTGTGAAGACACATGTGGAGCCCTCACATCAACACCATTGGGCACCCACATAAGTAACACTTTAGGTTGTTTGTTCATTTTCCCATGACACAGAATTTGATAAAGCAGATATCATTTAGCAGACCTCTTTCAAGAAAAGCCTAATTTTTATGGGAAGAAATACTTGTGTCAGAATTTGAGGGAGGAGGTGAAACTTCTTCGTGGCAATCTTACTCAGTTGTAAGTTATCTTCTAAAGAAGAAGAGGCATCTATTCATAGGAGGGCATTTTTGTTTGTTTTGCTTTTCCTGAGACAATGAGGTGAATATACAATGGAGTTTAGGATGAAGCTGAGACTCAGGATGCTAGAGTGAAAGTGATGGTTTTCTGTGGGTAGCAAGGACAGCAGGAACCTTTGGGCTGACTTCATTTATCTGATGATTATTAATTACTGAAGTACATTTGGTATGGGGATTGTTCTGTTTTCTAATCTATCCTGTACATCTATCTATGAGCTATTTTGATAAATTCTTCATTACACAGGAATAATAAATATTAGTGAATGGGTCTCATAGGGGATTGATAAAGAACCACATTCAGAGTTCTGGTAAATAAACATAGAACACAGAGGCAGAGTTGGGTGTCTGGTTATAAAACAACAGTCTCTCGTTTGATCATAGGATCACTGTCATGCCACTTATCAAAGAGGAGTTGTTCTTTGGAAACATTTTTTTTGATCAGTAAATGTTTTCTGATGGGTGTACATAGTTAGGTTTCTATTTCTGTGATTAAATACTATGACCAAAAACACTTGGGTGAGGAAAGAATTTCTCTAATCCTACATTTTGTAGTCTATCCTCTGGAGAAATTAGTGCAGAAACCAAAGGCATGAAGCTGGAGGCAGGGACTAATGCAAAGGCTGTGGAGAAGGACTGCTCACTGGATTGTTTCCTATGACTTTCTCAGTCTGATTTCTCTTTCTGTCTTTTCCATCCATCCTTCCTTCCTGTAGTAGGAGGCCGCTAGTTTGTTTCCGGATGCTCAGCCCCAAAATAAGCACATCAAAGTTTTATTAATTAAATGATTACTTAGCCTATTAACTATCTTGTTGTTGGCTAGCATTTTAATTTAACCCATTTCCATTATTTTACATTTTACTACTAGGATCGTGGCCTACTGACAAGGTTCCAGCATGTCTGTCTCCAGCAGCAGCTACATGGCTTCTCTCTGACTCTGCCTCCTTTCTTCCAGCATTCAGTTTAGTTTTCCCCACCTAGCTCTACTTTACCCTATAATAGGCCTAAGACAGTTTCTTTATTAACCAATGGTATTCACAGCATACAGAGGGAATCCCACATTTCTTTTCTTTCTTTCTTCCTTCCTTCCTTCCTTCCTTCCTTCCTTCCTTCCTTCCTTCCTTCCTTCCTTCCTCCTTCCTTCCTTCTTTCTTTCCTTCCTTCCTTCCTCCCTCCTTCATTCCTTCCTTTTCTCTTTCATCTTTTCTAACTTATTTTTATTTATTCAATGTGCCTATCATGTCATGTATCTTGATTGTTTTCTTATACCATCCAGGACCACCTGTTCAGGGGGTGGCACCATCCACAGAGAGCTGCACTTTCCCATATGACTTATCCATAGGAATAAAAAATGCCCCACAGATTTGTTAAAGGCCAATCCTATGGAGGTTCTTTCTCAACCAAGATTTCTTTTTCTCAGATGACCTCAACTGTGTCAAGATGACATAAAAACCAGCAGCCACAGCATGTTTTATCTGAATTGTTCTCTGTGTGCCTGTGTGCATAGTGCATACAGAGGTGTAGTGCTCTATGAAACATGCATTTGAGCTACACCTGAATCTTTTACTCTTTTCTTAAGCATCTCCAGTTTACTTTTCATTTTACTAATGCTTTAAAGTATTATGCTAAGTAATGAATCCTATTAATGAGTTTCCTCACTTATTTATTTTCTGCCCTCCCTCTTTTCCTCTCTCCCTCCCACCTCCCTTCCTTCAAATGATCTTCTCTTACTCTTTGACTTCCTACCAATAGTTTTTCTGCTTGTATGACAAACCTATTTCACTTCCTCTCCTTTTCTGCCTCCTCCATTTCTTCAGTTTTCTTCTTTCGTACACACACACACACACACACACACACACACACACACACACCTCCTGTCTGTTCACCTTTCCCTCTCTAACTTACATTTTCGTACTCTGAGGGTAAGAAAGGTAACATAAACATAACCCCATTATAGCCTGAAGTCATCCAGGGTTTATAAAAGATGTAAGATGTGTTTGGTTTCTTTTATAAGTTTCCTTTCTGTGTTTTCATTTAGTTTTATTTACTTGTTCACAAATTAAACCTAACTATTATTTTCTTCTGCAATATTTAACTTGTTGCTGATGATATCCAGTGTTTTTTTCACATCATATATTGTAGTTTCTATATCTAGACTTTTAATTTGTTTAAAAAATAATTTCCACGTGCTTACTTAATATTTTAAACACATGAAATACAAAATATAGTGGTTTACATCCCCTTGTTTGTTAATTCTCACACTATTGAATCATCTTTATTTGTTATCCATGGGACATATTTTCTGTTTTTCTCAAGACCTGCCAGTGTTTGACTGGAAGGAAGATGCGCCAGTTTACTTTTTGGTTGTTGGAAGTATTTCCCTCTCTTTCTATGGTAGGTGAAAATTCTTCAATTGTGTCATCCTTTCAAAATCAAAAATCAAAATGGTCAAAATCAAAAATGCTGTTTTGATTTGGAGGCAAATTTGAAGCGACACATGGCCCTGGGCTAATTGTTTCTCATTGCTAAGCATTTCCTAAGTTTGGTACCATAGATACTGACTCTTACAGTTCAACTGGTGTACACACAAGGCCACAGTTCACTTAATCCTCTCATGTGATTTATTTGTTTGGCCTTGAGTGATCACTAACATAGACATTGATCAGTTCTCTGTTTTATACTTAAGCCTCAGGTTGAGTCTCTAGAGTCTTCTACCAACATAGTGATCTCTCTCTCTGCCTTCTGTTGACCTCTGTCTCCCTTATAATTTCTTACACC
Organism: Myodes glareolus; assembly: GCF_982192425.1. Taxonomy (NCBI): domain Eukaryota; kingdom Metazoa; phylum Chordata; class Mammalia; order Rodentia; family Cricetidae; genus Myodes; species Myodes glareolus. Next base: position 44,101,024 of record NC_142030.1, on the reverse strand, counting down.
TTAACTCACTGGGATCATCACATTCTATCTGGATTCCCCCACCACATGTCAAGACCTTAGAGATCCTAAAGGGGGAATAATTTGCCCTGGTTATTTCACAGGAAGCATAGATCTTGTCTCAGTTAGTCCACGTCATTGTTGGAAGTGGAGGCTGCAGATAGGGACTTCTATGTCAGATCATTTTATATCCTTTGTAGATTTAGTCAGATAACCTGAGGACATTTTAATGTAATCTATGCGGGGAAAGGGGATCTAGTCATCTTCAAAGTCTCTTCTGTCCTCTGAAGTAATTAGCATATTAGTTCACCAAAATCCAGCTGCGATTATCCATGGCAGAGGCTGTTGGCATGAGCCAAGGGTCTACAGTGGAAGCATGTTCTCAGAACACGCAATTGGAAACAATACTGACTGTTTTTATTCTCTGGGAGAAACGATTCCTTGAACTGCATTTTAGCAGCTATCCAGGACACACACTGAGAATTAAATAAAAACATTGTGCACATGGATGTCTGGCTGTTATCGTATATAGGACCAGTCCTCTGCATTTTGTTTTCTTGACATCTTTGCTTTTAACCTGAACCTCTGTCCTCTGAAACAGGAGAATGTCTGATGGCCCTTGACCTGCTACCTGAGTTAACTGTGTGCTACAAGGACAAAGCCTTCAGTTGTTAATGCATTGATGAGCTGGGATTTTTTTTCTTTAAAATCCCAGGCAGAGAGTAGATACCTTGATCTACGCTTACCACATTTGTTTTTTAATTAACATTAGTTAAGCAACATAACTCCAGTTAATTAGCAAAGAAAACAATTCTGAGGACATTGAAATCATCTTTGCTCTTATTATGTTGCTGTAAATTTCTAACTGTGGCACTTAGTTTATTATTCTCCTTTCATCATTTTGGGATATTGACCTCTCTGCTTCTGTTGAATACAGTACATGAGTGTAAGTAGGCAGCAGGCTATGCTCTTTCCCTCTATTACCTTAATTCCTCCAAGATATAAACTGCTTCCAATTATATGTGAGGTCTTCAAATACCCCAATTCTTGTGGAAAATTTAAATTTGATTATTTCTCTATTATTAATTCTTAATGTAGACAGTTTCATTTCTTGATATGAGCTATTTAAATTTACTCTTATCTTTGTAGAGAAAGTCATTTGCACAGACTTTTACTTTCTTTGTATCTTATTTAACAGTTCTCTGAAATTTATACTACATTCAACACATTATATATTAGCTTAGCTCTTACGTGCACGAGTGTGTGCATATGTGTGTATGTGTGGGGGGGTGTTTGAATATCTGTGTGGAGGCATGGAAAATGTCAGGTATAATTCCCTGGGTGCTTTCCACCTTGTTTTACCCAACATCACTTCTTGATCTGTGCCTCACCAGTTCTGCTGGGCTGACTAGCCAGCAGCCTCAGGACTCCATCTGTCTCTACTCCCCCAGTACTGGGATTACAGGCATTGACTATCACTCTTGGTTTTTGATGTGGCTTTTAATCAACATAAGAGCTATTTCTTTAGGTACTCATAACTTTAGTCATAAAATGCATTTTGTATTTTCTTTGCTTTCAAATGGGTATCTTATATAGCTATCAATTTCATTCTGAAATAACTGTGATTAAGGTGCATATATAGACAATTATTTGCCAATTTTATTATTTAAAATAGGTTTATTTTTCAAGTTTTTATATATAAGAGCTTATATAAATAACAGACCCTAAAACATCTGTTCTTTACTGTATAGACAATTTTTTTTGTTATTTTTATTTACCTATATATTTTCCTCCCCTCCCTTCTTCCTCCCTCTTCTTCTACCCTCTCCCATGATCACTACACTCCCAATTTACTCAGGAGGTCTTGTCTTTTTCTACTTCCCATGTAGATTAGATCCATGTATGTCTCTCTTAGGGTCCTCTTTGTTGCCTATGTTCTTTGGGTTTGTGAATTATAGTCTGTTTTTTTTCTTTGTTTTATGTCAAAAAGCTGCTAATGAGTGAGAACATATAATATTTGTCTTTCTGGGTCTGGGTTACCTCACTCAATATGATGTTTTCCAGATCAATCTATTTGTCTGTAAACTTCAAGATATTCCTCTGTGTAGTACTCATTGTATAAATGTACCACATTTTCTTTATTTATTCTTCAGTTGAGGGGAATTTAGGCTGTTGCGAGGTACTGACTATAACAAATAATGCTGCTATGAACATAGTTGAGCACATGTCCTTGTGCAGTGAATGAGCACCCTTTGGGTCTATACCCGACAAATCTTTAAAGGTTTTATCTTTCTTTTCAGGATTAAGATCTCAGGGAGATTACCAGACATTTTCAAGGCAGGGAGATTCAGAGGGAAATGTTGAACAGTTTCAGCTATTAAAAGACATTATCAAAGTGGAAAGAAGTGCACAAACTGAAAAATGGTCAGCTAGGAAACCATTCCATCCTTAGAACAAGGAGTGCTTCAGTTAAAAAAAATACTGAGGCATAGCTATTAATATTCTTAGATGAAGATGATGAAAGATGAGAAATACTTTCTCTTACTGTTATACTATCACAGGACCAAGTGCAGCTGGAGTATAAAGGTAAGTACTCTCTTCCTCTGATCCACATGGAATCTCTGAATAGCCTACAGTGAGACGTCAGCCTTTGCATGAGTTTGCTTGATTTATATATACCCCGTCTTTTCTCCTGAATAAAAGACAGATTTTATGGACTCCAAAGAAGGGAAAATATCCTCCAAATGTTGCATCTGGAATGAGATGTCCATCTCTGTCCTGAATATATATTTTTGTCAAACCTTTTGTCGTCAGCTTATAATTAGACATTGTTGGTGCTTGCAGTCAGAAAATCCCAACATTGTTATTTTCAAGGTAGATGGGCAATCTTGCTTCTGTTATTGATCTACTGTCTCCATCAGCCATCCCTATAGCAGTCTGGCTGTGTACCCTGCTTTCTCCTCTGTTTCGTTTTAGGCTCCTCTCAACAAAATAGCCACATTGGTCATTTTTAAAGGTGTATCTAGTAGCTTTCACTCTGCTAAAATAGGCAACACTTAACACATTTCATCTCTTCCTAAAAGAAAAGAACATCTCCAGTCACCTAAGAGCTGCCTAGGAGGTAGCCATCTATGGTCCTTGTAAAATCTGCTTCCCACCACCGTTCAACACTAGCTAGGCCAATCTCCTCTTCCTTTACACATTGCAATTGTGTCCATCAGGAAGTGCCTACTCTGGATTTGCCTTGTTTCTGGGACACTCATTTCCCAATACCTACGTAGTACCACCCTCACCTTCTACATTTGAGTCTTTGCTGAAAATATCTACCCAAAGAAGATCACTTTGACCATCGTACTTAAAATTTTCCCCTCTTTCCCCTCAACAGCATTACTAGGTTCTGCACCATTTCTTCTTTTGCATGTGTTATACCGAATAACAAATACTTAATTCATAGTTGTTGAATTAGGTCAATATATTAATATGCTTATCTCAGTGTCTCTGAAAGAAGCAGACAAAGCATTTATTATATGGGTGTACAATGGACTTTTCTTTCTGTTACATATTTTCAATATAAACCTCTTTAATTTTGCTATATTAGAAGCATTTAACTAAATAATTTTATAAATCAGTAATGCTTTGTTGTGCATCTTAAATCAGATTGTGCATGCACTGTGTAAGCATAGGAATGGGTGTGGAGCGCCGGAGAGAAGGACATGCTACACCTTGACAATGAAAGACATGCATGGTTTTTTTCCCTTGGGTCAGCATGAGGACTCCATTTCAGCATGTGTAAAATTCTGACTGAATGATCCTGCCAGGTCTAGAGAAGCCCTAGAGATTCTTGCTATCACAAAGTCTTAATATTACTTATTTTGTGTTGATGTGTCAGCTAGAAGAGCTCCAAAGAAAAAAGAAGTAGATTTATTTACCGTACTACTAACACTTTCTTTCAGCTAATGCATGAGAACTGACCATAGTTGAGAGCACTCCAAAGCCTTCTCTGACTATTATTTAATTGCATTGCTTTCTGTTGCCTAAAAGAAATGACTCCACATTCTTTTTAACATTATAACAAAGAAAATGACTGTGCTTTCATAAAATAGTTTTAGGGGGTCATAAAAAAGTCCTTAGGCAAATAATTTTAAAGCAAAATATAAAATTTTACTCACATAGTTATTTAAGCTACTTAAATGCAGTTAGAAATCTTTTCGGGAGAATGGAGTCTCAAAGCTTTATTTACTGGGAATACTATGGCATTGATACAATTACACATGTGGGTAGGAGGTTTGAGGACTGGAAGCGATTGATTGCTAAGATGCTCTGGACTCTGTTTATTAAAAACCTGTTTTGATTTCTTTCCATTGAAAATATCGCATGACTGTAGTGCACAGTCATGTACAAATTGTAAATGCAAGCAATTTTAAAAGATACTCCGATATTGGGCTGAGGAGATGGCTCAGTAGATAAAAGCACTTGGTGCTCTTCTATGAAACTAGGATCCGATCCCCACATCCCCATGGTGTCTCACAGCTGTCTGTAATTCCAGCTATCACACACTGTTTTCTGGACTCTTCTGGTGCTGCACATGTATGATATAAAGACATGCACTCAGGCAAAAACTCATACATGTAAAAATATAAATAAACAAAAATACAGATGTAGTCATGAATCATTCTAGCTATGGAAATGGAACAGTGTAGATGGGCCAACAGTTTTAGATTGCACTAGTAGTTACTATTGGGCTGTGTTGTGCAGTCGTTGGGATGCCATTTCTACTGTGTGCCTAGCACCTTCTCAAATACCACTTCACTCTTCTCTCATCTATCTGGATTCTAAGAAGTGCAGGATATCTAGTTTCCCCCTCTCTTTTGCCTATTGAAATATTGATTATCTAGCACACACACACACACACACACACACACACACACACACACACACACACACGCACACACACACAATGTGGGCTTAGCCTGGAATTCCTGTTTGTTGAACAAAAGTGCCCACTAGGGGCTGCAGAGATGGCTGGCTCAGTGGCTTAGAGCACTTGCTGCTCTTGCAGAGGACCCAGGCTCTGATCCCAGCAAAGTGATCCACACTAGCGTTTGACTCTCGTCCCATAAGATCTAATGACCTTTTCTGGGCATGTGTGCACATTCATACATGTAAAACAAAACTTTCATATACGTGAAATTGAATGATTTTTAAAAGTGTCCAGAAGAAGGTGGCTTCTTTTCGCTAGGTAAGGTCATGTCTGAATGAGAGCTGTCCAGTAGAGCTTCCCACAACAGATGTCAAGTGGTTGTGCTAGCCACATGCCTGCTAAGCACTTGAAACACAGCTAGGATCTGTCTTAGATTAGGCTTCTCATTGCACTGGTTTTATCCACTGTTCACTCATTGTTGGTCAGCCCCCAAGTGTCGAGCTCTGCACATAGGCTATTGTCAATGCTCCTGTATCCCTGGCATCCTGTGAAAATTGGGAGGCCAGCCTACTTTGCTCATAGCTTACTGTTTGTTGCTGCCATTATCCTCCTCCAGCTGCTACACTTCTGGCCCTTCTGAAGAACACTTTGTCTCCCGTAGCAAAGAATACTCTACTAAAAATTATTAAAGTATCTATGACATAGCACCATAGCAGAACTGTGCCACGACGCCAGTCTAGAAGGCAGTTGGATGGACTTTGCTGGTGTCTGAGTCTTTGCTTTCCTCTCCCTTTCAGTGTTTTGCTGGCCAGGGTCACATACGGGTGGGAATCAGGCCTGAGTGTTGGGATTCATTAGAGGGAAACCACTAGATGCCTATGGCCCCCAATTCACAGAGCTAAACCAGGCTGTGCTGTGATTAGATGTTTGCACCCGCATTCCTGGCCTCATTGTTCATCTCACTGAGGGAAAAGGGTCTATGGTGAGAACAAGACGCAAATTCAGATTAAGTCCTGCTGAATTGTCTGTGCCCCTTCCTCAGCACACAGCACAGGGAGTTGCAGAGTTTTGTCTCACTGTTCTTGGCTGTGAGATGTTCACCTATTCCAGTTCTGGAGGGCAACAAATCCTTCCCAACTTGTCTTTGACTAATTTGCAAACACAATATGAATGGCGTCCTGTTCTGGTGCATTTTCTCAGTCTGCAGGATGTATCTCATGGAAGGAAGCAAGAGTCAGAGAAGAGTGTCCATCAAGATGGCAGAGGACTGTTCCTCCTTGTTAGGGTTTGTGGAAGTACCTTGGTGGGTCAGGGCTAGGGTATGCTGCAAAAAAAAAAATCATATCATGAAAGAGATCTTATGCAAGAGACTTTCAGGGAGAGTGAAAGGCTTCCTCAGAGCAGGAGTAAGAGAGACAGACAGACAGGCAGACAGGCAGGCAGGCAGAAAGACACAGAAAGAGAGGAGGGAAGACAGGAGTTTGTGGTGGTGGGAAACTACTTTTTTTTAATTTAATTGATTTTTCTGTGGATTTCACATCATGCATTTAGATCCCACTTTTCTCCCTGTTCCCTCAAATCCACCCTCTGTCCTTCCAACCCTCCTGCCTTCCCCCTCAAAATAACAAATTTAAAAACAAAATAAAACAAAATAAAGAAACAAAACAAACAGAAAGGAAAAGACAGAAGAATCTTGTCATGGAAGCTCTGACACATCCTGGTGAGTCACACAGTTTTCTCTTTGCTTCCAAGTATAAGTTATTGTTTTGATTCAAGGTCTCTGACTTTGGGGACAACACTGACAATGGGCTCTCACTGGATTCCTCTTAGATATTCTATTGCCCTGTGTTGTGAAGTTGTGAAATTCTTTTTTTTTTTTTTGATCAGTAGGTTTGTCCCTTTATGTGCTTTATCAATCCACAGATGAGGTGGGTGTTGGCATGGGCCAACTCATAGCCCTGATTCTGGGCCTGGGTGGTGGCTGGACTGGTCAGGTGGCCCACTTCCCCCGTTATCACCCCCCTGGATTAACTCTCCAGCATTGTCTCAGGCAGCCCACCCAAGGAAACCTGCAGCAAGAAGTAGGGTCAGGCCCTCAGATATAGGTCACCCACACTCACACCATCAAGGTCAACTCTACAGTTTTGTCCGGGGTCTGTTTTTTTCAGTTGCTGTAGAGGACATACAAGGGATGGGACTGCAGCTCATCTGCTCTCCTTCCCCCCTCGACAACCAGGTCAGCTCTAGTGTGCTGTCCAGGAGGTACAGGGCCCACTCTCTTGTGTGTTACAGCAGGCGAGGGGCAGGGCTAGTTCTCTCATTCTTCCGACCAGGGACCAGCTCTCTTACTTGCCACAGGTAGCAAAGAGTGAAGGGAGAAGGGCAGGGCATCTTTTACTCATGCATGCAACTGTGTGGCAGAGAAGGGGGTAGGGTCAATTCTATTGCTCTCATGCTCTCAGGGCTGGCTTACCTGTGTCCCTGACAACAAGGTCAACTCTAGTGTGATGCCAAGACCATATGCAGAGCTTACTCGCGCTCTCTTCTGTGCTGCATCCAGTGACGGTCATAGCTAGCTCTCCGGCTTCTTGGGACCCAGGCCAGCTTTCTTACCTGCTGCAGGTGGTAATGAACAAAGGAGGAAAGAGCATCCTTCTCTTATCCATGCCACCACATGGCAGATGAGGGGTTTACGGGGTCAGCTCCCCTGCTCTGATGCCCTCAGTGTCAGCTCACATGCCTCTCCAACCACAGGGTCAGCTCTAGTATACAGGTGAAGCACATGCCTCCCTGTGGAGAGGGGTGGGGGTATCTTTCCTTAGTGTGACAGTCCAGCTCTTCCCTGAAAGGAGGGTCCAGATCTCCTGCAGCAGCATCAAGTGAGGAGGGTAGAACCAGCTACCCCAGGACCAGTGAAGGTCTGGGATGACCTTCAGTACCACATGGTTCCAATGACTCCCTGTGCTAACACGGGACATGGACATATAACAGACAGCAGCTCAGCTCAGACATAGCCATGGCCCTGGAGATAGCACAGGCCACCTGGATCAGTACGACCCTAGTGACAGTATGGCCCTCGGGCATCAACATGGTCTCAGGTTGCTGACCAGACCCTTGGCATGTACAGAGCCCTCAGTGGTAAGAGAAGCCAAAAATGTCACCCCAGACACTGGCTGTTGCAAGGCCATTAACCCAGACATAGCCCTAGGCATTGGACTGGGCCCAGATGCCTCCATGGCCCCAGGTGGCAGTACCACCGACCCAGACTAGTAGGGTCAGCAGGAAACTTTTAAAGGGCAGGGGTGTCACGTTCGATTGCTGGTGGCTGGTGCTAATGTAGCTGCTGCTGATGATCCCTGAAGGCAGCCTGGAAGAGCACCTGTCTTCTAAGGCTCCTCCCACTGTCTTCAGGACCTGTTGTCTGAGCATCCTTATTGCAGTCAACACCTTGGTACTTGGTAAAGACAAGTGGTTTCTCTCCTCAACCAATGAGAGCCTCCGAAGACTGGCATTCCGTGAACAGTGCTAAGCTGTGAGAGTTGTAAGCTCCTGTGGAGTCTGCAAAAGCGCAAGAATATTGATGGAAAAGGGAAACGACGAATGAGTTGGGACCAGTGCCAACGTTGCTTCTGGTCGCTCATAGGAACATTTTACCTTCTAAAGTACTTGATTCACACTGCAGGCAAAGTCAATACTGAGTCTGGCTGCCTCGTAGGACTTGTATTGAGTTCCAAGTGCAGAAGTTCTTTGAAATGTAGAAAACACTGCAGAGAAGCTTACTAAGGTAATTACAGCCACCTTCAGGACATTTCATCCGGAGAATAGAGATATTGAGCATGCAATAGACTTTATTTTAAAATAATCTTTTAATTTGAAGGAGCATAAATTTAATAAGATACCTTCTTCCAGAGAATAAATTACATCTTGAGAATTAATTAGGCATTGTGGGAGCTACATAAATTTAAACAGTAATTTTCCGGATGAGTTTCTGGTGGCCTACTCAACTTGATACAGCTTATGAATGGGTCAACTTACTATCAAATTGTAATTTCTGGACAAGAAAACCTGGCACAATAATTCAAACTCTTCCAGCCAATTAGTCAGTAAAATGAAAATAGTGTTCTTTAAGGAGTGAATTGTACAAGCACAAAAAGATGGCGATCTACGCCTCATGGAAAATATGCCCGCTCAAAGGAGAGACAAATTGCTTATAGAAGAAATAAAGGAGGAGGGAAGCAGGTAGGCTGACCACAGACCTTTCCTTTTCTCTTCGTTTCTCCAGATACTAGCCTCCCCCCACCCAGTCTCACCCCAGCTCTGCAACAGAAAATCTGTACTGGTTTTGCCCCTTGTCTCTAGTGGATCCCATAGATCTCCTCCACTTAACCCACCACCCCCATACACACTCATGGCGTTATCCTAAGTCTAAACTCCAGCAGGTGTTCCCTGGGAATGTTCAGGCTAGTCAAGTACAGACAACAGGTATGCTAACACCAGAGCTTCACCTCTCCCTCGGTTGTTCCAAATCAAATCCCCATCTCTGCAGCAAAACATAGACTGCAGCCTGCCTCCTCCTCCTGCCCATCTCCATCTCTAGTGGGCCCCACAGATCTTCCCCCTTCTTACATCCTTTCCCAAGCCTATTGCTTTATACTACTAAGCCCAGCCCCAGCAGACACTCTGCAAATCCATAGGGCGTCCTGTGCAGAGAAACAGGTAGGTTAAGTACAGATTTGTGCCTATCCCTCTGCTCCTCCAAATCCAATTGCCCGGTCTCATCTATAGTTCTGCACTCATCTCTGGTAGACCACACAGATATTCCAGCTGAAAGTTCTTTCTCCACACCTGTTGTTTTGTCCCAGCTCCCAACATAAGTGACCATCCCCTCAGAACCCACAGATCAAACTAACCTGAGAAGCAAGCAGGCCAACTGTAAATATTCACCTCTCCTACCAGTTCTCCACCTCCCCAAGTCCAATCGCCCAGTTCCATCCTCTATGTCCCTTTTCCCAGGGAATTAACTAAGGAGATTCAGGTGGAGCACCTTGATTTTCTCCATTTTGTGAAGCCTATCCACTATCCCCAGTCCATTCCTACTCTGAAGTGTCAGGACCCAATACCCAGAAACCATTATAGATGGAACCTCTAATGCTAACATCTGTCAGGACCCCAGAATATTTTTTTTCTATCAGGAGAACACAGGCAACATCCTCTCTAAAAATCAGAGAGAAAATAGAAACCAATGAACAAAACACCCGCCCAACAAGACAAGACCAGATATTAGCATCTAGAATTACAATCTTTCCAATTCCAGATGCTTATATGCCAGTGAAAAACACAATCAATAACAGTCAGGACAATTTGCTCCCACTGGACCCCAGTAACACTACCACAGCAGGCCCTGAATTTTCTAACGTAACTGAAGCAAAAGGAAAGAACTTTAAAACAGCTTTTATAAATGCATAAGAAGTCTTTAAAGAGGAAATGAATAAATCTTTTTAGGAAATATATGAAAACACAAACAGTAGGAATGAATAAAACAATTGAAGTTCTGAAAGTTGAAATAGAATCAATAAAGAAAACTCAAACTGAGGGAAGTCTAGAAATGAAAAATTTAGGAACATGAACAGAAATCTCAGAGGGACTTCTCACCAATAGTTTATAAAACATTGAAGACAGAAACTAAGGTATTGATTGAAGAAATGCATACTTTAGTTAAAGAAAATATTAAATCTAAAAAATTGCTGGTAGAAGACAGCCAGGGAAATCTGGACAGTGGGAAAAATGAATAAACAAGTAATAGGAATAGAGGAAGAAGAAACACAGGTCCAGGCACAGAAAATATTTTCAACAAAATCATTGAAGAAAATTTCCTTAACTTAAAGAAGTAGATGCCTATGAAAGTATATGAAGCATGCAGAACACCAAATAGATTGGTGCAGAAAATAAAGATTCCTCAGCATATAATAATAACTAAAGCAACAACACAAAGAAATCATATTAATAGCTGCAAGAGAAAAAGACTAGGTAACATATAAAAGCCTATTAAAATCATAGCTGACTTCTCAATGGACCCTCTAAAATACAGAAGGGTCTGGACAGGTACGCTGCAAACTCTGAGAGACCACAGGTGCTAGACTAGACTACGACACCCAGCACAACTTAAAATCACCGTAGACGGAGAAAATAAGACATTCTATAATAAAACCAAGTTTAAGAAGGATCTGTCTACAAAATAGATTTAGAAAGAGGTCCTAGCAGCAAAACTCCAACCAAAAGAGGTTAACCACATCTAAGAAAACACAGGGAATAAATAATCCCAGACAAGAAAAGTCAAAAGAAGGGAAAGACACCACACTACACACACACACACACACACACACACACACACACACACACACACACACACACACCATGACCATCACCACCACGAACAACAGCAACAACACTTTCTTTCATTGATTCTTTATATTGTTTTGTCATTTCTATTTTTGAACAGAACAGACATAAAAAAGGATCCTTCTTTTTGTTACATCCAAGAAACACAGTTTAACATCAAGAACAGGCATTACCTCAGGATAGAGCTGGGCATTCAAAGCAGAGAGACCTAAGAAACAAGCTGGTATAGCCATTTAACCATCTGACGAAATAGACTTCACACCAAAACCAATCGCGTATATCCCATATTAATCCCAATACACTGTCATCAGGTGACTTTTGGTCCCTACTCTTGTTAATAGGCAGATCATCCGGAAAAAAATTAGAGAAATGCTGGAGATTACTGAAGTTATAAAGCAAATGTCTACAAAACATTTTATCCAAACTCAAAAGAATATACCTTCTTCTCAGCAGCTCATTGAACTTTCTCTAAAATTGACAATATTCACACACACAAAAATATTCTCAATAGATACAAGAAAATTAAAATAAAACCCTACATCCTCTCTAGCCACTGCAGAGCAAGGCTGGTTATCAATAACAACAGAAGCAACAAAAAGCTTACAAACTCATGAAAATCAAACAGCTTTCTACTGAATTAAAACTGGGTCATGACAGAAATGAACAGAATTGAAAAAAATGAATGCACAATATAACTAAACATACCAGACGTAATGAAGGCTGTTGGACAGGAAGAAGGGGACAGGGGAGGAGAACTTGAGGGAATGGGATAGTCCAGATGGAGGAAGAACAGAGACGAGAGCAAAGGAAGAGATATTCTGATTGAGGGAGCTATCATGGAGCTCGCAAAACCTGGCACTAGAGAAATTTGCAGGAATCCACAAGGATGACCCCAGTTAAGAGCCTAAGCAATAGAGGACAGGATGCCTGAACCGACCTTGCCCTGTAGTCAGATTGATGAATATCTAAAATGTCACCATAGAAACTTCATCGAGCAACTGATGAAAACAGAGACAGCAACCCACAGTAGAGCACTAGGCTGAGCTCCCAAAGTCCATTTAAAGAGTGGGAGGAGTGAGAACATGGCCAAAGAGGTCAGGACCATGATGGGGACACCCACTGAAACAGTTTACCTGAACTAATGGGAACTCACCAACTCTAGTCGGACACAGAAGGAATCAGCATAGGACCAAACTAGTCCCTCTGAATGTGGTTGAGAGTTGGATGGCTATGGCAGAGTGCATGGCCACTGGCAGTGGCAGGAGGATTTATCCATACTGCTTGTACTAGCTTTGGGGGAACCTATTCTCTTTGGATGGATACCTTGCTCAGCCTAGAGAGTAGGGCCTTGGACCTTCCACAAAGCAATGTGCCTTACCCCCTCTGAGGGGTGGATGGGGAGGTCTGGTTGGGGTAGATGGGTGGAATGGGAGGAGGAGAGGGAGTAAGAATGGGGATTGGTATGTAAAACGAAAAAAGGTAGTTTGTTTTCTTTTTAAAATAATGTAATAAAATAAATTTTAACAATGAAAAGGCAAGTTTGTGGCACGAAGTCTCTACATAAAAGGCAGCTATATCACACTAGCCAGTTAACAAGCGTACCTGAAAGTTCTAGAACAAAAAGAACAAATGACACCAAAAAGAGTAGATGGTAGAAAATAATGAGATTCAGGGCTGAATTCAATGAGATAGAAATGAGAACAAAACAATACACGGAATCAGTGAGAGACAGAGTGGGTTCTTCAGTAAAGTGAATAAGATTGACAAATCCTTATTCTTAGCTAAAAGACACAGAGAGAAAATCAACATTATCAATAAAAGAAATGAAAGTAGAGCATAACTAGGATGCCTGAGGAAGGCCAGAGAATCATGAAGACATACTTTAAAACCCTGCTCTTTTAGGGTTTCTGTTGCTGTGAAGAGATACCATAACCACAGCAACTCTTACAAAGAAAAGCGTTTAACTGGGGCTGGCTTACAGTTTTAGAGGTTTAGTCCATTATCATCATGGTGAGAAGCATGGTAGCATGCAGGCAGATGAATGGGAGAAGGAGCTGAGAGCTCTACATCTTCACCTGCAGGCAACAGAAAGTGAACTGCTGTACTGAACATGGCTTGAGTACATGTGAGACCTCCAATTCCACTTTCACACTGACAGACTTCCAACAAGGCCACACCTTCTAATAGGGCCACTCCATCTAGGTCAAACATTCAAACACATAGGTTTATAGAGGTCATACCTATTCAAACCACTTGGAAAATTCAAAAGAAATAGAAATGGATATTTTCCACAAGTACTGCTTACCAAAGTTAAATCAAGATGAGACATACATGTAGGCATACATATAACCCCCTAGTGAAATGGAAGCAACTATTAACACTTTCATGACAAAAAAAAACCCTAGGGTCAGATGAATTAGGTGCAGAAGTTTACCAGAGTTTCAAAGAGTAACGCCAAATTCCTCCACAAAACAGTAACAGTAGGAATCCCCTTGCCCAATTCATTTTATGAGACCACAGTTATTCTGATGCCCAAGTCAAACAAAGACCCAACAAGAAAGAAAACTTCATATCAGCTTCCCTTGTGAACATAGATGTGAAAATACTCAATAAACTACCTGTAAATTGAATCCAAAGATTAATCAAAAAGACTATCTACCATGATCAACAAGGTTTCATCCTAGAGATGCCAGGTGGGTTTGACATACATAGATCAATAAAAGTAATCCACCATATAAAACCACTTGATTTTTGTGTAGAGTTCGGAAATACACACTGGAAAAAAAAAAGACAAGTACAACAAATGGTACTTGTCCAACTGGATGGCTGCATGTAGCAGAATCCAAATCAATCCACAGTTATCACCCTGCATTAAACTCAATTCCAAATGGATTAAGGACCTCAACATAAAACCAGATACACTGAACTGATAGACAAAACAATAGGGAACAATCTTGACCTCATCAACACAGGAAAAGACTTTCTTAACAGAACACAGCATGGGCACTAAGAACAACAATTAATACATTGGCCCTCATGAAACTGAGAAACTTCTGTAGTGGCTTTTCATTTGTATCTTAATAAATAAAGCTTGCCTAAAGATCAGAAAGTTAAAAAACTGCACCACTGGTCAGTCTTATAGTCCAGATGGTGATAACACACACCGTCAATCCCAGTACCCATATTAGCTTGCCATAGAAATGGGGCAGTGCATGCCTTTAATCCCAGTGGTGCATGTCTTTAATCCCATCCCTAGAGAGGATTATAAAATGAGGGGAGACAGCTCTCAGACACAGTCTCATTCTGAGCTTTCTGGAGTCAGGATCACCATTTTTGGACTGAGGTTGAAGTGAGAGCCAGTGGCTGCTATTTTGCCTTTCTGACCTTCAGAGTGAGCCACAACTTCTCTCTCTGAGTTTTTATTAATAGTACTTCAGCTTTTATATGGTAAAGGACAGCATCATTAGGAGGAAGTGCTAGCCTACACAATGGGAAAAGTTTGTTTTCCCCTATACATCCAATAGAGGGTGAATATCCAAAACATATAAAGAACTGAAGACACTAGATATCAAGAAAGCAAATAATTCAATTAAAAATGGGGTACAGATCTAAACAGAGAGTGCTAAATAGAGGAATCACAAATGGCTGAGAATCACTTGAAGAAATGTTCAACATCTTTAACTGTCAGGGAATTGCAAATTAACAGTACTTTGAGAATTTCATTTAACATCTATCAGAAAGGCTAAGATCAGTAAAACAAGGACGTCCTCATATGTAAAACCCAGGATAGCCAAAACAATCTTGTACAATAAAAGAACTTCTGGAGGCATCACAATCCCTGACTTCAAATTTTACTACAGAGCTACAGTACTGAAAACAGACTAGATGGAACAGAATCAACGACACAGATATTAATCCACACACCTTCAAACACCTGATTTTTGACAAAGAAGCAAAAAATATCAAATAGAAAAAAGAAAGCATATTTAACAAATGGTGCTGGCATAACTGAATATCAACTTGTAGAAGAATGAAAATAGTTCCACATCTATCATTGTGCACAAAACTCAAGCCCAAATTGATCAAAAACTTCAACAAAAAGCCAACCACATTGAACCTCATAGAAGAGAAAGTGGAAAACACACTTGAACCGATGAACGTAGGAGACCTCTTTCTAAATATAACCCCAGTAGCACAGACACTGAGAGAAACAATTAATAAATGGGACCTCCTGAAACTGAAAAGCTTCTACAAAGCAAAGGACATGGTCATAAGCCAAAACGGCAGCCTACAGAATGGGAAAAGATCTTCACGAACTCCACATCAGACAGAGGTCTGATCTCTAAAATATACAAAGAACTCAAGAAATTGGTTATCAAAAGAACAAATAATCCAATAAAATGTGGAATATAGACTTAAATAGAAAACTCTTAACAGAGGAATCTAAAATGACTGAAAGACACTTAAGGAAATGCTCAACATCCTTAGTCATCAGAGAAATACATATCAAAACAATTCTGAGATTCCATATTACACCTGAAGAATAGCCAAGATCATGCTGGAGAGGTTGTGGGATAAAGCGAATACTCCTGAACTGTTGGTGGGAGCGCAAGCTGGTACAGCCCCTTTTGATATCAGTATGATGATTTCTCAGACAATTAGGAAACATCCTTCCTTAGGATTCAGCAATACCACTTTTGGGTATATACCCAAAGGATGCTCAATCACAAGAACATGTGCTCAACTATGTTCACAACAGCATTGTTTGTCATAGCCAGAACCTAGAAACAACCTAAATGCCCCTCAACCGAAGAATGGATTAGGAAAATATGATACATTTACACAATGGAATACTACACAGCAGAGAAAAAAAATGACATCTTGAAATTTGAAGGCAAATGGATGGAGCTAGAATATATCATATTGAGTGAGGTAATCCAGACCCAGAATGATAATTATCATATGTACTCACTAATAAAAGGTTTTTAAACATAAAGCAAAGAAAACCAGCCTTCAAATCATAATCCCAGAGAACATAGACAACAATTAGGACCCTAAGAGAGACATATATGGATCTAATCTACATGGGAAGTAGAAAAAGACAAGATCTTCTGAGTAAATTGGGAGCATGAGGACCATGGGAAAAAGTTGAAGGGGAGGAAAAATGTATAGCTCAATAAAATCAATAAAAAATGAAAAAAACCCAAAATAACAAAAAAAAATCAGGTGAACTCCCTTCTATATGGCTATAACACAAGGGTGAATAGCACAGAGGGAAGCATGTCTATTTTTACAGAACTTTTTTGGATGGGCAAATTGTGCTAGTTTTATTAATAGCCTGAATTCTTCAAGTGCTGTGACATTTGCCTCTGTGTATCATATCCTTAGCTTTAGTTTCTTCACACCATGCTATTAAGCAGTGTCATCATGCTTACTTAGGCATGGAAATTAATTTCAGGCACTTACAGCTCTCATCACATATACAGTTTAAAAGTGTTAGTAGATAGAGCGAGAGATTAAGAGCACTTGATGGTTTTTAAGAAGACCTGAATTTGGTTGCCTCCATCCACATCAGGCAGTGCACAGCTATCTATAATTCAGTACTCAGGTTCTGGGAGATCAGAATCTCCGGCCTCTGAAGACACTTGCATTCACAGGTACCTACCCATTTGAGAACACATACCTACAAATAGTTTTAAAAATAATAAAAATAAATCTTTTTAATGTGTTGTTAGAACACAAAAAAATAGGATTTTCCCGAAACAGTGAGTCAATTCTGCATATAAATTCACAGCAGTTGTGGTAGCATGCAGAAGCCCAAAACAGTCTCAAGTTAGACAAAATCCCAACATAGAAAGGGGGATGAGTGTGAGATGCCAACCCTAGCTAAGGAGCTCTTAGCTGTTGGCATCTGGTGGGAAATCTAGTGGTAGTTTTCTTCAAGTGTGACTGCTGGTGGTGGACCATGCTCCCGTGGAAGGGTAACACATCCAAGACTACAGAGACAGGGCCCTGTACTTGATTGGTTTAAAAAGAGAGGGAAGACAAAGTTATGTGGGTAAGGAAGGGGAGATGGACCTGAGTGACAGATATGATAAAATTCACTGTGTTATGTTTCCAAAGAATAAAACATAAATAAATAAAAAGAACACTATAAAAAGAAGTATTAATAGAAAGAGGTTTGAACACCGAAAGTCCGTGAAACTGTGCTTTTTCAGGACCTGCCCTTTC
This sequence comes from Myodes glareolus, assembly GCF_982192425.1. Classification (NCBI taxonomy): domain Eukaryota; kingdom Metazoa; phylum Chordata; class Mammalia; order Rodentia; family Cricetidae; genus Myodes; species Myodes glareolus. The sequence continues at coordinate 44,083,476 of NC_142030.1, read as the reverse complement.
TTTTTGAAGCCTCCTGAAAGCCCATGTTAGTTAAATGTTCCAAGATGCAGCACCCAAGATAGAATTCCTAAGAAAGGTGCTTGTGTCTTCCAGGGATAACTTATCCAAAAGGTCCCCTGCATGATTTGAGGCTCAAAGTAGTCTTCACTTTTCTTCCTTCAAGAACCTCATAGGTGGGGCTTGGATAATTCAGGAGTTAAGAATACATCCTGTTTTTGCAGATGTTTACTTTCTAGTAGGGTAATTTATCATTGACAGCTCCGGGGTATCACATGCCCTCTTCTGGACTCTGTAGGCTCTTGCAATCATTTGGCACACACACTGTGTTGGTTATGTTTTTATCAAGTTGATGCAAGCTAGAGTTATGAGAATAGGGAAACACAGTTAAGAAAATGCCCTAATTAGACTGACTTTTAATTAGACAATTGGGAGATTTTCTTGATTGATGATTGGGTGGAAAAGCTTAGCCCACTGTAGGCTGTGCCACCATTGCATAGGTGGTCTTGGCATGTATAATAAAGCAAACTGGGAAAGCAATGGGTGATGCACGACTAATAAAAACTCAGGGAGAGAAATTGGGGTTCAAGCTGAAGATCCGAAAAGCAAAACAGCCAGCCACTGGCTCTTACCTCAACCTCAGTCTGAAAATGTTTATCCTGCCTCCAGGAATCTCAGTAGAAGACTGTGCCTGAGAGCTGTCTTTCCTTGTTTTATATTCTTCTCTAGGGTTGGGATTAAAGGCATGCACCACTATTATTCAAGGTATGCACCATCCAGTTTCTATGACAACTAGTGTGGTTACTGGGATTAAAGATGTGTGTCATTATGGTTACTGAGATTAAAGGTGTGTTTTACCATAATCTGGTCTGTAAGGTTTACCAATAGGACTGTTTTACTCTCAGATCTTCAGGCAGTCTTTATTAAAATAAAATATAATTGAAATGCCACTGCAAATGAGGAGCAAGCCGGTAATCAGTATCCCTTCATGACATCTTCTCCAGTTCCTGCCTCTAGGTTTCTGCTTAAACTCCTTACCTGACTTCCCTTAATTATGAACTGTGAACTGCGAGTTATAGCATGTAATAAGCCCTTTCTTCATAAAGTTGATTTGAATGGAAACCAATCTCTCTCTCTCTCTCTCTCTCTCTCTCTCTCTCTCTCTCTCTCACACACACACACACACACACACACACACACACACACACGGAGTATTTGGAGTGAATATAAATTAAACAGAAAGCATTATTTAGAAAAGTATCTCTGGGTGGTGGTGGCACATGCCTTTCATCTCAGCACTCAGTAGGCAGAGGCAGGTGGATCTCTATGAGTTAGAGGTCAACCTGGTTACAGAGCGAGTTCCAGGACAGGCCCCAAAGCTACAGAGAAACCCTGTCTCAACATCTCCCACCACCGTAAAGAGAAGAAAAGAAAAAAGAATCACATATGTTCTTTGAGATCATGTAAATTCCTTTCAGGGTACAACCCATATGAATGTGCACTTGATTCCTTGACCAGTTTGAGTCCTTGGAGCTTCTGATATCTATTTGAAGGTTTCTTTTAGTCAAGGCTGATTTGATGGCAAAATGCCTTGTAATTTGATTTTTATTCTTGTTGTAGTCTAATATTTTTCTCTGTTAAGATATCTATGAATGCCTTTGCTGTGATAGGTGAAATTTACACTGTGAAAACACTCTACCTGTATTCTAAGACAGTGCCCAGCAACAGCTTCATGCTGGTATCAGATGTGTCCCAGAATTGGTACTATGTGAATTCATGTTGACAGAGTCCTTAAAGAAAAGGAACAGCATCTCTGTTAAATTAGTTGTCTAATGTATTTTGAGTATTTTATAATATAATTTATATTATATTATATATTGTATATATTCTGAGTATTTTATACTTTCAGAAATCATAAAATCCCCATGTTTACAATTCAAACAGTATTCTACAAAGTGTCACAAAAGTCCCATTTGTAAGATATTTTTTCAAATGCAGTCACACTGGTTTCGTATCTTAAGTCATCTCTTCCATGCACAAGTCTACATGTTTTCCTTCGGAAACTAAAGAATGAGGGAGATGTTGTACAAGACAGATGCTCTGCAGAGCAGTGCTTCCATATCCAGATTTTCAATTTCCTTTAAATACGAGTACCATCATAGATTAGCTGTTTGTAAGCTTGTTTATTGCACAGTTGTGGTACAGGCCACTTCTAATTTTTTTTTCTGGCACATTAAGATACAGTCTTTCTGTCTGGTGCTTTTTATGGGACATTATAAATATCAGAGAGAACGATGCTGTAAGCCGCATTATAATTCCACAAGAGCGTTCCTTTCATCACTATAGATCCTCCAGTTTCCTGTGTTTATGCATGTAATATGGATGAAGTCTAGTAGGTCGAGAATTAAATATATTAAGCCAATATTAATCATCGAAGATTTCTATATTTAAACATATCAGGAACACTAGGACAAACTTAGTCAACAAAGTTGCATAGCTTTCTTTTTATTCTCTGATGTTTTCCAAAGTTAAAAATATTATTTCTTCTAAAACAGTTAAGATGACATTTTGTTTTGAATTTTGTGCATATGTGTATGTCTGTGTGCAGGTATGAGTATGGGTGCCTGTGGAGACCAGAAGAAGGCATCAGATCCCTCAGAGCTGTAGTTACTAATGGAGTTGTAACCTATATGACCTGGGAGTTAGAAACAGATCCTCTACAAGAGTAAGATGAATGTTTAAATGCCAAGTCTTCTCTTAGACCCCTATACCTTTATAAAAGCTGTGTGTGTGTGTGTGTGTGTACATGCATGCATATGTGAGTGTGAGTGTGTGTGTGTGTGTGTGTAGGTCAAAGGTTTATATTAGGTTTCTCCCCTTATCAATGTACACTTAATCTTTTGAGACATGGTCTCTAAATAAACCTGAAACTCATCAATTTGGCAGTGGTTACTAGCCAGCATAACCTCCCCAGATTGCCTTTTTCTGCCTCCCTAGCACCAGGATTACAGATGTGTCTACAACACTGTGCTTAAAATTTTTTTCCTTCCCAGTTTTCCTTTCCTATCTTCTCCTGTAACTCATCCCTCTAGATTATCTGCTTTTAGAGTTTCTATAAAAGTATGTTTCAGAGGATGATAAAACATTTGCAAAAGTGTCCTCTGTACAATTTAAATGAGGAACTTTTTCTTAGAGCCTACTGAGATACAGATAGATTTATTTTGAAATAAATCCCTTAAGACGTTTTTGGTTGAGCCAGACATGGCTGATGTTTTGTTTATACAATCTCAACACTCAGGAGTATGAAGCAGAAAGATTATGAGTTTGAGGCCATCCTGGTAAGTTCAGGGTCAGGCTGAGTGGCACAGCAAGGCTTTGTTGTTGCTGCTGCTGTTGTTTAACTGATGGAGTTTGTCAATAAAGAAATCATCAATATCATTGTGAATTTATCACCATTAAAATGTTTTCCTTGTAAGCAGATTTACAATAGGTGTCATGGTGTTTTTTTCTTCAAATCATCATTAATCATATATGAATAACTCTGTTTACACTCAGATTTTAATTGTGTTATTCTGACCTTTACCTAAAAGAATTGGGCTTTCATGTAGCAGGGAATGCATGATTATGTTCTTACTCTTTTTTTGTTTTTTAAAATTTACTTATTTATTTATTAATAAGAATTTCCAATTCCTCCCCTCCTCCCAAGAATTTCCACTTCCTCCCCTCCTCCCAATACCCTCCCGCTTGCTCCCCCCACGCCCTCTCCTCCTCCCTCTCCAGTCCCAAGAGCAGTCAGGGTTTCCTGCCCTGTGGGAAGTCTAAGTTCCTCCCCCGTCCCTACAGGTCTAGGAAGGTGAGCATCCAAACAGACTAGGATCCCAAAGCCAGTACATGCAGATGAAACAAGACCCAGTGCCATTGTCAATGGCTTCTCAGTCAGCCCCCATGTCAGCCACATTCAGAGAATCTGGTTTGATCACATGCTCCTTCAGTCCCAATCCAGCTGACATTGGTGAGCTCTCATTCGATCAGTCCCCTTATATCAGTGGGTGACACACCCTTCGCGGTCCTGACTTCCTTTTTCATGTTCTCCCTCCTTCTGCTCTTCATTTGGACCTTGGGGGCTCAGTCCAGTGCTCCAGTGTGGGTCTCCATCTCTATCTCCATCCATCATCGGATGAAGGTTCCCTCTGGTTCTGCCTTCCTTGCTCACTTTCTACCTCCCTCTGCTTCTCATTTGGACCTAGGGAGTTAAGTCCAGTGTTCCAATATGTGTCTCTGTCTCTATCTCCATCCTTCGCCAGATGAAGGTTCTATGGTGACATGTAAAATATTCATCAGTATGGTTATGGGCCAAGGCCAGTTCAGGCACCCTCTCCTCTGCTGCCCAGGGAACAATCTGTGGACCTCTCCTTGGGCCTGGGAACCCCTCCAGAATCAAGTCTCTTGCAAACCCTAAAACGGCTCCCTTAGTTGAGATATATACTTCCCTGCTCCCATAACCATCCTTCCTCCCTCCCCCCTCCCATTCACCCAAGCCATCCCCAATCCCCCCCTCCCCTCTCCCTAACCATCTCCCCTTACTTCCACCCCCCCACCCCCTGTGCACCCAAGTTTGCCTGGTAATCTTGTCTACTTCTAATATCCAGGAGGATAATTATATGATTTTCTTCAGGTTTACCTACTTATTTAGCTTCTCTAGGATCATGAATTATAGGCTCAAAGACCTTTAACTATGGCTAGAAACCACTTATGAGTGAGTAAATACCATATTCCTCTTTTTGGGTCTGGGTTACCTCACTCAGTAAAGCGTTTTTTATTTTCATCCATTAGCATGCAAAATTCAAGATGTCATTGTTTTTTACCACTGAAAAACTCTTACCAATTAGTAAAACTCTAAGGTGTATATGTTCCACGCCTTTTTTAACCATTCTTCTATTGAGGGGCACCTAGGTTGTTTTCATGTTCTGGATATTACAAATAGTGCAGCTATGGACATAGTTGAACAAATACTTTTGTAGTATGATAGGGCATCTCTTGGATATATTCCCAAGAGTGGAATTGCTGGGTCCTGAGGGAGGTTGACTCCCAGTTTCCTGAAAAACCGCCACACTGATTTCCACAGTGGCTGCACAAGTTTGCATTCCCACCAACAATGGATGAGAGTTTCCCTCACTCCACATCCTCTCCAGCATAGGCTATCATTGGTGTTTTTGAGTTTAGCTATTCTGACAGATGTAAGATGGTATCTCAAAGTGGTTTTGATTTGCATTTCCCTGATCACTAAGGAGGTTGTGCATGACCTTAAGTGTCTTTGGCCTTTTGAAGTTCATCTGTTGTGAATTCTCTGCTCAGTTCAGTACCCCATTTTTTAATTGGGTTAATTAGAGTTTTAGTGTCTAGTTTCTTGAGTTCTTTGTATATTTTGGAGATCAGACCTTTGTCTGATGAGGGGTTGGTGAAGATCTTCTCCCAGTTCGAAGGTAGCCTTTTTGTCTTACTGACAGTGTCCTTTGCTTTACAGAAGCTTCTCAGTTTCAGGAGGTCCCATTTATTCACTGATTCTCTTATTGTCTGTGCTACTGGGGTTCTACTTAGGAAGTGGTCTCCTGGCCTATATCTTGTAGACTACTTCCCAATTTCTCTTCTATCAGGTTCAAAGTGGACAGATTAATGTTAATGTCTTTAATCCATTTGGACTTGAGTTTTGTGCATAGTGATAGATATGGATCTACTTTCATTCTTCTACAGGTTGACATCCAGTTATGCCAGCACCATTTGTTAAAGATGCTTTCCTTTTTCCATTGTATACCTTTAGCTCCCTTGTCGAAAATTAGGTGTTCATAGGTTTGTGGGTTAATATTCGGGTCTTCTATTCGATTCCATAAGTCGACTTCTCTGTTCTTATGCCAATACCAAGCTGTTTTCAATACTGTAGCTCTGTAATAGAGTTTGAAGTCAGGGATGGTAATGCCTCCAGAAGTTCCTTTATTGAATAAGATTGTTTTGGCTATCCTGGGTTTTTGTTTTTCCATATAAACTTGATTATTGTTCTCTCAAGGTCTGTGAAGAAGTTTGATGGGATTTTGATGGGGATTGCATTGAATCTATAGATTGCTTTTGGTAGTATTGCCATTTTTACTATGTTGATTCTCCCAATCCAGGAGCAGGGAAGGTCTTTCCATTTTCTGGTATCCCCCTCAATTTCTTTCTTCAAAGACTTAAAGTTCTTGTCAAATAGGTCTTTCACTTTCTTGGTTAGAGTTACCCCAAGATATTTTATGCTATTTGTGGCTATTGTGAAAGGTGATGTTTCTCTGATTTCCCTCTCTGCTTCTTTATCCTTTGTGTATAGGAGGGCTACCGATTTTTTGGAGTTGATCTTGTATCCTGCCACCTTACTAAAGGTGTTTATCAGCTGTAGGAGTTCTTTGGTAGATTTTTTGGGGTGGCTTATGTACACTGTCATATTGTCTGCAAATAACGAAAGTTTAACTTCATCCTTTCCAATTCGAATCCCCTTGATCCCCTTATGTTGTCTTATTGCTATTGCTAGAGCTTCAAGCACTATATTGAAGAGGTATGGAGAGAATGGACAGCCTTGTCGTGTTCCTGATTTTATTGGAGTGGCTTTGAGTTTCTCTCCATTCAATTTGATGTTAGCTGTTGGCTTGCTGTATATTGCTTTTATTATATTTAGGCATGATCCTTGTGTCCCCAATCTCTCCAACACCTTTATCATAAATGGGTGTTGAATTTTGTCAAAAGCTTTTTCAGCATCCAATGAAATGATCATATTTTTTCTTTCAGTTTATGTATATGATGGATTACATTGATAGATTTGCGTATGTTGAACCAGCCCTGCATCACTGGGATGAAGCCCACTTGATCATAACGGATGATTTTTCTAATGTGTTCTTGGATTAGGTTTGCCAGTATTTTATTGAAAATTTTTGCGTCGATGTTCATGAGTGAGATTGGCCTGTAATTTTCTTTCTTGGTTGTGTCTTTGTGTGGTTTTGGTATCAGGGTAACTGTAGCTTCATAAAAAGAGTTTGGCAACGACTCTTCTGTTTCTATATTGTGAAATACATTAAGGAGTGTAGGTATTAGCTCTTCCTGGAAGTTCTGGTAGAATTCTGCATTGAAACCATCTGGCCCTGGGCTTTTTTTGGTAGGGAGATTTTTGATAACAGCTTCTAGTTCTTCACGACTGACAGGTCTATTTAGATTTTTCACCTGTTCTTGTTTCAACTTTGGTATATGGTACTTATCTAAAAAAATGCCCGTTTCTATTACATTTTCCAATTTTGTGGCATACAGGCTTTTGTAGTAAGATCTAATGATTTTCTGAATTTCCTCTGTGACTGTGGTTATGTCCCCCTTTTCATTTCTGATCTTATTAATTTGCATGTTCTCTCTCTGCCGTTTGATTAGTCTGGAAAGGGGTTGATTTTCTCCAAGTACCAGCTTTTTGTTTCATTGATTCTTTGGATTGCTTTCTGTGTTTCTATTTTGTTGATTTCAGCTCTCAGTTTGATTATTTCCAGTCTTCTACTGCTCCTGGGTGAATCTGCTACTTTTTTTTTCTAGAGCTTTCAACTGTGCTGTTAAGTCTCAAATGTGTGCTTTCTCCGTTTTCTTTAATTGGTCACTTAGTGCTATGAACTTTCCTCTTAGCACTGCTTTCATAGTGTCCCATAGGTTTGAGTATGTTGTGTCTTTATTTTCATTAAACTCAAGGAAGACTTTAATTTTTTTCTTTATTTCTTCCTTGACCCAGGGGTAGTTTAGTAGTTGACTGTTCCACTTCCATGAGTTTGTAGGCTTCCTGGGGGTAGCATTGTTGTTGAATTCTAACTTTAATCCATGGTGATCTGACAAGACACAGGTGGTTACTAATATTTTTTTGTATCTGTGGAAGTTTGCTTTATTACCGAGTATGTGGTCAATTTTTGAGAAGGTTCAATGAGCTGCAGAGAAGAAGGTATATTCATTCCTATTTCGGTGGAGTGTTCTATAGATGTCTCTTAAGTTCATTTGATTCAATACCTCCAATAATTCTCTTATTTCTCTGCTAGGGTTCTGTCTGATTGACCTGTCCATTGGTGAGAGAGGTGTGTTGAAGTCTCCTACTATTAGTGTGTGTGGTTTGATGACTGCCTTGAGTTCTAGAAGTGTTTCTTTTACATATGTGGGTGCCTTTATGTTAGGGGCATAGATATTCAGGATTGAGACTTCTTCCTAATGAATTGTTCCTGTTATGAATATGAAATGTCCATCTCCATTTCTCCTGATTGATTTTTAGTTTGAAGTCGATTTTGTTGGATATTAGAAATGCTACACCCGCTTGTTTCTTAGGTCCATTTGCTTGGAATACCTTTTCCCAACCCTTTACTCTGAGTAGGTGTCTGTCTTTGTGGTTGAGTTGTGTTTCTTGTAAATAGCAGAATGCTGGGTCCTGTTTTCATATTCAATCTCTAAGTCTGTGCCTTTTTATAGGTGAATTGAGTCCATTGATATTAAGTGATATTAATGACCAGTGGTTGTTGACTCCGGTTATTTTTGGGGGGGTAGTAGAGAGTATGTGTTTTCCTTCTTTGAGTTGTGCTTGTGAAGGGTCGCTAGATGTCTGAGTTATTGTAGACAATGTTGGGAATGTTGGCTTCCTTGGGTTATGATTTCCCTTCTAATATTCTCTGTAAGGCTGGATTAGTAGTTACGTATTGTTTAATTTTTTTTTATCCTTGAATATTTTGTTTTCTCCATTGATAGTGAATGATAGCTTGGCTGGGTATAGTAGTCTGGGCTTGCATCCATTGTCTCTTAGTTTCTGCAGTACCTCTATCCAGGACCTTCTGGCATTCATGATTTCCATAGAGAAGTCTGGTGTAAGTCTGATAGGTTTACCTTTATAAGTTACTTGAACTTTTTCCTTTGCAGCTCTTAATATTCTTTCTTTAATCTGAATGCTTTGTTTTTTGATTATTATATGGGGAGGGGTTTTTTTTGGTCCAGTCTATTCAGTGTTCTGTATGCTTCTTGAACCTGCATAGGGATATCGTTCTTTAGGTTGGGAAAGTTTTCTTCTATAATTTTGTTGAATATATTTTCTGGACCTTTGATCTACAATTCTTCTTCTTCTACCCCTATTATTCTTAGATTTGGTTTTTTTATTATGTCTCAGATTTCCTGAATATTTTGTGATGAAAATTTGTTGAATTTGCTGTTTTCTTTGGTCAGAGTGTTTATTTTCTCTATGGTGTCTTCATAATCTGAGATTCGTTCTTCTATCTCTTGTATTCTATTGGTTATGCTTGTTCCTGAAGTCTCTGTTTGTTTACCTAAATTTTCCATATCCAGCCGGCCCTCGGTTTGTGTTTTCTTCATTGCCTCCATTTCAGATTTCAATTTTTGAACTGATTCCATTACCTGTTTGATTGTTGTTTCTTGGTTTCCCAGGGTTTCATTTATGAATTTACTCATTTTTTCAAACTTTTTGCTATATTTCTCTTTTATTTCTTTACTCATTTCTTCAATCTTTTTGTTATATTTCTCTTCCATTTCTTTAAGTGAGTTGTTCATACCCTGTTTAAGGGACTCTTTTGCTTTCATAATGACGCCGTTTTCCACTTCTTCTGGAATAGGGTGTTCAAGATCTTCTGTAGTAAGATCGCTGGGATCTGGTGTTTTCATGTTGTCTTTCAGATTGTTGGAGGAATTCTTGCCTTGGCGCCTGACCATCTCTTCCTTCAGATGCTGTCCAGTGGCTCTTCCCTCGACTGGGTCTTTTGCTACAGCATCAGTGCCTCTTGCTGGCCAGGAATCTCTCTGCCTGCAGTCCTACCTTGTTGCAGGCAGGCTATTAAAACAAGGCAACTCCCTCCTGCCCGGTTGCACTCACCGTCCCGTCCAGGCGGTGCCCACACAGGCTGGCTTGGAAGATTTTATGCCCCGAAAAAGGGAGGGAGGAAGGGAAGGGTTTCTTGGCTGAAAGCAGGGATGGGGTAGAAGGAGAGAGGGCTTATCTGGGGGAAGCCACCCCTTCGGATTACCCAGGGAGATAAGGGTGGTGGGAAAATTGTGTGTTCCCTTACTGGGCTTCTGTGACAGGTCAGGAGCACACTTACCCCTCCATTGTATCTTCTGCTACAGGATCAGTGCCACTTGCTGGCCAGAAATCTTCCTGCCTGCTTGGGCTTGTTTTTTTTTTTGTTTGTTTTTTTGTTTCTTTTTTTAATAGGGAGCTTCCCCAAAATATGAAAATTCACATGCCAAACAGAGTGAAATAAGGGTTGAGTACATGGTCATCGATGAAGATTTCAGCTCCCCTCTCTGCAACTTTTTCAGTCGGGAAGGTCACATCCTGCTTCTTCGGTGATCTGGGCAGCTATGTTCTTACTTTTTCCAGACAGAGATACTATTAGTAGAAATTGGGAAATATTCTTAAAATAACAAAGGAGACAAGGTGAAGAGTTTCTCACAGGCTCAACTGCTATAATTTGAGATTCACATAGAAACCAATATTTTCTAAAAGCCATAAGCTCTGAATAATATTAAAAATATGCAAATAATAATGTTAAAGGGAATGAACTCATAAATTTCCAATGAATCATTGTGAAGAAGTTTTATATTTATGAGTTTGAAGCAGGCACATTCTACCTACACATTATGACAAGTGTCTCAAGAGAATCACCATGCAAAATGGTTGAGTGTTCTAGGGCACCCTTAGTATTGGGGGGGGAAGCATATGGTGTTTACATAAGGAAATACTATTACCCCATGCCAAGATGCTCATGCCCTTTTGTATTCACTGAGCCACACACAGTATGTGTTCCCCAACAATATTGATCAGTTCCTGATGGGAAGTGATGGGCTATTGGTGGTTTGGGAGAAGCAGAATCTCTGCCACTCAACTTTGCTACCTTTAGTTCTTTGGTGTGATGCAAATCAATGCTCTCAGGTGTCTGCCTTTGTTTTCATCGACTGCAACTCATTAGGAAACACACTTGCATCCACGGTGGGACAATTTCTTCTGATTGCCCACTTTGTGGAATTCCAGAACAAACCTGAATTTTTCTTGGGACAAGGAAGCTTGAATAGAAGGCTAATAGCTAACTAGTTGTGTGCGTTCTAGACTGTAAACTAGTGTAGCCAAGGTTTGGCGTAGTAACATCTTAGAAAGCGAAGGTAAAGAATTTTAAGCTCTGATAAAAGTAAAAGAATCAAACTGTGGAAATGTTATTGAAGACAGAGTGGTGATTCCATATAACATGAGCTGAGAATAATGCAGGAAGTGTCTGAGGAGAGAATACAAGCTGGAAGGAGAAGTCCCGGGAAAGCACAAGCTATATGCTGGCCATTTTCCAACAATCCTGCAAAGTTCTGGTTATGCAGCTGTAATTAGTAGTTTGTTTTATCCTGACCAGTCTTTGTTTTGTTGGAGACTGTCAATTCTGTTCTCCATGAAAATCGGATAAGCCCACAAACAACATGACATTAAGGTTGAACATGATAAATATATGTGCTAAACTCATTCGGTTCATATATGATCATGTTAATAACTAAAAACTTAAGATTTATATAGATTATTTTATACTTAGTATTTTTAACTGCAGACAAAATACACAGTTGTAGAGCCCAGTCTCAATGGATACACCTACAAAATACTCCCCCACCTCAGGCTTAAGGTTAGAACCAGAGAAGCAGAGAGATTGATATGAGCTTCTGTATCTTAGTATCTAATATCAGAAGCTCCACTACAAATTATTACCAACATGACTGCCTAACATGAGAGGGACAAACATGATACCAATGGACAAGCCAAAACAGAATGGGGAGAAGCTCTGTGGTAACAAGAGCCAAGAACATTTACTCAGATACCAGCTGGTACAGGGCTATGCAACAGGCATGGCCCTCAGCTGCAGCTTGGTCCCAGACTTTACCATGACCCTGGGAAGCAGTAAAGACCATCCTTATTTGTACAGCCTCAGTGGCAATATGTTGACTTCTTGCCAGTGAGCATGCTAGAGGAGCAGCAGGTAGCAATTGAACTTCAGGAGATCAATTCACCAAGAGAGCAAAGCACTTGTGTGTGAATCTCTGATAGGCAAGGCCCCAAGGGCTTCAGCTTCTGAATGTGTCTTGTTACTGCTGTGCCTTTACATGTTTGCCACTGCCATTATTCTCTGGTATCTGGCACATTCATGAATGAACATGAAGGATAACCCCTCTGCCTTTAATATAGGTGATTATCTCAAGGAAATATCCTGTTCTACTGGACATTTTTACCTATGGATTATTATGAAGATGATTTTCTCTTAAACTGTACTGTTTGACTGAAGTAATGATTAAATACAATAAAAGTGTTGTTTTTATAAATAGAATTTTATAAATAGAATTTTGATGATAAAATGTTTTTAAAAATATAATAAGGAATTATAATAGAGGTTAGCTTAGTGGGAAAATCAATGCAGGATGTAATGTTGTCCCTGGCCCTGATAATGTCTGGGTTGCAGAGGATAGAAAATAAAAACAAGAAAGCAACATGCAGCTAGAATTTAAGAGTCTCTCTTGAAGAACTGTAGACAGTGTAGCTTACTTTAGTGATTGAGAAAAACAGTTATGTCCCAAAAGCTAGATCAGCTTGAGTTCTTTCAATCTTAATGTTGAGAGATATATTCATAGGTTTTGGTGTGCATCATAGATAACACAAAACTATATTTAAATCATGACTTAAGGTTAGGTTAAAAATTTTTTTATTAATGACTTTGAGGTAGAAAATCTTGGGGAACAATTTAATGTAAAAAGGCACATAGTTGATTGAGGGGCGTGCTGCAGTTAAGATACAAGAACAAAGGCAATCTGGTTATTATTAGCTGATGTGCCTTTCTTGATAAGATGGGTTGGTGATCAAAGGTGACGATCGATTCCTTGCACCCATTTCTGCCCTCAGCTACCTGATATAACAGACTGCTGATGACCGGGTATGCACCCCAAGGATTTAGAATAGAGATGATAGATTTTTCTTATATAAAAGTTTAAATTTGTGATTCTTTTAAATTTTTTGTAAGATTACCTTTTCAGATAAATAATAAAGTTTCTTTATAACAGAAAAATTTAACCTGCCAGTAAAAGAAATGTCTGAGAAAAATGCCTTGTTTGCTTGTTTACACTCTGTTAATTTACAACGAAGTGCTTGGACATGAATGCATATGGGTTCTTAGGCATAATTTGGTTTTCACCTGCAATATAACATGTTTAATCTTGTAAGGAATATGGAAAACATGATGATCTTACTTGTATTCATTGCTATCACTCACTTATAAAAGCAGAATTAATTTTTATACTCCTTGAAAGGTTTTGCTGGGTATATAAACTGTAAAAAAAAATAAGAATGCACAGAAAGGGAACATCTGTGTAGAGGTAAGAAAAGAGTTAAAGATATAAAGGAGAGATGATAGAAATGCCCTAAAGGTTTGTGTGTGTGTGTGTGTTTCCCTTTTTCACCCAGAGAGCTAAGTTTTGCCCTACTCATTGGCCCCAGAGATTTAAGTTTTGTTCTCTCAGATAGAAAAGTCAAATTGAATGATTAGTATGTTTACTTCGTGGCTCCCCCTCAATTCCCGAGCTACTGAAGGCTGATCCTCACAGCAACAATTGCCTTTCTTAATCTAAGTACTATCTCATTATTTTCTATGTAGCATAGGATACACTTAGACTTTTAGACTTGCCGTGTCATCTTAGCTGGTCTCTGAGTTTTGGCATTATAAGAATGTGTTGCCAGACCTGGACTGATCATAATTTCTTAAGTTTAGCAACTAAATTTAAAATACTTATAAACTTTGAGGAGATATAGAACTACATATAGGGCTGTACAATTGGAGGGTAATGAAAGAAAAGGCAAAAAAGTATTTAAAAATTTTAACTTCCATATTACTAAGTTTATAAATAAAATAGCAATATTTTAAAGCTCAGCTTAAGAAGATATTATATTTAAACTGAAGATATCATATTTAACTTAGAGAAGATATCATATTTAAACTGAAGATAAGATGGTGTACTTAAATTTTTAATTGAAAGCAAATATAGTGATTATAAAGATTATTAAGATTATATCCTAGCTTTGGCATGCTATGAACAAGAAAAACATGTGAACTATTATCAGCTGGTGTGTAATCGTATTCGTGTAACACTGGACATGGGATTCACTCTTGCTTATTTCCTTGGTGGCATAATTTATGGAGATGAGAGATAAGATGGGACACGAAAGAATAAGATTGTGAAATTATCGATTCCTTCTTGTAGTCAGCCTTTTTTCCAGGCCTGTTTTTGACTGCACAGCACTGCAAGACAATGTGTACATGAGAAGTGTGTTTCTGTGGGTTGCCTGTGTTCTGTAGTTTGCTCCTGCATTCCATGGTGATCTTGGTGTGAATGATGAGATATGGAACTCTGCTGATGGAAACTGAAGACAATCTTGGAACTATCTCTGCCCTAGAAAGCAGTAAACTTCTCTTATAGAACGTATCAACGGATGGTGGTGATGACAGCTTGTAAGTAATTATATGCATCTATCAAAGAAATATTTCTCATTGAGGGCAGGGCGGTGAAGGCATTGGGATGCAGACATGATCAGAATATGTGGCAACTCTTTTAATAGTTATTCCTCCAAGCACATAAGGTAACTCACAACATTTTAACATGGCCCTAACTTTGAAACAATGACAACAAGGTCCCATTATAGATGCGGAGAAAGCTTTATAAAATTAGCCTTGTAGTGTCCCCTTCCTTAACTTGCATTACAAGTGGGTTATATTACCAATCAGACTAATAAGGACAACTCAAGTTTTCATCAATACTGTGCTTTCAGTTTTTGTCTTTGTTTGCGATTTTAAATTCTTCCCCAAGGCTAAAAACCATGACAGCACATATTATTCCTAAAATGATAAAAGGGAATTGGTTATAGAAATGCCAATGTGAATAATAAAGTTGTTGGATGGAAATAGAAGTGGAAGTTAAGTGGAGAAGATAGAGCAGAGCTTCTCACGCCTTACTGTGTGTACAAGCCACTGGAAGTGCCCTCCTATGCGGGGGGGAAGGATGCTGGCTCTGAATTTATGACAATGTCTAGGTGTTGCCAATGTGTTCCCAGTTATGTGGTAAGGTATAAAATGTTGCTAGTTCAACAGAACACATTACTGTTTTATGATAGAAACACAGTAGAAACACACTGGTGATTTTGAATGTTGGTGCCTTCCCAGGATAATGATATACAATATAATGATCCTGCCTCTCAATCCTGGGTGGTGGCAGTGAGTCACCGCTTCTGATCAGCTTGGAATAATAGGATATCCTCTGTCAAGGTGCTGTGCATTGTATTTACTTTTATGGTGTCTATCGCTGTCAGCTCATGAATATGTTTTGAGCACATTTGGAGTTGTCAGACAGTTTGCATTGGTGAGTTTGATGTACCAAATGCATTGAGTTACGTTTCCAATTTAAGATTAATTTATTGGGGATAGAGGGATGTTTGAGCATTTGAGATGACTCATTGCTCATATGGAAGACCCAGTTTGGGTGAATTCCAATTGCTAGTTATTTCAGTTCCACATTCCTTCGTCTGGCTTCCGTGGGCTCCAGGATGCCCATGGTGCACACAAACTCATACGCATAGACATACATGTACAACAATACTAAATACATATTTTTAAAAGATAAGTTTTGTGAGACAAAGTTCCATTATGGATTATTATTAAAATTATCTGATGAGTGGGTCACCATAGAAGGAGACACTATCCATAAGCAAACTTGATATGCCAGACTTTGTTGACTCCCCATGGGAGGTCTTATCCTTCCTGATGAGTGAATGGGTGGTTGGGTAGGAGGATGGGAGGGAAGGGGAACTGCAGTTGTTATATAAGAAGAGAAAAGAACTTTTAAATATTTAATTAAAAAAATTAAATCCATGGGCAAGAAAGAAGGTAGCATATGATCTAGGGTCTAGATTCTGGTCCCTTCATTAAGTGAGCAGATGTGGGTTCACACACACACACACACACACACACACACACACAAAAAAAAAAAAACAAAAACAAAAACAAAAACAAAACAAAGCGAAAAACAGGGAATCACTAGGCATGATGTATAAAAAGAGAAATTTGGTTAATACAACTGTTACAGATGGGCATACAGAGGTAGAACAGGAGTCTGAGATCCTCCTCTATCAGTCTAACTTGAGTTGTGTGATCTCAAAGAACCTTGTTGAAGCTAAGGGCCAACCAATCACCTGCAGGTTATTACTACAAGGCAGAGCTTGTCTGTATGAGTCTATTCTCTATAGGGAACTTACTCTTATTAATATATTTGCTTAGAATACTGTGTCCTTTCAATTTGTTGTTGTTGTTTTCGACAGTTTCTAATCTCATTTAGTTCTCAGACTACATGCCTCATCCCTAAACAGGCTTTCCCAAGTCTCTCCTCTAACATTGCTGACTGTTGTGTCTCTCCGCATGCTGTCAGTATCTGTCTCCCCAGGATTCTTCTGTTCGTGTTCCATACAATTGAATTAGTAAAGACATATTGAACTCCGATAATTGGTCTGTCTTATGTGTTAAAAACACGACAGTGATCCTGAGTGTTTTTTATTCTAATGAATTGTTTCCTTTGGAGCTTTAGTTAAAGCTATCAATGATCCATTTTAATAGTTTAACTGTTTCTTATTTCTAGGTTTGGTTTGGTTTTCATGGTTTTTGTTTTGAAACTCTTGTTTTGAAACATTGAGACCTGTGTTTTAGAAGAGACACAAACCCCTTTGTGGGGTTAATAGTGAAAGTACATGAAATTTTAATACCCAGTATACTGATTAGTTTTTCTTGAGACAAAAACTCACTTTGTAGCCTAGGTTGGTTTGGAACTTACTATGTAGACTCAAACTCCCAGAGATTTGCCTACCTTTATATACTATATGATATACTATATCATTGTAAAAAATGCTAAATTATAGATGTCATGGATCTACATTCTACAAATTCACATATATATCAACAATATTTGTTGAATAATTAATAATGATAGTGGAGTAAATGTTAAAAAACAGATATAAAACTTTTGGTGGAAGATATTCAGCTATATGAAGGCAAACAAGGAGGAGTAAGGGTTCTTTTTGAACACTATTGACACAATAAAAAATCTAGTGGAAATTCTGTTGAAAAGGGACCTTCTTAGAGTTTAAATGTGAACTATCCCTCACTGGCTCATATGCTGAGGACTTGATTATGGGATTTGGGGAGCAGCAGCATCTTGGACCTATGATAAATCAGTAGATGGGTGGTCTTACTGAAAGAAGGTGAAAAAAGGAGAGGTTTCTTGGAATATGTCATTATGAGTAATGCCTTACCCTGGCCCCTTCCTGATGTCCAACATCTTTCCTCTGTCATATGCTCCCTCCGTCATGACACTTTGCCCAACACATGGAACAAAGAAACTGACTGAAGCCGGTGGAAGTATAAATCAGAATAAGATCTTCCTTTCTTATATTGATCTTTTCTGTTTTGGTTACAGCTGTGCAAAACTAACTCATATAAATTGCTCAGATTAGAAGAATATTACAGGTGCCCTAAATATAAGGTAGGGCATACGAGAAAACACCATCCTGTGTGATCCTCTAATAAGAAGACAAGGAAGAGTCAAGAAAGGGCATATAACTAGATAAGCCTAGGAGATAAAGATGAGGCGGTATAACAAAAACTGCATTAACAATCATGTTTAGAGGAAGTCTTAGAAATGAATTGAAATATTTAGTGTTGCAAAAGAAACAGCGGGCTGCATTCCCGCCTGGATCCTGCTAGCTTACCCCTGAAATAATTACACGGAAACTGTATTCTTTTAAACACTGCCTGGCCATTGTCTCTAGACCCTTATTGGCTAACTTTCACATACTGATTCAACCCATTTCTAATAATCTGTATGTCATCACGAGCTCGTGCCTTACTGGGAAAGATTCAGCATGTCTGAACTGGCAGCTTCATGGCGGGCAGCTCTCTGACCCTGCTTCTTTCTCCCAGCATTCTGTTCTGTCTACTCTGCCTATCTAAGCTGCTGTCCTATCAAAGGCCAAGGCAGTTTCTTTATTAACCAATGAAAGTAACACATAGACAGATGACCCTCCTCCATCAATTTAGACTTGATCTTAAGATCAACAAAGACTGGCTAAGGACTTCTAAACAGGAGCCCAGTAAATTTAGACATATTTCCAATGGATGAATTTGGAACAATAAATTTTTTTGGAGTGTTTATAGTATTAACTATTTAAATTATACATGAGTTTGTAGGTTTTACAGTGATTATATATATATATATATATATATATATATATATATATATATTTCCTTTTGAGATAGGGCTTCTATGTGACTTTGGAACCTGTCTTGGAACTAGCTCTTGTAGAACAGGCTGGTCTTGAACTCACAGATATCCACCTGTCTCTGCTTCCCAAGTTTTGGAATTAAAGGCATGTGCCACCAATGCACAGCTGACTAACGCACTTCTAAAAGCTAGTATAGTAAATAAAGTTACAGAATATGATATTAATGAACAAAGGCAAATGCTTTTATTTCAATAACCAATTAGGTAACAAAATTTAAAAATTCCCCTGCAGCAACATCACAAGATATAAAATATTTAGAAAGTAACTTAATGAGATAATTATAAAACTAAACCCACAATCCTGTAGAATATTGGTACAAAGAGTAGAGGACTTAACAAGTGGAAGGTCTAATAACAACCCTCAGATGAATATGTGGGTTCAGCATAGTCCCTGTTAAAATCTCTGCTGATTTAACTGATACAAAATTCATATGAAAATCAGACAATCTTTAAAATTTAACTAATTAGGGAATTTTTATTTTCTGATTTCATAACTTAATACAAACCTCACATTATTCAAGACTTTTAAAAGTAATATGGGACAGACATGGAGGTTAATAGAATAATATAGATGATTTGGAAATAAATTCCCACATTTGTGATTTACGAATTTTCAATGAGAATACTAATACAATTCAGAGGGAGAATGAATAATCTTTTATGAAACACAATTACTGGATATCCACACTTAAAACAAGGATGTTGGATATGCTCCTTACTCTGCATTTGAAAATCACAATAAATTGAAGTTTAAACATAATAGTTAAAACTATAACATTGTCCAAATAAAACATAGTAATGTGTTCATTTTTGTGAACATGGAGTAGCAATGCATTTATGATATGACACTAAGTCCCAAGGAAAAAAAGAAAATGGAATTTAGCACTTTGTGAGTCAAAGAACAACTTTAAGTGAGACAAAGAACATCAAAGGATGAAAGAAAATATTGCAAATGTTTATACATGACTACTTGTTTCTAGGATGTATTATAATTGCTGAAAATTCAATAGAATTAAAGAAAATATGATTAAAAAGGAAGAGAGGTGCAGTGTAATGGCCCAACAAGTCAAGTTTCTGGTTGCATGATTGATGGCCTGAGTTCTATCCCCGGCACACCCATGACTGAAGGAAAGAATCAAACAATCCCTTCAAGTTGTCTGCTGATGTCCACCAGCAAGGACTGAGACAAATATGGCCCCTACCGACACATGGATATGTAAGTAAATAAATAAACAAATGAAAAGAATGAGAAAGGGGGTCCTAATAAATATTGTTCCAAAGCATATACAACCAATTACTAAAAAGCACAGGAAAAGGTGCTAGATAACAGTTAGTTGTTAGGAGAATTCAAATAAAAAAATGGTTATCATCAAAAAGGACCATTATTAACTGTTGTTGGTGAGGACTGGAACCCTTACACACAGGAGATGCCTCATCTTTGAGCCACTATAAAAGTCCGGTACTCTCAGTGGAATTATCATGTGATGTTTATAGTCCCTTCCTCATTATTATTCATGAGAAATAAAATGCGTGCCCTCAAAACTTAAGCATAAATATTCACAGCAAAATTATTCATAGTACTGACAAAAAGAAAATTCATAAAAACCTTAAAAATGCATCAGCTTATGAGTAGATAAATAAAATGTTCATGATGAAGATATATTCATCAGCAACAAAGAATACGGCACTGATACATGCTACAAAGTACATGAACCTGAAAACCTTTAATGAAAGGTCACCAAAGATGCATGGTCTATGATTTCATTTAAATGGTAGACATGTGTTGGGAAGATGAATAGACAAATAAGGCATGCTAAAGATTTCCAAGAGAATGCCCCAGAGAATAATGGGATTTTAGAGCGTGGAGATTTTTTTCTTGAGGGGAAATACTCTAAAAATGTGATGTTATTACAATCCGTCACTGAGTACCATGGTATGTTATGTGTGTCTCAGTAGAACTTTCACATTAACAAACAACAAGGCCAGCACTTTCTGGTGGCCTGATCTGCTATATCAAAGACAATGAAATTAGATTTATGGCCCACTTAGGGAAAAAAGGTCAACAGAACTTACAAGAGATGAAAAAGATAATATGTTCTTCCAGATACGCTGAAAGGGAGAAGCAACCATTGTAAAAAATATGAAAAAATATTAAGTAGATCACTTATGTGGGAGAAAATTAGGAGGGTTATGAGTAGTGTTGCTGGTCATGATGTGAGTCTAAGCCAGAGAAAACAAAGATCAGAAAGAGAATGTTGGGCACACTTGCCCCAGACAGCTCTAAAGTCTGAAGCATTTTCTGTAGGGTGATTTTTAAGACATCCTTCAAGTAAAGTCAGCCATCTCTTGTCTACAGATGTGCGTTAACATGGGAACTCTGGTGAGACCTTCAGTGCTCCTCAAGATTCATTGCCTCAATATATATGCAATAATGGATTTAAAGCTTATTTTTAGGTTTGGTGTCCTTTGATGTTCATGGACATCATAGATGATTCTTGCACAGTTTCCTGCATAAGTTTGGGGATCATCAAATATAAATGAAAATAACTGGGAGGGCTTCTTTAACTTGTAAGAGCAGGCTTACCCTGGGACAATCCAACTTGGATGTAGCTAAGGCAAACCTAATTTGGTAATTTAATTTTAATTTTTGAAATCATAATATAATTGTACCATTAACTTCCTTCCTTCCCTTTTTCCCTCCAGGCTCCACATATATACCCCCTTGTTTTTCCTCAAATCTATTTTTTCTTTAATTTGTGTTACACACACACACACACAGAGACACACACACACAGACACACACACACACAGACACACACACACACACTATAAGTACAACCTGCTCAGTCTTTAAATGTCTTTAAAATGTTACTCTCATGTGTATGATTTTAGGGTTGACCCTTGGCTTTGTATAACCAATTGGGAGTCTTTTCTTTGTTGCCCATAGTTCTTTGTCTAGGATTGAAGACTCCTTTGCTTCCCTCTTCCATGCTAGCATGACTATTGATAGGTTCATTGTTGAGGTCTTAGTCATACAACTTTGTTAATATTTCATGGGTGTAACTTTTTTACATGTCTAGGAGACACACTATCAGAGAAAATGTCACATTCTTCTGATTCTTACTGTCTTTCTGTCCCCATTCTACAATGATTCCTGAATCTTAAATGCAGGATTTGATTTGGATGTTATCAGTTGGGACTGGGTCCCATATCATCTCTTGTTCTCTGAAAATAATTGGTTTTGACTTATTGTGATGGTGTACACCTGTAGGAAAAAGATGATTCTTTGATGCCTCATGAGAACTCTACTTCTCCGTTGGTATTGGGATAAATATTTAGAATACAGTAAAGGATGATGGTTTAGTAAAGTGGCAATTATATGTTCTCTTTCAAGAACCATTTCTTCTCTAGTCTTAGGTAGATGGTCAGGTTTTCAGTACCTGGTATGACTATCTTGTTGTATTGGTTGGATTTTGAGTCTAATTATATGGCTATTGGTTGACACCAAGGTGTGTGTGTGTGTGACTTTGTGACACTCTTAGAATTATTGTACCCTACTTATTGTTGTAGTAGTTCATAGGTATTATTGCTGGATAAGACTATTGATTGCTTCCTTCCCTTGGGCACTTGCTTGACTCTTTCTGGCACCATGAAAGCTAGTACTCATGGAGGAGGTTTCCAGGTCCAAACTAGCTCAGGATCTCTGTATTCTTTTTCCAAAGTGAATGTCTTTGTCTTCAGCAGTAAAGACTTTCCTTAAACTTCTGGAAACCAAGCAAGGTCTACAGTAGTAGCCTATGTCTTGAGTTTCTTGAAAAATCCTGGTCAACAACTCAAAAGGCACCTTTTCAAGTCTGTTGGGCATTGCCAATCTACACAAAATTTATTTAAATTATATATGCATGAAAAGATTTCTGTGTAATTTTATGCAGAATTTAATAATTACTTATGTGTTTCTTCAGACATCCATACTGTTATTAAGGATATTCCCATTCTTCTCTATTTATCTTCTTTTCCTCCCCCTAATTAAAGTCCTTTAATTTTTTCCATTTCCAGATTCAAATCACTTGTGCCTTGCTATCCCCTTCTCTGCTTCTTCTCTCTCCTCACTTGGTCCCATTTTACTTTCCTGATTTCTGGAGTTATTCTAGTACATATACTAACATCTGAAGTCATGGAGTTAAGAACCACAGATGAGAGAGAATATTGTGACATAGAAGTTAGAAACACAAATATCAGGCTTTATAGGACAACAATGCAGGTTGCAGATAGTGCCTTAGTATCATGAACAGATATTTAGTAAGTGTATATAAATGTATGACACAAGAAAGGATTAGGGATATGAATTCCCCAAGGGATGGTTCCTGGAAATGTAAACAAATCACAAGGGCCAGTGATTCAATATTGTAGGATAATGCTGTGCATAGACGTGTAGCCAGCAAAAGTATTAGGCACTCAAGGCTCTGCAAGGAATATTTTTTTGGCAGAGATACTGACAGAAAATGCACAGAAATGAACTTGAGAATGGGCTTTGGCAAGCAGTCAGAGTTTCCCATTGTCTTATTAGAACCAGAACATAATTATTAGGAACAAGAATAATATATATATATTTCAGAACATCATTATGACATTGTCACGGACATAGGAACTTTGTGTTCTCTTTCTGACATTCTTATGGCTACACATGATTCCTATGTCTACATGCACAGAAACACACATATTTGTGAAGTTCACTTTTCTATTCCTTATAAAATATGTCCTCTGGAAGGATGTAACCCAAATGCTTCCGTTTTCAACTTCTGAGACATAGTTCTAGGCACTGTCACTTATGTTTCTAGGGAACCGTATGCAGACTCTGATGCAACTCTATTTATGAATAGACGAAATACTTTCTATCTTCCACCAGCCATGATCACTGGGGACCATTTCTGAATCTTTCATCTCTGTTATTGTCTTCAGTGATCAGGAACTTCTGACACTCTTGTTTACAAGACTCTCTTCAAACTTGTTCTCTCTGAGAATCCTGATTTATTTTTTCCAACAGTATAGTTGTGATTTAAATAATGGCACATAGCCTTGGAGAGACAACTCAGCAGTTAAAAATGCTTCTGCTCTTCCAGATGACCCGAGTTCAGTGCCAGTACACATGCAGCTCGCAACTGTCTGTGACTCAAGTTTCAGGGGATCTGTCTCTCTCTTTTGGCTGCATGTGTGCTGTGCTCATGTGTTCACATATGCATGTACACATACACACACATACGTGACTAAAAATAAAATCATAAAGATAACTATGAAACATAGATGCAATAATTTGCAAATACTAAAGGGAATACTTCTCTGCAGGTGCTGATGTAAACTATAAGACTCAAAATTTTCAGAAGAAAGCAACTTGTCTAGAATGTTGTCACTTTTACCACTGAAATTACAAAGGTATCTCCTCATGTTGGGTTGTTTCATTTACAGTGGAAAAGTTTGTATTGCAATAGTAGAATGTTTGTTCTTAATTTGGGGTTCTGAAAATGAGACACTGAAAATAATTTTAAAAAATTAAGGGTAAACCCCTAAGATTGTTGATAGCCCCTTTAAAGTAGAAGTTTCAAATAAACTTTAAACCTATGGCTTAGGGTTTTTGACTTGTAGTCCTGATATCACTTCAGTCTAACTCTCCAACTCCTTCATCCTATGTCTATGTTTTTTTCCTCCTCCTTTCCATCCTTCTCCATCTTCCCCTGAAATACCTATGACTTCGTGTTGACAACCTTATGGTAGACAGTGACAAGGTTTCCACAAAAGAGCATGTAGTGTACAATGTGATAATCTTTATGATTCAAATATGGGTGGTTCATTTTCTGTACTTGGCAATGAGATGGCTGGAGTTTCAATCCCTACCTACTACATTTTCATTGCTTAGCTTGCCTATGCTCTCATTATGGGAGGACCTAAACTCTCCTAATCTCTTCTTATGAAAAAAAAATCAAGGTTGTTGCTAGCAATATCCTTAAAGGTTAACCATGAGTGCCAGAAAAACTGATTCTCAGAGTACATTTATAGCAGTGATTAGAAGAAAGAGAAGTTCAACAAAACATTGGCTTATATTTTTTCTTAAAAACTTCATTCCTTTTGGATTATTGTGATCTTCTCTTCTGTCCTCTCCTCTCCTCCTCTCTTCTTCTTATTTACATGTTACAGTCAGAACCATCCCAGAAGCATCAAGTCTGGTACCACTCTGTATTGAATCTTTTTTCTCTACTCAGGCACTTTATGTCCATTCTTCTTTATGGCAAGTTGTTATTGGAATTATTATGAAGTTACAAAATATCTGGATCTATATAATAGTGAGCTACACTGTAGTAGACTTTATAGAGCCTTAATTGTGCCTAGTTCATGGCACAATTGTAACTAGTTCATGGGGGAAAGATGTGATATCAAAGTTCAAGGAACAGTCTACAAGATATTCTCATATATCTTACATATATTGTGAGGTCTTATCTTAGAACAACCTTCATGTAGCTGCTTGTATTGGTCAGTTTTTAGCCAGTTGAATTTTTCAAAATATGGGTAATTCAGGATTTATTTTTCCTCAAAGACTATAGGAAACAATTTCTGAAAAATAACAGGAGATATTTTATTAGATATTAAAGCAACAGCAATGACTTCAAAGGTATTTGAAATTAATGTCTTTGTTCCTTTGAATTCATTCCTCCTCTACTCTGAAGTAAATTTTAGACCTTGAGATATGTTTGCAAATATACTTGATATATTTGAATAGTTCTGAGCCTCATAAGCTATGATTCCTTGATTTTACAATGCCTGTTTTGATAGCTACCTGACTTTATGCATTTTTAATAATGCCATTCTCTCATGATTCCTGACTCTCAGAGAATCAGTGAACTATTAGTTGTCATTTCTAAAGCTATACTCTTTTGTAGAGTGGTTTAGGATAAATATCCTTATAAAATAAAATAAAAATAAATATTTTGGACATATTATTTATATTAGCCATGGTTCTCTAAAGGAGCAGAACTGATAAAGTGAGAGAGGGAAAAAGAGCGAGAATGTAGCTGTGTGTCTGTCTGTGTGTGTTCGCTCCCCTTCTCTGTGTGTGTGAGTATGTGTTAAAAGAGGATACATTAGACTGGCTTGCATGTTGTGGTCAGGCTAGTCCAACAAAGGCTATAGCACAATAGGAAGGTCTGTGAATCCAGTAGTTGTTCAGTCCACAAGGTTGGATGTTTCAGCAGCCTCTGTCTGGCACTGGAGTCCTGGAGGATTCCTGTAGAGCTGCTGCCCTCCAGTCTGTGTTGGAATCCTGAAAAGAGTGATTGAATGCCAACAGCAATGGGATTATATGCACTTGCCATAGAGATTGAGGCCAAGCAGGCAAAAAAAAAAATTTCTATCTTCCATGTTCTTCTATATGAGCTGCCAAACAGAAGATACAGCCCAGACTTAAGGAGGGTCTCTTGTCTCAAGTGATTAACTTAATAAAATCACTCACAGGTATATCCTACAACCAAGGCATCTTGGGTTGTAGGTGATTCCATATTAATCAAGATTAGCCATCATATTATTCATTCTCATTTTGTTCTTCTAGAAAACAAACAAAATTTGTTAAAATTGGTTATACGATTTCTTAAGTTCCATCCTTTTATATTAGATTTTAAAAGTCTGATCAAATTTTACTCATAAAACATCAATTATGTGAGCTGGATCACTGTCTTTTAATGATAAACTATTATTCTCTAGTCATGCATAAGGAAAACAAGAAGATCATTACTTTCCTTTTATAACGAAAGCTTCAGTTGGTGAGCTTAGCTTTTAGCTAAAAAGAAAGCAGGAGAGGGGAACAATGATAGCTATCTTTTTATTGTTTCTACTTGATTCTCAGAAAAATGTAATCAGGAGGCATTTTGAACTCTGATTTGTGTCAATCTATGTTTCTTTTAAATTAATTTTGAGATTGAAGGAAAAGCTCTAATAGACTATACAGTTAGTGAATTGTGGTGTGTGCTGTTTGTAAGTCATCAAACTGGATAGAATCTCTAGGGAATATGATCAAAGATTAAATATCCACTGTAAAAGAAACAAACAGCTTGCTTTCTTTTCAAATAAAAAATATCAGGATAATAATAATAGCGCTGAAAACAACTCGTGTATAATAAAAAGGCCAAGACTCTTGCTTAGGATCATATAGTCAAATAGCACAATGGCTTGCATTTCTAAACCGGTAAGGCTTTTAGTTTGGCTCATTTATTTAACAAAATACATGTTTGCATATAAAGAGAAAGTTTTCAGGCATTTCCCAAGAAATATCGGAAAGACTGTTTTCTGAGCACACTTGTTTTAAGCTGTCCTACCGTTTCTTTTTAACTTTTTGTTATTTATTTGTTCATCTTTGCATTCATTTATTTTTTTTATTTATTCCTCTAAGTTCATGTTCATGCAATGCCATTGGATCCTCTAAAGAGGGTATCAGATCCTCTAGAGTTGGAATTACAGATGGAAATGAGTTGCCTGATGTGAATGCTGGGAACTGATCCCTGATTGTCCACAACAGCAGCAAGTGCTCTTAACTGCTGAGTCATCTTGCTAGCCCCAAATCACACAACACTTAAACAGTGATTCTCTCCAAAGTTTATATTGTTATTTTGATCACCCTTGGACTAGAGTATAACTTGTCTGGACCTTCATTATCTAAACACAATTTCACAAAGTTTAAGATATTACATAAGCATCTTCTGAAAGACAAAGATTATTGCTCCGCAGTTTTCTAGATGTTCAACTTACATAATGCGGTCTGTACCTCTTCATATGTGAAGATGAAGTAAGGAAATCTATGTGAAGGAGTTTGTGATATATATAATAATCATGTGAATTTTTTGGTCACTGTGTGCTTTACAGGCATGCTCACATAAACTTCAAGAATCGAGATATTTTTCCTATATAACACCCCAACTTTATCTTTGTAGGACTTGTGTTTAATTGCTAAAGAAACAGACTATATCACTAAAGGTTTTCACTCAGGAAAGGTCTTTTTGGTAAATGATCACATGCTCTAGAATAAGGCTAATGCCTTTCCTTCTCCAGAGTTCATCTTTCTATTCAACAAGAACCGTGAAGTGGCTTTTTCCATTGCGATTAGAAGTATTTGTCCACTTGCCTAATAAATGTAGCAGATGATTTTGAGTGGATACAATAGTTTATATTTGCTTAGATCTCCACCTGGGATAGGATTGTTTAAAGTCTGAAGCAGCTCTTTTCTGAAAGAGGAATTCGAGGCAGAAATTGCATGTGTGTTAAGGTTTCAATAATTATGCAAATGGCCTAACTGAAATATACTTGAAAGTACTAAAGATTATTTTTACAAATAAGATAAAATTCAAGCAGGCAGAACCGGACTGAAGCTAAAGGTCAGCGGCCATCTGTTCCTTGGTCTGATTTAGAAGAGCAGAAGGTGGGTGTCATGTCATGCCTGAGCTGCCTTCAAATGTCTGACCCAGGACAGCAGCAAAATGTGAAATCATTTTGGAGGTGAGGCTCTGAAATTCCTCCCTGAAGCAAATTGCTTCCTAAGGTAAACAAAAGAAGATGTTTATTTTCTTCTCAAATATTTCCCTACAGAATTCGGGAAACAATGCAGCAGCTCCCTAACCAAGATGAGTGTACAAAGCTCTTAGTGCTGTTCAATGAAGAGTACCAACACCAGGTATGACAACTGAAAGGCAAGAACTGTGCATGGCAAGCATTGCACATACTTGCCAAAGACAGCCAATATTTCCATATGGAAATATTGCCCACCTGCTTGATAAGTGATTTGTTATCATTTCTCTGTTTTAGATTAATTTTTAATGTGTATATATGAATATGTATTGCGTGTGTGTGTGTGTGTGTGTGTGTGTGTGTGTGTTTATACCACATAATGGCAGGTGCTCAGGGAAGCCAGAAGAAGGCATTGAAATCCCAGGGGCTAGAGTTGCAGATGGCTGTGAGTGGCATGACATGCATGCTGTGAATCGAACTCATGTCCTCTGCAAGAGCAGCAAATAGTCTCAACGACCGAGCCATATCTCCAGACCCCATTTCTTATTGTTATATATGCATGCATCTTCCTGTAGTTCTGGGGAGAATTCATGAATGTGACATTCTGGGTTCTTAGATTAGAAAAGACAATTTGTGGATGGTTCTAGGTAGATAGGACCTTAAAGCTGTAAGACATGTAAACTTGACAATTCTTTTTAGCTGCACCAACTCTTTTTGGTATTCCTGTGGGTGATCTCAATTTTCTCTCTTTATAACAACTCAGTAAGGGGTTTTACCAGAGCAGACAAGCATGAAATTAATTTTCCATAGAAGTGTACTGATGCCTGGAAACTTGCTGGTCAGTAATATTGGCATAAATCCTAATGCTGCCTTGACTTTTACATTTCTCCTTTTTAATTGTAGTGGATTTTATCAACATTAATTCCACAAAACATATTTGATGTAATAGCTTTCAGGGAAAAAATAGTCAGAGCTTTCTTTTCATACTTAATCTTGTAGTTTTTAGCAAGATTTATGCCAGGAAAATATTCTAGTTTTAAATTTATTTACATTAATTTATGTATATGAGTGTTTCCCTGAATGTATATATGTGCACCATGAGTGAACCTGGTACCAGCTGAAGACAGAAGAGGGCATCAAATCTCCTGAAACTGGAGTTATCCAACAATTGTAAGCTGTCGAGTTCGTGTTGTGAATCGAACACTGGTCCTCTGGTAGAGCAGCAAATGCTCTTAACTTCAATTAGCTACAGTTTCCAATACTCTGGTTTTTGTTTTTAATGTTGTTCAAAGCAGGTTAAATTGCCTCTCAAAGTGTGTGTGTGTGTGTGTGTGTTTCTGTGTGTATGTTTCTGTGTGTGTCTGTGTGTTTCTCTGTGTGTGTGTGTTTCTGTGTGTATGTTTCTGTGTGTGTGTGTGTCTGTGTGTGTGTCTGTGTTTGACCTGTATGCAGGTATCTACAGAAGACAGAAAAGAGCATCAAATATCCTGGACCCAGAGTTACAGGCTGATGTGAGCCAGCTGAGATAGGTGCTGAAAGCCACACTTGGGTCCTGAATGAACAGGAGTTGAGGCATCTCCCCAACTCTGGTAAATTTATTATCTTGACATTTGCAACTCCTTTCTGTAGTAGGAAGAGGCCCCTTGTTGGTTCCCGACGCTTAGCCTCAAAATAATCACACAGAAACTGAATTAAATAAATGACTGCTTGGTTCATTTGCTTTAGCTTCTTATTGGCTAACTCTTACATATTAATTTAACCCGTTTCTATTAACATGTGTCTGACTGCATGGCTATGGCTTACCGGCTAAAGTTCTGGCATCTGTCTCCAGCAGAGCAACATGACTTCTCTCTGACTCTGCCTTCTTCCTCCCAGTATTCCATTTAGTTTTCACTGCCTAGCTAATTTCTGCCCTCCTATAGGTCCAAAGCAGTTTCTGTATTCATTATTGGTAATCACAGCATACAGAGGGAAATCCCACATCACCTTTCATATAGAGCACTGTGCTAGAGAAGAAACCTGAAGGTTCTGCTGAGTAAATAAAAGGTTAGACTTCTCTTGTACATCTCCCATAGGAACAGTCAAAGTGTCAAGGCTTGTGTATGTAAGTTTAATTGGGATCTTATCTAAGCCCCAACCCCCTACTGTTAAACCCGGTATGAGTCTTTTGTTACAAAATTATGCCTGATGTTGTTATTGCTTCAAAGATTTTAGGAAGGATATATCACTTCCATTTGTAATAAAATAGATGAAGTCATCATTAGTGGTGATCCAGTTTTCAGTAACTCTAATTCTAGATAAACTTGTAAAATGCTAAGTGTAAAATGCAGTAAATTTTACAGTAAAAGTGTAAAGTGTAAATGCTAAGTAAAATGCAGCAGACTTGGGCTGTGGTGTGGTCTAGATGGCTCTTGCTTTGCTCAATCTTTTGAGGACCTTCCTTAACATCAATGCCAAATGCATCATCTGCCCACCTTGAAGAGCTCATCTCAGTACTAGCTTTGCATGAGAGATGTGAGCAGCTGCCATTTCTCACTCCTTAATGACAGCATTTCCTGAGTAATAGAACCATAAACAAAACAAAACAAAACCTCTCAAAGTTCCATAAACATTTTGTAAATTTTGTAAATGGTGATTTTGAGCCTTTTCTGTGGAGGAAGGCTGTGTAGATGGAGCGTCTTCTGCGTGTCCTTCTCAGAGGCAGTCTCAGAGATGCTTCAGACTCATTAGGGTGGGGATTGAAGAAGCAGTAGTCTTCTCTCTAACCTGTGCCTCCAAAAGGAAAAATAATCCATGCCTAGAAAATGCTGCATGAGGCTCATTCCTCCCCGTCCCATGAAGATCATGCAAAGAAGGGACATGGTCTGAGCAGACAGGTAGCATGGAGGAGCTG
This sequence comes from Myodes glareolus, assembly GCF_982192425.1. Classification (NCBI taxonomy): domain Eukaryota; kingdom Metazoa; phylum Chordata; class Mammalia; order Rodentia; family Cricetidae; genus Myodes; species Myodes glareolus. The sequence goes on along the minus strand of NC_142030.1, from coordinate 44,052,620 downwards.
GGAAAGAACCCCCACACAAACTCAGAAAGGTTTCATGGCAAGATTGAGGCATGCGAAGAACTTTAGGAAGATATTAATTAAATTAGGAACTGGATGATGTGTTAGTCATTCTTTTTGAAAATCAATAGTAGATAAGAATTTCATAAATAACATATAAAGTCACTAATCACAAGAAAAAAAGATGATAAATAAAGTAAGTTTGAATGCCCCTTTAAACCAAAGACAAAGAAAGCAACTAAAATGCAGGTAGCATCTGGGAGGAAATATTTTCAACACTAATAACCAACTACAGAAACAGTAATTATTTAAAATATATTTTTAAGAAAAAAGTTATATACTTTCCACCTTCCTTTCCTACCCTCCCTTTAACTCTCCCCACGTAGTCTTTCACTCTAAAGTTGATAGTCTTTTTTGATTATTATTAAGTACATAGTTTTGCATGTATGTAGGTGATATATATATATATACATATATATATATATACATTTGAGTATATATTTATTGTGTGTATATAGTTTCAAGGATGACCATTCTGCATTGGATAACCTATAAGGTGGCTCAGCCCCAGGAGAGGGTAGTTCTTCTTCTATCAGCAGTTATAAGCTACTTGAAGTTCTTTGTCTAGACCCAAGACCTTGAGAAATATTCCCCTTCAATTTTAACATATCTGCTGATAATTCCATTGTTCTGGTCTTATTTACGTAGCTTTATCAGGAGACACCATTTCAAAGGAAACTTTCTGGTATTATGGCTTTCTACTCTTTGTTTTTGATGTTCTTATAGCGGTAGATACAGGAAAACACACATACACACATACACACAAACACATGTGTGTATGTATGTATATGTATATATATATATATGTGTGTGTGTGTGTGTGTTTGTGTACATATATACATATATGTTGGGGATGGGTCCCTCATGATCTGCTGATTTTTGCATTGTTTCCAGGTTTAGTTTTTCTGTGATGGTCTCCACTTGGGCTGAAATGCTCATCACAAAAGAATAAACTAATAAAACCCTAAACCAAGCATGAGAAACACTCCTAGTGAGGGGTTGGATATTGTGGTGGTTTGAAATAGGTAACTCCCAATAAACTTGTCTATTTGAACACTTGAACTATTAGAAATGGTACTATTAGTCCCTTTGGCCTTGTCGGAATAGGTGTGGCCTTGTTGGAGGAAGTGTGTTACTTTGGATGTAGGCTTTGAGGCCTTGTATGCTCAAACTAGGTCTAGTGTGATAGTCTCCTTCTGATGCCTGAAAATCAAGATGTAGAACTCTCAATCCCTTCTCCAGCACCATGTATGTGTGCATACTGCCATATCCTGGAATATCAATGGACTCAACCTCTGAAACTGTAAGCTATTTTTAATTAAATGTTTTCCATTTTAAGAGTTGCCATGGTCATGATGTCTCTTGACATCAATAGAAACCCTAACTAATGTAGTCACTGTAGTTCAAATGACTTCCTAAACAATATGGGTTGTCGCGATAGCTCTTGTTTGCTTCTTAGGTATTGAATGTGGGCTCCTATTGCTGCAGACACTCTATAATTAGGGCACAGGACTCAGATAATTCAAGTTAAATCTGATTTGAAAGTTTCTTTACTGTGACCTAGCTTCCATAATTCCAGAAAATACTATCTGTGCTGCTGTTGGAGGAGGCCTCTTGGCTGCTTGTTGGTTTCCGGCCACCCGGCTAGCTTAGACTTGAAATAATCACACAGAAACTGTATCAATTAAGTCACTGCTTGGCCCATTAGCTCTATCTTCTCATTGGCTAATCTCTTACATATTAATTTAACACATTTCTATTAATCTGTATATTGCCACATGATAGTGGCTTACTAGCTGAAGTTCCCAGCATCTGTCTCTAGTGGCTCCCTGTTTTCTCTGCCTCTGCCTCCTTTCTCCGAGGATTCTTTTTAGTTTTCCCCACCTAGCTCTGTTCCCCTATAGCTCTCCTATAGGCCCCCAAACAGTTCCTTTATTAACTAATGGTAATCACAGCGTACAGACAGAAATCAATGTTGTCACTGGAGAAAAACAATTAAACAGGTCTACCCAGATGCAATACCTGTGAACCATGACAATTTTCATCATGGCAAGGTATGCATAAAGGTAAAATAAGTGTCACTCACATGTCAGAAACAAGCAACAGAAGTCTAGTTGGACTTAAGGGCCAGTCAACTAGAGGGAAGCCATTTGTGGTACTGGAAACCTAGCCAGCTTCCCAGGACTAGTGAGGTCATGGATCTTAGGAAAGAATCTACTACTGCCACTTGGAACAGAATAATTCCTTACTATGTACTAAATCTTATCCTTATACCCATGGAAAAATGTCGCTACCACTGTTTCTTGAAGGAGAGTATCCTTACAGAAAGTAAAGATCATCACTGACATAGTGGTTTTGAAAATAACTATACTGCAAATTAATACCAGGTGAGAAACAATCAAGAATACAAATGACCACAGGACTTGAACTTACCTTTCAGAGAGGGAAAAGCCTGAATGATTGATGAGATTTTTTTTTGCATGTGTGTATGTGCTCAGAATTGCTAAATATGGAAACACAAGTTTAAAACCCCCTGTGATGAAACCAAGATTAACTAGACTTTGGAAAATCTTAAAATTCATTGATACAGACAGGGCTAATAATTCCAAAGGAAAAATCTCTTACAGACTCTGATAGAATTCCTGGATGAATCACTGAGGTAAACATCATGTCAGTCAGCCACAGGGAGGCAGTAACCAGGGACAAAGCTCTATAATGCTTCCTAGCCTGAGAACTTATTTTCAGAGACATCAACCCATCTAGCAAAGGGGGTTTTCATGGTCAAAACAGAGAAAAATAATTTCATGAAGTGCCAATATGAAATCAGTTGCCATTTATTAAGAATACTTTAAGAATATCTTTAATGGTTTTTTGTTTAAGATGTGCACAATTTGGTGTGTGTTTTCAGGGGCATGCATAGATTAGATGACAACTTCAGGTGTTGGTCCTCACCATTCACCTTATTAAAGGCAGGACCTCTTGTGCTGTTTCCTGCTGTGTCCCCGAGCCTGCTGGCTGGAAAGTTTCCAGGAGCTCTTCTATTCCTGCCCCACATGTGCCACAGGAGCACTCAGATTAAAGATGTTGACTTTTGTGCCCAGCCTTATGTGCATTCTAGTGATTCAAACTTGGGTCTTTAAACTTACCTGACAAGAACTTCCTGCCTTGAGCTATCTTCACAGCCAAAGAAGGGAGTTTCAATGTGGGTTTAAGTATACAGGCTATTAGAAAGAGAGAATATCTGGAAAAAGTATCTGCTCACTCATGAGCATGCATATGGTCTTCTCAAAACAGCCTAGTGCTTACATTTCTTTAGGATAACATATATATATATATATATATATATATATATATATATATATATACTTATGATGACTTGGAAACCACATTACAAGTTTTTTTTAGGAACTTACTGAGGCCATATAGTGGTTACCCCTGCCCATTATATAGGATTATATCTGATAGGATAAAATTATGTGTCACAGGAATTGCACAGTGGAATTAAAATACGTCTTTCCCATAAACAAAGGCTATAGGTGTGTGTGTGTGTGTGTGTGTGTGTGTGTGTGTGTGTGTAATTCCTAGAAAATTACCGGTTCACATCTTGGAAGGGTTAAGAGCATTCTTAAAAGAAACATGCATTTAGGTCACACAATTGGTTGTTTAACATTATTAGATGACATATCTTTACATAGAAGAAATATTCTCTCTATGCAAGCAATCTTAAAGTGATTTTTGTTAACTATTCTGGAATTCTTGATTCTCAGTTAGCAAAAGTCCTCAACCAGACTCTCGTGAAAGTGCTCCATTGCTTTTCAATGTCTCCATAATTCTCTCTGTCTTTTATCTTGCCTTAGAATTAATTTTTTAAGATAATATACTCATTCCTCTGTCCCCTTTCTATTAATTATACTGCTAGGCATATGCTAAGATTTTATAGAGTTTCAACAAGATTTTTATAAAATAACAGTGTTTGTAGTACTAAAACAGTGAGACATAAAAACAGCAGAAGCTACTTGGGAGAACAAGAAATATTACTTCATGTAGGAAAAAAAGTGGATGGGTTATAGTTCTTTCTAAACAGCTGAATCTTGAAATATGTTGATCTTAGGAGTGCATACACCACTTGCACAAAAATATTTAGAACTGCCTTCCTCTTGGCCACTGTAGATAATTAACTTCCGTAATTGATGAAGAAAGAGGTTGTACCTGGAGTTCCCTTGCTGCCCTTAGATTTTAGGCTGATGATGTCCTTGGAATGATGGCTTCATCACTTGCCAACCAGATCACAATCTCCTTGCATGAAATTCCAAGTTACTGTCTGCCTTGTTTGCATAACTGAGAGCAGAGAATTTTCATTCTTAAAACACTAAATTTCTTATTACTGTTACTCAAAGGGATAGATGTGCCATGATTTCGTCTCTGGTGACTTGAACTTTGACTTAGGACTCTGTGCTTTTTACAAGCATTGCCTGGAACCTGTGCATTGTCTGCAGTCACAAAAGACACATGATGCTTATTTAAGAGCCTAGACTTTTGATTTTACCTGTTATTCAAGCATTGGCTATTATATCACATTATGTAGAAAAACTTGTTTTTAATGAGTATTTTGCTGAAGTCTTGAAAGAATGACTCATAAACCCCATTCACTTTGTGGTCTTACACACTGCCAAAACCCCAGATGATACATAACTGTAATTGAGAGTCAGCATTGGTATTAATTTCTAAATAACAATGTGTGTGCTTTTTAGTGTAGCTATCTTTGGTACATGATCTGTCATTACAGTTATTTCTATAAGTCATCAGGATTAAGTTTATCTGGCTAGAACATATTTCTCTTTCCAGTGTCTTTATTTTCAGAATTATTTTTATTAACAGTGAAGGGTATGGTTCTCATGGGGATGCTTGTAGCATCAGAGTTAAAGAAGGACTATCGTTAGCACCAGATACTGCTGAATTTATGAAACAGGTTTGGGGACATATGGTATTGGTGGCTACACAGCAGTTTAAATGAATGTAATGTCACTGAATTATCATTTTCTCAGGTTAAAGTGATAAATGTAGTGTTTGCATATTTTTATAATACACAACAATAATGAAGCCTTTCTAGCAGATATGCTGAGGAAATTGCTCCTCTTGAGGGGTTATTTAGCATCTGTACCCTTGGGAAAGTCAGTTTTCTACAGTAATTTTGTCTCTTGCTGTCTTCATTTGTATTACACTTTTATTTATTTGCCTGTGGGTACACATAGTTATGTGTGTGTCCATGTTTCACAGACTTCTAGTTTCCTTTCTGTCACTATAACGCACACCAAGCCCAAAAGCAGCTTGAGGAGTAAAGAGTTGATTTTTAGCTTAGATTTCCTGCTCACACTCCATCTTTAAAGTAGAGAGGAGCATGAGCTCAAACAGGAGCCATGGTGGCAGCTGCTTATTGGCTGGTTCCCAGCTTCATGCTCCACTTGCTTTTCTATATAGCCCAGAGATGTCCAGAGATGGTGTTGACACAACAGGCTGGGCTCTCACATAGCAATAGTTGATTGAGACCATCCATCTCTCAGAGACAGGGCATGGCCAGAAGCCAGTCTCATGGAAGCAATTCTTAAATTGCTTAAATTCCATCTTCCCAGGTTGTATCAAGTTGGCAGTAGAAATTAACCAAGACACACAAAGTGTATGTGGATGAGGTCAAAAGGCAACTCGTGAGATTCAGTTCATTCCTTCTGGCAGGTAGATCCTTGGGTTTAAACTTTGGTCATCAGACTTGATCATAAATGCCTATACCTACTGGACAGCTCGCTGACCCATGAGTTTTCATTTTAATAGTAGACTTCCATTTTGAAGTTAGCAGACAATGTTAGCCTCTCAAGATTTTTGTGGTGTGGTTCTGCATCACAAACCTAACTTTGAAGTGGGAACAGTATTCTACTATACAGATTTCCATTGCTATGTTTTGCTTTCTGGATGGCAATACGGCAATTCTTAGCATGAAACTGTCAATATGTAATTAGCTATATTGTTTGGAAACAAATGATTTTGTTTAATTTTGCTTTGTTTTTATCAAGTGGAGAATAATGTACACCCACAGAGAAATGATCAGAAGATTAATATGAATCACATTACATATTGTTGTACAAGGGATTTTGAGATTGAGAGCCATAAATTCATTAATGCATTCACCAATTTTCTACTTCCTATCTACTTTGTCTGATATGCATGAGAATGTAGACACTAGGAGTATGAGTAAATGAATTGTCAAAACTCTTATCAGGTTTAGCCCAAGAGCTAAAAATAATGAGGTATTCTTTTGAATGTGTTGGTGACACTCGTTTAGTTTGTATGTTGTTGCTGTCATCAGCACCTTGATGAAAAAAATTGGGAGAAGAAAGGTTTATTTGGTTTATACTTCCAGCTCAGAGCTCCCCATTGAGGGATGTCAGGACAGGACATGAAACAGAAAGCCTATTAGAACTTTGCTTTCTAACTTGCATACCGTGACTCCTGCTCAAAAAACCTTTTTGTCAAGTTCAGCTTGCTCAGGAGTAGCAACACCCACATTGGGATAGGCCCACCAAAGCAAGAAAAATTCAAATAATTCTCCACAAACAAGGCCACAACCTGATCTGATCTGGGTGATTCCTCAGTTGTTGCCTTTCAGGCAACTCTTAGTTCTCTCAAGTTGACAATAAAAATGAAACAAGATAAGTAGGAGTTTTAACTCAAAGATATATAAAAAAGAGTGAATGACACTCACACCTGGGGGACAACTTTTTCCAAAGAAAAATATTGAGAAATTACCCACTAGGGGTGTTCTGATGGATGCTTTCCAGGTTCTAGAAGATGGATGGGGTAAATAGTTGTGAGAAATATGTAGCACACACACAAACACACACACACACACACACACACACACATACATATAAGAGGAATTTTTATTTCATTTCTTAAGTCATGAAAGTTTTTCAGTTGTTTGCTGCATATCTCATTTTCCATGTATTCACATTTCCAGGACAAATCTTCTAAAGTGCTAGGATTACGATATAATCTCCATTGATTAAAAAACATTTTTATTTGGATAACCAAATATCCGTTTTTACTCCCTTTCTTCTTGACATCTATATAGAATTTGAGCAGTCTGTTTATTTACATGAGAACCAAAATAACAAAGAAATTCATTTCTAGTCAATGACATCTGTGGGAAACTAAGAATGGAGACTTCTTGAGAGAGCCCTGAATTTTGTAGTAAAACATTGGTCCCATATGACCTGACACTGTTGTTTCATTGCTTCTCTTCCTGTCTTTATTGAGAACGTGACCACTGGGACCACAGAAACCATTTCTCAAACTTAAGATGCTAAGATTGGGGGAAGGACATTAAGGCCAGTTTGTACTGTGGTCTGCAGCAGGGTTAGTACATGCTGGAATTATCTCCATTATTTTCGGAGATTGTGAAGATCTGAGGAAAGAAAACACTTTCTGTCCACTATTCTAGATTTTGTATATTTTGATTTTATTTTGTTTTGTTCTGATGCTGGAGCCTAAGAAAGAGGTGTGGGACTCTCTGGTTCTTATTTTCTAAGTGGTGCTAATGTGGTGGAAGTGTGTGTAGGAGGGCATTCTGGGAATTATTTCAATCCATTATTAACCTTAACTTTATTTTTGGTGTCTTACATCTTTTCACTAATATCTGCAAAATTGGCCTTATTTGATTTTGACTTGCTATCTCACAATGTTCCATCAGCAGTCAAAAAGGATTTCTCAATTTCTTTAACTACCAGGAAATGTCAGTGCAAACACTGGACATCCGTACCAGTCAGCATTGCCATCTGAATTTCCCTTTGACAATCATTAATCAAATAGGTGACAGTTATTGAAATTTTATTACATGCAGGACATTGTGAGGATTCAGGGACAGTTAATTGTAGTCTTTCCAAAGAGTAGAGGACACAAAATGAATTGACCCACAAAGATCAAGCGATCATTTTCCTTTTGTGTCAGAGATTCCCATGTCCTAAATGTTTCCAAGTATGTTAACATATTCAATACTCAAGATGCTATAAAATTGAAGGAAAAGTCTTGTAATAATGAATAGCCAGTTTATGGGAAAAATCTGTTTTAATTGGTTAAATAGGGAGCCAAATAGTCAAATTGTTCTTCTTCTTTTTTTTTCTAATTGACACAAGTTAGAGTCATTTGGAAATAGAGAAGCTCAACTGAGAAAATATCTCCAGATAGGCCTATAGACAAAAATGTGTGAGCATTTTTTTCTTGTTAGTGATTCATGTGAGAGGACCCAGACCAGTAGGGTTATTGCCAGCCCTGAACAGTTGGTCCTGCCTTGTATTTGAAAAAACAACAAAGTGGTCAGATTAATGTTGAGGTCTTTAATCCACTTGGACTTGATTTTTGTGCGTGGTGATAGATATGGATCTACTTTCATTCTTCTACAGGTTGACATCCAGTTATGCCAGCATCATTTGTTAAAGATGCTTTCCTTCTTCCATTGCATACCTTTAGCCCCCTTGTCGAAAATCAAGTGTTCATAGGTTTGTGGGTTAATATCTGGGTCTTCTATTCGATTCCATAGGTCCACTTCTCTGTTCTTATGCCAGTACCAAGCTGTTTTCAATACTGTAGCTGTGTAATAGAGTTTGAAGTCAGGGATGGTTATACCTCCAGAAGTTCCTTTATTATATAAGATTGTTTTGGCTATCCTGGGTTTTTTGTTTTTCCATATAAAATTAATTATTATTCTCTCAAGGTTTGTTCAACTATGTTCATAGCAGCACTATTTGTAATAGCCAGAACCTGGAAACAACCTAGGTGCCCCTCAATAGAAGAATGGTTAAAGAAGGTGTGGAACATATATACATTAGAGTTTTACTCAGCGGTAAAAAACAATGACATCTTGAATTTTGCATGCAAATGGATGGACATAGAAAACGCTTTACTGAGTGAGGTAAGTCAGACCCAAAAAGAGGAATATGGTATGTATTCACTCATAAGTGGATTCTAGTCATAATTAAAGGTCTTTCAGCCTATTATTCATCATCCTAGAGAAGCTAAATAAGAAGGTGAACCTGAAGAAAATCATGTAGTTGTCCTCATGGAGATTGGAAATAGACAAGAGTGCCAGAACCTTCATCTGGCGATGGATGGAGATAGAGACAGAGACCCACATTGGAACACTGGACTTAGCTCCCTAGGTCCAAACGAGAAGCAGAAGGAAGGCGAACATGAGCAAAGAAGGCAAGACCAGAGGGAACCTTCATCCGATGATGGATGGCGATACAGACGGAGATCCACATTGGAGCACCGGACTGAGCCCCTCATGGTCCAAATGAGGAGCAGAAGGAGGAAGAACAATGAAAAAGGAAATCAGGACCGCGAGGGGTGCGATCACCCACTGATACAAGGGGACTGATCTAATAAGAGTCCACCAAGGCCAGTTGGACTGGGACTGAACGAGCACGTGATCCAACCAGATTCTCTGAATGTGGCCGGATTCTCTGAATGTGGCTGACCCAGAGTCTTTCTGAAAAGCCATTGACAATGACACTGGGCCTTGTTTCCTCTGCATATACTGGATTTTTGGGATCCGGTCTGTTTGGATACTCACCTTCCTGGACCTGGAGGGAAGGGGAAGGAACTTGAACTTCCCACAGGGCAGGAAACCCTGACTGCTCTTAGGGATAGAGAGGGAGGAGGAGAGGGAGTGGGGGGAGTAGGAGGGTGTTGGGAGGAGGGGCGGAAATGGAAACTTTTATAATTTAATAAACTTTGAAAAAAAAAGAAAAAACAACAAGCAGAGTAAACCATGAAGCACGTGAGTGTCTGCATGGTCTGTGCTTCAGTTCTTGCTTCTGGTCCTACCTTGCCTGAGGTACTGCCTTGACTTCCCTCAGTGATGGACTACGACTAAGGAATTGTAAGATACAATAATCCCTTTCCTTCCCTAAGTTGCTTTTGGTCACAGCAATAGAAAACAAACTGAGACAGAAGTATGACATCATAAATAGAATAGGATCTAATAAAGCAAGATCTAGAATATGAATTTCTGAATCAAGGCACATGTCAGGCAAATATTTTTACCTTTTCAGAATAATATTGACATTAGCTTTTATCATTTTATCAATAGGTTTTGGTTATAGGTTGCCACTTAAATAGGTTGAATGACAACTGGCTATTGTAAGAATTATCCCTGCTGAAGCTTCTATAAAGGAAAGGACACAATCAACAGGACAAAACGGCAGCAATTTTTAAACCAGTAAAATGTTCTCAGGAATTCTGGGTACACTTTGGGTATATTTGTGCCAAATGGAATAATTTAGATGGCAATAAGAGACTGAAGAATGTCACAACCAAGTGTTCTTTCTGCAAGGGGCTGCACCTACTTGGCAGAAAGGGGCATCATTCAGCACTTCAAAGCAGAGACTGAGCCAGCATCCACTAGTGAGTCAATTATGAGTAGAGCAAGCCTCTCTCCCAGAGCATGGAGTCATTTGGAATAAATATGAAGTAGGGTGATACTTTGACAAAAGAAAGAACTTGAAAGAAATCAAATGGTCAGGTGGTCATATATATCCTCTCAGAAGAGACAAACTGAATATGTACCTGCTAATCAGGAGATATTCTTTTTTTGTTTTGTTTTTTTGAGATGGGGTTTCTTTATAGCCTTGTAGCCTGTCCTGGAACTAGCTCTTGTAGACCAGGTTGGTTTCAGACTCATAGATCCACCTGCTTCTGCCTCCTGAGTTCTGGAATTGAAAGTGTGTGCCACCACCACCCAGTTAAGGGAGAAACTGTTCTAAAGACATACCTGTCCCTTCTCTTCAACTGTGAGTCTCTTAAAACAAAGGACCCTGTAGAGTTAGAGCTTCCCAGAGAGCACCCCATTTCTAGGGCAAGGATGATGCTGAGGACTTAATTGCCAGAAAAAGGTTTCACACAGTCTTATGGTTTACAATATAGAGAATCTGAGGCAATGGTGGGTCAATGTTGAGCAGGACTGTACTCTGGGCAGGATTGCTTAATTCTACTTATTTCTTGTCCTCTGTGTCTTCAAAGATTCTTCTCAGTGTCGCCTCATTGAATACATCTGTATGTAAATCTCCTTTCTGTATGTTTTATTGTCCCTCTCTGTCTATCTGTGTGTGTGTCTCATGGATGTATAGAAGCATGTTGGGACTAGGAGTTCATGTCAAGTTTCTTCCTTTGCCATTCATTCTCTACCTCATTTTCTGACTCAGGGTCTCTTATTGACCATCAAGCTCCCTAATTTTGATTTTGCTTGATTAGTCTACAATCTCCAGGGATCTTTCTGTGTCTTCCTCCCCAGCACTGGAGTTACAGGCCTGGTTCTCTACACTTGGCTTTTACGTGGGTGTTGAGGATCTAAACGCAGATCCTCATGCTTCATGAGAAAGCATTCACCAGTAGAGAACTATCTCCTAGCCCCTGTTGTCTCCTCAGTGAGTATATTGGGAAATGGCTACTGAGCCTAAATTGTTGGAACAAATGAGGTCCAGACATTTACAGCAAAATCTCTAGCAACATAACTAGGATAGATCAAATTAGTTTTGATTTCATATGTGAGTCACATAAAATTCCTTTTCTTTTCTGCCTGTCCTATGTTATTCATCATCAAGAAAGGAAGGCATAGTGTTCAGGAAACAGATGAGTTACTTTGTGATTCTTTTTTTGTTTTTCCAAAATACATTTTAACTGTAGATTGTAAGTTCATGCCACACCATAAATGCAAAATTTGTCTGCCATTTCAGAGTAAAAGACAATCTCAACACTAGAATTTTTTGGAGTTCTCCATATATGTCCAAATAAAGTAAGTTATACTTCCGGCTCTGGGACTGCTTTTGGTCTAAAATTGAGAAAACTAACATAAAAATAGTGTTTCTAAATATGTGAAGCAATTCAGAGCCCATTACACAGTTAGTGAATATTGTTCATTTTCACAATTAAATTTGATGCAATCTTTTCCTTAATTATCTTTTTAATTTTAGACATTTTAAAATTCATGAGTTATGGCAATACATACAATTAAAAAACTTCTAGTTTAAAAAGACTAGTTTAGTCGGATCTAAATAAGAGTGGATTGAGATCCATGTAGAGGAAGAGATGTAAATAGAACCATTGCTGTATTTTAGTATATTATTTTAGAAAAAAAATGTAAACTTAATTTCTCTTCAGTGTTAGGACTTGCAGTGAAGCAGTCTATTGCCTATATGGTCTAATTTGCATAATAATACTTTTCCTCTTTCTGATGATTGTAATTCAATCATTAGTGAGTTCATTCTTTAGGTGTAAGCATTGTGGCCCTTCAGTAGTTCCTTTAAAATGCAAATGAACCTGGAAGAGTGCAACAAATTGCATCCTTTCTAACAAGGCAAGTTGTGATGAATTTCTCTCTTTTTTTTCCCCTTAGGAGAACAACGCAAAATTTGTGCAACTGTGTAGAGCAAAGTCCACATAAAAATTAAAATCTAGGAGAGGTCCATTTTCTAGTGAACCACACTGGGGAGACATTCATTAAAGACCACTGCTATCCCTGGTTTCAGGATGCTTGCAGCAGTTACACCTTACTCTACCTGTGGCAAGGCTCTCTGATGTAGTGCGGGTATAGTCTTGGGAGTGGAAGAGAAGGGAAGATTTTTTCTAACAGGATGCTTACCAGTGTGTCTCTCTCAGATTCTGGGACCTAGCATCTCCTAATTCTCTATTTTAGGGTTAAAGATGATGGGTCAGCAGGGAATAGGAGCAAAGAAAAAGCTCAAAACTCCTGGAAGATATGATGGCTCTTTGGGGACAGTGTTTGCAGTCAGTGTTTCATGCTAGATGCTTGGAAACTGGCTGGAGAGGTTCTGGTGCTCTAAGATGAGGTACAGATAATTTAATCAACACATACTATATTTTCTGCTTCTAGTAGCTTTTAAAAGTATTAATGTGGATAATCTTAGTGGTAAGAAGCCTACAATATATTAAATAGAGAACCCACTGTCTTGGCTGAAGTCATGGTTTCTAGGGTAAAGAGAAGATACTTAATAATCCTGTGAGTATCTTCTCCTGTCATTCTCTGTTCCTGATCTACCTACTAAAAGTCACTGTCACTGCCACACATGGGCCTCATACTGTATGTAAGAACCTTTATTGTCTAGCTTCTAGAATGGCTAAGTATATACACTAGGAAATTTCTTTTTTTGTCTTTCATTAAAAATAATTTTATACAATATATTTTAACTACTTATCTGGCATGATTAAGACCAGTGACTGTGCCAAAGTTTTAAAAAATGAGGTATTATAGTTGAAATCTTTTAGTTTTTTTTAGACATATGATTGTACATGTACATAATACTTTGGTTTCTTTCTGTATGATGTATGCACATTTCTGTGCTCATCTATGTATACACATGTATAGTTTGCTTATGTGTGGAATCCAGAGGTTAACAATGAATGCCTCCATTTCTCACTATATTATGCTTTTAAACAGGGTAGCTCCCTGAGCTTTAAGATTACTGATTCAGAAAAAATCAGTGTGCTCCAAGGATTTTCCCATCTCTGTCTTTCCAGTCCTGGGATTACAGGCAAGTACCACCAAGTTAAACATTTAACTCAAATGCTGCAGATGATTAACACAAGCCTTCACGTTTGAGTAGCAAGCACTTCGTGGCTGGAATCATTTGCCCAGCCCTCTTTACTGATTCTTAAATGGACAAAGATCATCCTTTCGGCTTGGGTGTTTATCATCAATTGTCTTGCTCCTTTCAGGATGCGAAGTCTTCTTTAACCTCACTGTGTTGTCTGCCCGGCTATTTTCCTACTTTCCTGATGCCAAAAGTTTTGCTTCTTTTTAGTTCCTTTTTCATGCCAAGTGAGTTCTTAAGTTCTATCTTGCCAGTTAATGATGTTGGCGTATACCTATTCCTGCCCAAGGGGACCCTAAGGAAACTTGGAGGCTTCTTTTAAATAACACTTTGCTTTTTAATAAAAATGCACAGGTAGACCGTGAGGCTCAGGAGTCCCCCTGTTCTGTTTTGGCAACTGTTTACTCAGAAACCATTTCTTATATAGCTTCAGCTATTTTGACTCCACAAATAAATATATCAATATGCGAAAACGGTAGCTCTCACATGGGATAATTTCAAGAAGTCATTCTATTTAATAGGCCTGGAGATCTTCTACCCAAGAATTTTTGATAAGAAGAAATGACGGATCTATTATTCTTTGTAAGTCTTTTAAGAAAAATTTCTCATATTTCATGTGAAAAAAATATAATTAAAGTACCACAATTCTTAGCTTGAGTTTCTTTGATCTAGAGCTAGACAGTAAGGGTACTTACTGAGATGTTCCATGTGATCAAACCTTCCCAACTGTTAAGACTCTCGGCGGTTTCTTCGCTCACTTGCTGGTTACATCTACTCTAAAAGAGTTTGCTTATTTTTAAGCAACCTATATTTCAAAAATCTGAAAAGCATTAAATTTAACTTGTAAAGTTGAATCTGATTTTCACATTCACATTTTATTAGTTTATGCGAGTTGAAATTAATAAGTATAACTAAAATTAAAAGTAAAACACAATTGCCCAATTCATAAGAGCTGCAATTGCAGGCACTACAGAAGTGGCCTTCAGCTGTTGCAGCGTTTGTAGAGAGGGGTTTTGCAGAATGGAGACCCTCATGAATCTTTCCTCCCAAATTTATCCTTCCCTTTGTTGAAGGAGCTCAGTGGAGTTGCATGTACTTACCAGGTTTGTTCTTCAAAGATGGCAATTTCCTATGGGTCAATCTAAAGAAACATCTGTGATTCACCATGAGTTTGGAATCTTATTAGAAGCAAGGATGAGTTCTCATGAAGTCTTCCCAAATACTAGTGATGGTGTATGGCGACATTCCGACAATGTTTTCTCAAACTTTTTCTTAATAACTGGTTTCCCTTTCAAGTGAGTGAACTCTGTGTGATTCCACCAACATTCTCCAACATTCTTTGAGAACATCCCTCACTTTTAAAAGTACTATTTTTTACTTGGAACAGTGATTCATCCTCAGACACTTTTCTTGGATCAAGGGACTCTTTTTGCCCCTCTACTCAGACCTGGAATCTCCTGTCAATCAATGTGTCTCCTCCTGGGAAGCATTAATAATGATAAAACAGAAAAGTCCAGCTCCATGATCCAAGACTCTTGGTGCAGAAGTGCAGAATGAGGTTGAAGCTATCCTCTATGGGAAGCCACCCACACACTTGCTAGATTTTCTTCCTTTGTCTTTTCTACTTGTCCCACGCTAACTGATTTTTCTCAGACAATTCCTTAAATATCATCTTCACACACACTGTCAATCCTAAGGTGCTTCTAGGAGTCTTTGATAGAACAGTGTGGGTTTGCCAGATGTAGACTCAGTTGTGTTGATAATATGTTAAAAGAGCATCAGAGGTTAATGCTGTCGTTGCCAAGGGGGTTTGTTAAGAAAGGTTTTACTAAGGTACAAAGCAGGGTGTGCAATTACAGAGGGACTGCAGTATGCCTAGAATAGTAATGGTGAGAAAGCTTGCTAGGCCATGATTCTGCAATGGTGATCTCTGGGCCACTAGTGCGAATAACTGGGTGTTTGTGAGAAATGCTGGTCCTGGACTTAACAGTACGCTGTTTGTAACTCTGGGGCTATAGCCCAGCCCTGCCCCACGCTGAATCAATTCATTCTTTTCCTTCTTGCCCATTTATCCAGAAGGATCTCCCAAGAGGATCCCCATGTCTTCCCTTGGCTTTAGTTTGCATGTGCTCAAATCCACATCTATTGATGGGCCACCACCTCAGTATGTAAGTTGGAATTATTTTGAGCGATTTAAATTTGCTGCACTTTTGTGTGTATTTTCATTAGCCCTCATGAATCTTACCAATAATGGGAAGTGCTTTTCATCTGGTTGTTTTTGATAAGGAAAGTGTGCTCTTCAGCACTTTTCTCTAAATGCCCTGCGAACTCTCTGAGGATGTCTCCTGCTTTGCTACTTCTAGTAAAATAGGCAAATCAATGATATCATGTCTCGTATCCAAAGCAAATGGAATGAACTTTGTATTAAAGATTTATTCAAAAAAAAACACTTAAAAAAGCCTTTGATTTGTGGGCATACACCTAAAAGAACCTATGCCAGTTTGTCACAGAAACTCCTACAAATTATGAAAGAATGTCAGCATGCCACATGTAAGAAATCTGTGTCGTCATATCACAGAGATATCAGTACATCCATGAAGGTATTCATGCCAGCATACCATAGACACACTTCCACATGTATGGTGGAATTTGTGTCAGCACACCATAGAGATTCTTGCACACCCACATTTGCTACATAACTATTCACAATAGTCAAGTTATGAAACTCTCCCAGATGTCCACCAACAAATAAAGAACTAAAGAAATTGTGCTCTCTCTCTCTCTCTCTCTCTCTCTCTCTCTCTCTCTCTCTCTCTTTACATAAAATGTTATTTGAAGGTAAATAAATGAAGCCAGAATTCTTCATTTTAAATGAAATAGGAAAGACTCGGAAAGATAAACACTGTATGTTTTCTCTCATTTGTGGAGTGTGTGTGTGTGTGTGTGTGTGTGTGTGTGTGTGTGTGTGTGTGACATGAAAGCAGAAGGGGGACTTTTGGGGTAGGAAAAAATCAGCAGGAGAAAGAGGTTGGTAAGAGATGAAAATGAGGGTGAATGTGGGCAAAAATAATGATATATGCATATGGAAATGTAATAAGCCTATTATTTTGTATGCTAATTAAAATCAATAAAATGAAGAGACCATGTGACCTACATATGAGTAGACATAGTTCAACACTGAGATATGTGGCCAACACCAATATTAACAATGTTTGCAAATAGAAATAGCATCATGCAAACTTAGGAAGAAGCAGGCTTCTTCAGAATGTTCCAGAAGGACGTTCTCTTCTGATGAAAAATATGTTATCAAACAACAGCAGTTGGGCTGGAGAGATATTTTGGTCAGTAAAGTACTTGCCATGTATTCTTTCAGGCCTGAGGCTGTCTCTCCAGAACCTATGTAAAAATCTGTGTTCAGTTTTACATGTCTGTAATTTTACCACAAAAGCAGCAGAGGCAGGAGGAGCTCTGGAGCTTGCTGGCTAGCCAGTATATCCCAGTTAAAGACCTGGTTTGATAAAAGGACATGTCTCCTAAAATAAGGTGGAGAACAATTGAAGAATCACCTGACATTGATCTCTGTCTCTATACCCATGGGCTTGTGCACTGCACACACATACACACACAGGCACAAACATGTACATCATGTACACATACTTACTTGCATATACACATATGCAAAGTCAAACAAAAACTGTTATAGCAGTGTTTCTTGGGCTCAAGCATATGTAAGAATGACCTGAACCATTTGATAAAACAAAGATGAATGAAACCCTCATCAGAGTGAAGGTCCAGAACTGGAGAGTCCAGGAAGTCTCCAGGTCATGTGTGCAATCACCACACTGTGTGCTATGGCCTTAAAGAAAAGGATGTCCTCAAGCATGGGTTAGGTTGGGTGACACCAGAAAGTCTTGTTTTAGTTTTGTTGTTGATTTTGTTCTGTTTCAACATTTCATGGGATGTTTGCATAAGAGGCAGCTGTGTTCGTACTTTTAATTTGCTCAACATTTTCTGTTTAAAATTAGCCTCAAAAATCTATAAGAAATTGAATATTTTTCACAGTATCCCTGACTTCTCATTGTATTGTCAACAGTTATTCCAAATATTGGTTGGTTCTCGAAATATATTCTTCCTTCCCATGACTTTCTAGTGAAACTCATGTGGCCTTAACAGCCAAGTCCAAGTCAGATGCATTCTTCACAGCTCAACTAAATTCTTTCTCTTCACTATACTTCCCCTGACATGCTGACAAAGTTCTACTTTAATATTATTAAGTACATCACATATGTATATGTATGTATACATTTGCTTAGGTTTCCTTTACCACCAATTATTGTAGGGCAAAGCTGCTCAGAGCATACTTAGAACATACCCAGACACCAAGTTCTCAACACATATACTCATTACCCCGGAGAAGCTAGATAGAGGCAACGACTGCCTCTGGATGAGACAAAGGCAGACAGCACGCAGCAGGCATCTTTACAAAAGTTGTTATAGCGAGGAAAGGGGAAGTCTGTGCTAGGGTGAGTTGCATAGTCCTGATTGGACAGGTTAGCCAATGTAGCCAAATAATGAGTTTTGGTTGTTGGATGTTGGTGTTTGGTCTCAGGAATGAGGCAGTGGCTATATAGGGGAATAGAGGGCTAGCTTGGGGAATGTAATTTAATTATTTTTTATAGGGAGCAGGAAGGGGAAAGGACAAAACCTGCTAATGCCATGTTTGCCACTGTCAGGTCCTGTTAGAGAGCCCTTCATCTATTGTAGTAAAAGAAACAGAAAACACTCAGAATTATTTTGTGTTAGACTATTGAATATTCATATGTGAGGGAGTTGTTATTTTTTCATTTTGCAGGTGATCTTATTCTATATATTTCACTTAATTCTAAGTTGCATGACCCCAAATGTGTGCTCTAACAATACATTGGTGTTGTCCAGATTTATCCATCTCCATGACTTCCACATGATACTGTGTTAAAAATGAATATCTTTGATTTCCTAGGAAACAGCAACACAATATTTGAATACTGAAGTAGGTTGGATCTGCAGGCTTCTACATGAAGCGACCCCTAGTAATTAAAAATGGCAAATTGATGCAGTGGCATGAAGACTTATTTCCCTCTTGGGCTCAGGATAGCTGTGAGGTATGACTCAGCCCAGGATTCTCCTAGGACTGGCAGAGAACTCCTTTACTCATCTGTCAATCAATTTCCCCTTGTACAGCCTGTATCTTTGCTCTCATGGACCTTGACTTCATGGGCTCTCTCCAGTGGATTTCCTGCACATTCACTTTCAATTGTCCAGAATCCATTCCCTAAAGAACCCAAGATCCAAGGGATGGAGGGACCATATTCCTTAGCTCTATTTTTTAGAGAAAGTATTTTGAGTGGAATTTATATATGCCTCAGAGAAATGGTAGCTCTTCAGTTATGATCTCAGAGAAATGCCTCGATTTCTCTAAGTGTTTCTTTGCTATCTCAGAAAAGGAATCTTACCAGGGTCCATCAGTGGCCCAAATAAAGCATCACTATGGTATATAACAAAACACAGATGCTCAGTACAGTGAGACCTCCAGCAGGTGAAGTTCAGTCTCTAGGAGATTCACTGTTAGTGCCCTTCTTAGGCTTTCCCCTTTGTGATTTCTTCATCCTTGTGCTGAAGTATCGTGCACTCAATCGCAGTTGAGGTTTCCTCCTTCACAAAGCCACACAAGGTCCATGTTCCTCAGCGACTTTCAGACAGATGCTGCTCAAAGTGTGAGAGGGTCACTCTTCCAACCCAAGAGTCTGGGAGTTACAGGTCTCCCGTTTGCACGGTAACAGCTAAGCCATGTTGTCTGTTTTCTGGTTCTTCATGCCTGCCAAAAACAAGCCCTGGCTCTGCATTCACACCTAGCCATTGTAGTGAACATCTCTGCTGACATGACTTATGTTCATTCCCTGGCCCCCTCAACTCTTCTCATAAACTGCATTTTTATTATACTCCTGGTATTTACTATTAACCACCATTTTAAGAAATACTAGAAAAAACACTTATCTCCATGACTCTGAAATGTGGTTTTCTCATTGCCCCCAAACTCCTGATGATGATTAGTTGTACACATTTTCTCATACTAAATATGACCATCAGAATCTCAGCCTCTGATATCCAATGATGACCCCTGTCAATCACTTACATTCATGCTTCATCTATATCCTTTTGAATATGGACCCTGTCATCTTCTGTTCTATTCTAACATGAGCTCACTAGCCCCCTGGGCACAACCTTCTGGATATCTGGAACAAATTCATCCCTTCCAGGTAGTTACTACTGTTGGTTACATCCCAGGGATATTGCTTTGTGGGCATCTTCATATTCCATCACCTACAAATGCTACTGCTGTTCCTATATTCACAGTCCTTTCCCTACATGTCTTGCCCCTCCTAAATGTTCGGCAGTTGTGCCTTTTCAGGTTCTGGATCACCCTAGCAACCCCTTCTCTCCGACTAATCTTCTTGGTATATTTCAGATGATAATATGCTCCATTTGAATACATTTTAAGGGAGCAAACATAACTCATTTTGAAATGGTCTCTGCAGATTTTTCAAGCCATTTGGATAAAGGGTCAGACAAGCTCCACACCTTCCACTTCCCTGTCTATTACACCATATCACGTTATACAATACGGCTTATTTTTAATGTGGTTTCTCTCAGGAAGTCTAGCACATTTGGGGCATCATGGTAATGTGCTCCAGGTTCCCTTCTGGCATCACAGGCTGCCAAATGGGGCATTCTTTAGTATATCATCAATTTTATTTCCAAAACATGAACTGCGTTCACCGCAGCAAAGGTCCTCAGTATGATCAGTTCTTAGTGTTCACTTGCTAAATTGAATCACATGTGCATTAGATTCAATCCCAATCAAAGCATGGGCTGGGAGCAAGAGGCATGATAATCATAGCAGCCAGGCTAAGACAAGCCATAGTGTATCTTTGGTTTCCTTATTTTTTTTTCTTCTTGCCAGTTGCTCTTGGCTCTTTTCTTGTCTTTTTTTAGTTTTTGATAAATGATTTGAGTGCTTAATACAACAATTGAACAACAATGGATATCTTTGACAACCCACAGCTGTTTGGAGGAATAACAGATTGCAACTTTGAGATTATTATTTACATTGTCTTGAAAAGATTTATTCTCTCTCTCTCTCTCTCTCTCTCTCTCTCTCTCTCTCTCTGTGTGTGTGTGTGTGTGTGTGTGTGTAGATGTCATAAGAGGACATTGCTCTTACGGAACTCGGTTTCCCAGTTTCCAGGTGAACCATTTGTAGGTACTAGGATTTGAACTTGGGTCCTTGATAAAAAGAAAAAAAGAAGCAGACTCTGTAAACCACTTTTTCTTTCCAAATGACAGCTGGGAGGCTGCTTTTTACATGAGCATCTCTTGACAACATGCGCACAGTTTCCCCAATACTTCCACCCATTTATCAGCAGTAGTTGTCCTCAGGGTTGTACCAAGAGTGATTGCTAACAGTAATGAAAGCCTAGCACGCATTTGCCCAGGCACTTGGTTCATGGCTATGGGTTATCCCTCTTTCTCCACAGCATCCTGAACATCATGAAAACCAGCCTGCTACGGTTAAGTTTAGATTATAAATGTCTCAGCTGGTATTAGACAACAAGTAGCCCTGCTCCGTTCTGAGAACCCTGGAGAGGCTGGTGGGATAGCAGAGGCACAGCTGGCCAGTCTCTGAACAACCCTTTTCTCATGTTTTAACACTAATTAACTTATTTCTTTACTCATGTATGTACATATGTACATTCATGTGCATATGAGCGTATATGTGTGTGTATGTATTTATGTTTTGTTTGCTTCTTTGTCTTTTACAGCTCAAAACGTGATTCTTGGATCAGAACCTCTGCCAAGCCTTTAAAGCAGCAGAAGCTCAGAAGGCCCCTCCCCTCCTGAGCTGTGCTATCCCACCTGAACTTCAATAAGATCCCAGGATGAATCCCGAGAACAGTTAGTGTGGAAAAGCACACTTGTAAGCCCTAGAACAGTATGGCTAGAGAGTGCAAGGGAGATCAGGAAAGCCAGGCGGAAACAGGAGGTCCTGTAGCTGTGAAGCTTGTATGTCCTGGCAGTGGCTTCACCCAGTGTCTCCCCCTGTGCTGTACAAGGCTGCTGGGAGGGGTGTTGAAGCTGAGCAGGGTGGGGTGTTAAGATGCTGCACCTAAAGCAGGAGCGTGAAGGACCTGGGCACAGGAGAGTCCTTAGAAGCTGTTCCCTGGACTGTCTTCTCTAATGCCTGATGGATTTCTCTGCTTGGCGCTTGCAGATCAGGCTTAATATCCGTTGGCTGGGCGTGCGCTAGTCCCGGCTTGGTTTGAGTCTGGGCATCTGGTCTCTCTGCACAGTGCTCCTGGAGCTCAGCGGGTTCGCACTTCCGATTGGGGCTGCACCTGGGGCGGCTCGGACTCTGGACTTGCAGAGCTAAGAGCTCAGCTCTGGCGGTGGTCTCCCCCTGCCGCGCCGCGCACCTCTAGCTCCACGGCCGCTGCTCCCCGCCAGCCCTGACCTCGGCGTGACTTGCTGGTGCAGCTGTGCGCCTTCTGGGGCACCCTAGTGTCCCGGTGGCCGCCTGTGCTCCCGGATGCCGGGCCCGGGGCGCCGCACAGTGAGCTGCAGGAGGATGAAGAACGCGGCGGGAGGGAAGCAGGAGAAGCGCCTGGGGATTCCAAGGAAGCAGCCCAGAGCTGGTAAGTTGAGCGCGGGAAAGGGCAGGAGGGCTCAGGTTGGCAGTGGGCACAATCAAATCCCCACCCCCCGCCACCGCTGCCCTAGCCACCTCTGTGCATTCTGGGTCGCCCCATGCTGAGACTCTCACTGAGTCCCCAAAAACTCAGTCAAGAGGGTCCTCAAAGTGCTACCTTGTCGATAAGGGAAGTGGAGCTGCCTCTAAGCATGCCCCGTTGGCTATAGCCTGTTGGGTGTGTGCGGGGTGTGCCGTCAGTCCTCGAATCCTGGAGAAGTTGGTGGGATACAGAGGCACCTGGCCTGCCGGCTGCTTTGCTTATAAATGATGATGATGATGATAATGATGATGATGATGATGATGATGATGATGATGATGATGATAGTTTTAAATGGACTTTGAAGGCAGAGTGAGGAGATACAGAGTTCTAGAAACATCCCTCCAGGAGGTTCACATTGGCATGTAGAGTGGCACTGGAAACTCACAGGCGAGCCAGAGTCCTCCAGATTTCTAGTTTTATTGGTCATCGGGTGTCTTACACCCAGGTGACCTAGTTAAAAGAAAGCATATTCCTTAGGCATGCCTTAACTTCTTGCTTGTTGGAAGCTTTCCTGTGTGTGCAAATTGAAGTAGGATACTTACAGTCTCTACAATATATGAAATGCTTTTTTTTTTACCCTCCCCAACACATACATGATTCGGAATTGTTTTCGTCTCATGGTTTTAGAAGCTGTGCATGTATCTCTTGTTGACTCTGTGTGTGTGTGTGTGTGTGTGTGTGTGTGTGTGTGTGTGTGTGATATTTCACGAGAGGAAGGCAAGATTCTTGAACATTTGAGAGTCTCCAAATCAGAGGGCATGGAACCCAGTGGAAAGACATGGGATACTGAAATTTCCACGTGGAGCTATCACGGTTCTTAACATTCCCACCTCGCTCTCTTTGGCAAGCCAGGATTATTTGCTATTTTGTCTATGAAGCCTCCTTTGATCTATCTACTCAGTTTTGGTTCACCATGTGAGAGGTGCAAGCCCCTTGGATTTTGCAGCTTCCTTTGACCTGTCCTTCATAATCTACATCCTACTACCCCATCCCCAAGTATGTCAATGTGGATCACTTCAGTCCATAAAGGGAGATAGTACAGCATATCTGGGGGGTGCTGTGATTTCTTTATAAATATTCCAAGATTTTCCACAGAAATTAATTTAAACATGGAATTTGTGAAGCTTAAAAAATAGACCAAAAAAATGAACAAACCTCTTCAGTTAATGTACGATTTCAGATGAAAGCAAATGAAGTGTTGGAAGTTGTGTTTCAGAAGAAAGACACCCATGCAAGAAACTAGAATTGCTGATGGGACCTTTGAAGCATTCAGTAGTTACACCCCTGGAACTTTTGTCTTATCCACTGTGCATCTTGTTTCACAGCCAGTTAGATTGTTGAGTACCTCAAGATAGCAGATTTGGGTTTACCATCCCTGTTACAAGCTGAGGATAAGGAACTTTAAAGATGTCAAAACAGGAACAGTAAGTGCTTTGGAACCTGAGGCTGCTAGACTCCAACGACAGTACCATCAAGCACAGTAAAATCTCCTTGAGCATTATTTCAAAGAATAAGTTGTTTGGCTGTCTAAATCACATGAGATTTTGATATGATTATGGCACTATTACTGACTGATTCATATACAGTCAGTAAAGCTATCTAATGTAACCTAGGTGGGACTAAGGTATGTTTTGGCTGAAAATTGTGTGTAACACTTATGTAACTCAGCCTATCTGCTCCAGCAAAAAACTGACTGCTGAGTGCTGGCATTCACCTTGATGGCACTTCTTGAGTTCCCATATCGCAAATCAATAGTGCTGTACTCTAGCCCTTAACACTGTGATTGATAGCAGCACATTTCTGTGCTTGTAGACTTTTCCTTGGGTCTTTGCAGACACTGGTGCTTTCACCCACTTGTAATCAAAGCTTGGATCCAGTAGGATGTTAGATTTCTATTAAAAAGTATGAGCCACTTGTTTCAAATTTTCCTTTTAATTTTCAATAGTATTTTCAAAACAATTACTCCCCCTGCTGTGATTTTCTATTTAGCAGGTGCCTCAAATGTTCAATAAGGAAAAATGACTGCCACCCAACCAGACAGTTTCTATTTATAGCAATAACAGACACTTCTACTAAGAATTTGTTTTATTTGAAATTTAATTAAAAGCTTGCCCCTCATTGTAAAATGTATGCAGCTTCCCAAGTACATGTCCTTTTTTATTTTCATGGAGACTCCATCTGTATAAACTCACTGTAGGTGAGTTTTTATGTAATCTCAAAACAAAAGGAAATGAATGGAATTACCAAATTAAATTTGACAAGCCTACTGTCATTATTATTCCAAATGTGGGGACAGCTTTGGAAACAGTTTGTATATTTCCTTATTCATTGCATATAGTCCTATGTTTGTGGAGGAGTGTGTATACAAGGCATACATTTAGAGGCTAAAGAATAACTTACAGGCATCAGTTCTCTCTTCATGCCATGTGGGTCCCAGGGGCTGAATTCAGGTAATCAAGCTTAGCAGCAAATGCCTTTACCCCCTGAACAAACTTCCCTGCCCAGAATTTGTAAATCCTGAGAAATTAAAGATATGCTGTGTACTGTTGTGCTTCCAAGGTTGTTAAGTAAAACTAAAACTCTCTTCCTCATGAAACACACAGTATTGCTCTGATCTCTCTTTTGTGCGGGGGTCAATTTGGATTCTAGTAAAAGCCATATGTGAAATAGACTTTCGGTCCTTCTTTCATCTTTGCACTTAGAGTCCTAAAGTGCATATTTTGCCCATTGTAAACAAAGTATTTCCCAGTATGCATACCTTTAGCAGAGACATAAATAAAGGAAAGACTGGTGATAATGGGTGTACAGATGTGTTTTGGCATAGATGCCATCATTCTAAGTATGGAAATGTATTTACCCTTATGCCAGCAGTGAAATCTTAATTCTCAAAGGACAAAGCATTTTATGGTGATGCGAGTCTTGTAAAATTTACATAGTTAACTTTTCCCCAAGGATGCTCTCTCTCCATCTACCCTGCCCCGTGTGTGTGTGTGTGTGTTTGTGTGTGTGTTTGTGTGTGTGTATGCATGAGTGGTGCATGCTTGCCTGTGCTTGTGCAACATGGGAGAACATAAGGGGTCTTGCTCCATTACTCTCTGCCTTATTCCCTTAAGATAGGGTTTTCACTGAACTTAGTTTTAGAATGGTGCTTGGAAGCCCCAGGTTCCTGCCTGTGTCTGCTTCTTGCCAGGTCCCTGAGGTTGACCATACTCAACTTTTAAAGCTGGTTTCTGGGGATTCCAACTCAGGTCCTTGTGATTGCCCAGAGGGTGCAGTTGTACACTGAGCTTCTCCCCAGCGCTGAGCAGATGCTTTCTTTATTGTGCTTTACACATGTCTCCACATCACGAACACAGGACCAAGGTTTCTATAGATATTATAGGGTAATTCTAAGAAGCAAGTCTCTGGAAGGTGACTTAAATGTCATGAAGGGTGAGTCATCTTGACATCACAGGTTAAAGACACCACTTTTGGAAAGATATGTATAAGTCTGAGTTTTTAAAGTCCTTAGAATTATAGGTAGATTGCACTTGGTGTTCTGACAAGCATCCTAAAGTGAAAGTTTGAATAAAATAAAGGGTTCAGGTTGAATGAAACGCAAGTGAACACTTAAATAGAACTTAAAAAGATTATGGAGAGTGCATGTACAAAATTTACGAGTCTAATTTATATTTTAAGCAAGTAGATAACACACTGGAGAGCCTTTAAAAAATTTTAGGGCATTAAAAATGTATTTATTCATATCTTTTAGAGCCAGATGAAATTAGTGATAGCTCCTTGTGGTAGATTGAACATTGAGTTCTCCTGAAAGGCATGATTAACCTCTAAGATGATGGAACCTAGAGGTGCAGTCTGAAAAGAAGAGTTAGTTGGGATATGAGGATGGAGTCCCTATCACGACATTAGTGACCATAAAAAACAGAAGAGACCAAAGACCTGTCTTCCTCTGCTCTGAGAGGTCACGGTAAAGGGGTGGCTATACTTCTAGAGGGCCTGAGGTTGTCACTGACTTTCTAACTCCTTGATCTTGAACTTTTAACCTTAGAATTATCAGAAATGAGTGTTAGCTAATTTAGTCATGACTGTGCATCACATTTTATCCAGCCTGGTGAATCTGACATTGGTGGCTCATTCTATACTTAATGTGAAAGAAAATTGTAATGAGAGACATGCATGGATCAAATTTCTTTACAAAGCCCTTTTCCAATTTTAACTGTAATTTTTGTCATAGTCAGATAATTTGGTACGACTTCTAGTATTTTGCTAGATTGATAATATATTATGAATAGTATCATATTCTTTTCTTATGAATGTTATATCTTAAGGATATCTAACATAGTTCTAGATTGGAGGATGTTTAAAGTCTTCACCATTTTATATATATTGTTCTCCAACCATCCATCTAATGTTTTACTGCATTTGGCAAGCAAAGAGCCAGCAAGTTCTCTCCTATTCAACCCTGAAAACATAACAACCCCAAAAAGTGTTTGGTATTTTGTAGCAGGTCTTTTAAAGGGGAGCGTTGTTTCAATGAAGCCTTGTTCATGTAGTTACATATCCAATCCAGGGAAAGTACTGATCCTCACATTTCTGACACCCATTGGACCTATCTGTGCCCAGGAGAGATGCCATCATAATGCACTATAGAGTGCTTTGTTTTCATTTGTGGGGACTTCTCAGGATGTGGAGTCAGATATTTCTTTGTTCAGTGTATGTGTGTCTAAGAAAAAAATAGAAAGTTTGCTTTTTGTCACTTGGTTTAGCTACAAAATGTTATTCACTGTAAATTTTGTAGCATGCTCTAGAATTTATTGAACCTGTCTCACTTATCTCCCTCTACCTTCATCTGAAAAGAGAAAGAAATATTTTCCAAGTGTCATTCCTTTCAGGCGTGTATTCCTTAACATGGCATAGATATGTAGAAAACACCTTGAAAAATCAAGATTTTTAAAAATCTGCTATGTTCAACATAAAGGAATTAACAGCCTCAGTTCACCAAAGCCTTCCAAGTACCCTGGGATGAAAAGAACAGTGTTGCATGCCCTGTGCTGAGTTCTCTGGTGTCTACATTTTCCATGCACAGAAGAATTTGATATAAAAAAAAAACTGGCAAGAATCACTAAGAACATGCTGTGGCTGTGGCTGTGGCTGTGGCTCTGGCTGAGAACTCAGATGCCTTTGTTTGAATCCTTACCTTATTTCTCAGGAGTTTGAGAATTTGAATCAACTAACTGCACACTTCTGCATGCATCTGCTCTAGTAACTTAGTCAATGATTGAGAGCTAAGAAAGCTCTTGATTGAAGACTTAGCAAGACATCTATGTAAAGTATTTCAGATGTGTATGGGGGTTGTAACTAGTGCCTAGGACGTGTTGGGAGATCAGAGCTGACCAGAGAACTGAGATCCCAACTTCAGGGACTGCAGTGGTCAATGCGTGAATAGCATCATTGCTTTAAACGAGTGACCACTTTACATTTCATTACAGAGTATAGATGGTCCTTTAGCTTTAACCTCAAAAGCTTAAAAATCATTATTAAGCTCACTTGAAAGATGAGGAACTGTGCCAAAGATTGTATTCAGCACTCAGAAAGGCCAACGGCTGAACTCTCTAACCTCTGCTGATTGTAGATACAATCTTGAAAAAAAACTGATCAGCTGTAAGCTTAATGAAATAAATAAAAGTAAATATTTAGAAAGATAAAGAGAATTCATCAGCCACATAATGCTGTTGACTATAAATATCAATTAATAAGAACTTGTGCATATTTGTGCTCTGATGTAACTGCCCATTTAACCACTTATTGGATTTTTAATTTAATTTATACATTAAAAAACAACTATTAGTGTTACTGAATAGATACATTATCTGTGGCTTGCATTTTTGAATTTTTATAATGTGGTAAAATATACAAAACAAAAAAGTGCCATTCTCATCATTGAAATCCCACAGTGCAGTGGTCTGAAGAACACTCACACTGTCACGTGACCATCTCCATCAGTCAAGCTCCACAACTATTTCTCTTTTAAACTGAGACTCACTATCCACTAAACCACTCTCTAACTCTTTGTAACCATCATTATATTCTCTGTTTTCATGACTGTGGTTATTCTAAATGACTCATATTATATTAGTGGCCTTGTACAGGGGTGTGTGTGTGTGTGTGTGTGTGTGTGTGTGTGTGTGTGTTAGCTTATTTCTTTTTCTATAATGTCCACAAATTTCATTCTTTTGGAGCATATTCAATATCGTCTTCCTTTGTATTTGTAATCTGTGGGCTAATGACTTTTTAACATTTTAGCTGTTATGATTAATTTTGCTCTGAAAATTAGTGAAAAAAGGTCTCTTCAGGACTCAAGTTTCAATGTGCTTCATATATAACAAGTGGAGAGAATGATAGGGTTGGATGTGGGTTCCTTTGCCATCCTTTGAGGCCATTTATTTCCCACTGTCCAGTCCCACACACAGAACCCTGGAATATACCCCCACATCTCTCCCTGTGTCTGGTTTCATGGTTTCATGAGAACTCTCCTGATTCATGTGAGATAGCATCTAACCAGACTTGCATTTCCTGGATGCACTGGTGATGTTCGGTTTCTTGCATGTGTTTTTCCTTACACACATTCTGCTTCTGACCTTTGAACATTTTCGAGTCAGGGATTCGTTAGGTGTTATTGTTGAATACTAAAAGTTCATCTAGTATTCTATATACAGGCTATTTATAAAATAGGTGATTTTGCAAATAATCTCTTCTTATTCTGTTGACTTTTGAGTTGTAGGAGAGTGATTTTGCCACACAAAATGTATAAGAGCTTTTCATGAAGTACAATTTATCTTGTTACTTTTGGTGACATAGCCAAGAATTCTCCCTATTCTTAACAATTTTTTGGCAACACATTTCAGAATTTTTAGAAACCATGAAAAGAGCAATAACAAAGGCACTAAATGACTAGGCAATGAATAGGCAAGCTCCAAGAATAGATTCAAATATGTTTGTGTTACAAGCATAATACTGAGACACAAGAGTTATGGCACAATTGTGTTTGCATGGCTTTTAGTTCTCAAGCAAATCTGATGTCTGAGCTCTACTCCAGATTTCTCTTGAGAGGGGTAGGAGGCTGAAGTGACCCCTCCTGCCCAGCCTTAGTATTGTCTGATGAACCTGTTCACCTGTGAAAACTCATCCAGCTGTACACATGTGATGTTTGCACTACATTATATAGTTAAGATAAACATCACAATAGTTAAGATAAAAATCCCTGAGAAACTCACAGGGAAAAATTTTTGTTAAATAAGAGAGAGGAAAGAGCTCGAGCCTGTGTCTGGGGAGTGGGCCATTAATTTGGCTGTGAGGTTTTAGGACGTGTAAGACCCAAAGAAGCATGTGTAATTGGAAGCCTATTTTTCTATAGAAAAACAAAAGGCGATTCCTGGTGGTGTGAATAGAGAAAATTTTTCCTATGTGTTTTTTAAAGAAGGACTAGAATTGTCCAACAAGTGATATCCTTGTTAATATAGAAGACCCTTCCATAAAAATCATCTCTACAGAGTATAAAGTAACTTAGATCCTAGAACCCCTTCTTGTTAGGCTTAACACACAGATTTCAAATGGATGAGGTGGAATGGACCTCTTAAGCAAGGCCCTATCAAGTTTAGTAATCTTAATAATGCTTAATAATTTGGGGGCAGTAGTTTTGAACTGTTTTGTTTTGGAAATTGGAAGTAATGTTTCTTTTTCTGATGGGAACCCATGAAGGAATGGGTGGGGACTCCTGCGACCTCTATGTGAAGCTGGCTGTAGCTTCACTTGTGAAGTTTCAAGTAGGCCACAGTGAACGCACCCAAGTTTTTCCTGACAATATAGTTTTCCACACATCTCTTGAATATCAGTAATCTAACGGCGAGTGCCATTATACAGGGATGTGCTAGTCTTTCTATTCCCTGCAGTGCTTTTGAATAAAGCATGCCACACAAAGCATTCATAATTAAGTAAATCATGAAATTCCACTTGTGGCACACATAAAAGTTGAGTCTCTATTCTGTCAAAATCTAAAGATACTCTGAATTTTGTCTTAAAAGCAGCCAACAATCGATTGGATTTTCAAGCCTGTTTTCTCTGGAAAGAAAATGAGTACAGCTGGATTGCTGGTAACTGATGGTTGTGAGTAGGTTTAATAAAATGGATGGATCTAGAAAACACATATTGAGTGAGATAACCCAGACCTAGAAAGACAAATATCATATGTACTCACTCATAACTGGCTTTTAGACATAAAGCAAAGAAAATCAGCCTACAATTCACAATCCCGGAGAATCTCGACAACAATGAGGACCCTCATTACATGGATCTAATCAACATGGGAAGTAGAAAAAGGCAAGATCTCCTGAGTAAGTTGGGAGCATGGGGACCATGGAAGAGGGTAGAAGGAGAGGGAAGAAGAAGAAGGAGGAACAGAGAAAAATGTATACCTCAGTAAAATCAATAACAAAAAATTTAAAAAAAATGTCTTAGAACTTTATGAATGAGACTTCCACCTTAGTAATTGTTTTCAACATTCCCTGTATGAATTTCCAAGTCTTACAGGATTGGGGAGAGACTTTGAATTTGTTATTTCTTATTAATAAGAGGCATATATAATTTCTTAATTATTTTAAGTATAAGTTGTGTTTGAATGCAAAGTCTCACTTTTTGTCTCTTTATATGTAAAACATTGATGCAGTTTGACCTGACAAGAAAATTCTCAAAAAACGCAAGAGTGTTTTCTTTAGATCATGAGTTAGGACATGTCTTCATGTTTTAAGTTTTTTAAGCATTGAAGAATCTTTCAGGATTCCAAAGAATATTCATAGGAAATTGCTCCTAATGAAATTAGAGCTTGATTACTACTATTCAAAACTACGGTTAAGAGTTTCCTGCCTATACAAGGCCTTTTAAGAACATTATTACTTTATCAGTAATAAAATGGATATTTTTTGTAATAATAAAGTCAGCATTTAGGAAAGATGGGATATACATTTCCATGTTCATTTTTAGAAAACTTTGTTTCTTGTCTAAGTCTATATTAGATGCTTACATTGAAATAACATTTCATAGAACTTGCAAATTATGCCTATAAGATTTGCTTGTTTCTTTTCACAGATTAGATTGGTAGGGGTTATATGTTCTTAATAGCCTTGCTATTGTTAGTTCAGAGGCTTAATCCCGTGCCCTCAGTCAAGACTAGAGCTGCAAAAGTGAGCTTCACCCCAGCACCTTATCTTTATATTTTAAGAACTTTCCGATGGAGTTGAGTTGTGAGCTTCCCACCTCCAGTACTAGCCCAGGGCTCTCTGCTGGCACTCTTGCTGTCTTCCCTTCTGAATGCTAGGGAGTCAACTGCTTTTCTGGGAGTTTTCACGTAGTGGCTCTGCAGGCATGGAGCTAATGGAGAGCACCTGGGAGCTTAGGGCATCAAAGCAACCCTAAGAAAACCTTTTCCCAGATGGGTTTTCTAACCATACTAAGATCCAAGGTGCGGGAAAAATGAATTTCATGCAAATGCTGAAGTGACTTTAATAGTTCCTTTAAATACCTTGATGTGATCCTTAAGGAAAGTTGTCAGGCCCATTAATAAGTTTCTAAATTGATTAGATGACTAATTAGGTGCTCCAGAAGGCATCTTTGTATAAATTAATGCTGCTTGTTATATTCTGATTACAGCGACTTTCTTGTTTGAGTTTGCAAAGGTTCTTCAGTTCCAAGTCTCCTTTCTGATTGCTACCTTCCATCTGGAATCCTGCATGAGGACAGTTATCTTGTCCAGCATCTGTCTCCAGAAAGGCTGTGCTATTTCCATGTTTGATTTTGAAACCCAGCAACTCAACTACTATCTGGGATGATTTGGGGATGCAGCGTCACTTGTTTCTGCATTGAGCACCAAATTGTTGGGACATTATTTCCTTCAAATTCAAATGCAGTATTTTCTAACCAACACTGTGTGTTGGGGAGTAATAAAAGTTTTAAGGTAGTGATAGTGAGCCACCTCTAGAGGGACAGTATAATCAAATCATATTAGAAGCCTCTCAACTTCTATAACTGGAAGGAGCAGAAGCGTGCCAACTGACTGATCACCCTGATAAGCTGTGTCTCTGAGGATGGCACGTTTTAATGTCTATTTCATAAATTCCACTGAAGAAGAGTAAGATCACTGATATGGAAGCATTCTCTTTTATTCCTCTAATTATTAAAACACGGGGTAAATAGAGAAACATAGTGAGACAATGTGAACCAACACCCTGGATTCTTGTACTCCCTGTGGGGGAGCAGAGCAAACACAGGAAACAGTATTTGTTTCATTCTGAAATAATTTTCAAGGATTTAGGTTATTGCTTCATCACTAAAATAAACAGAAGTGAGTCTTGGAGGCTGTATCTTGCTGAGGTGTCAATTAATGGAGTCTAATAAATCGTGATTCTAATAAATGACAGAAAATTTGGTTAGATGTCATTATGTATGTAGATAAGACAGAGAAATGTTTTCTTTCGGATACTGCCAAGCATTGCACGGTGCTTACTGTGTTTTAAGCTGAAATTCTGGAAGGGCTTCTGTGAACACATCTGGCTACATACAGGATTGTTGCCACTGAAGTAGTTTGGAAGTCACCCATAGACAAACTTGAGAATGGCTTATCGTACTTCTTTGTTTTTGTTAAATAATGAAAGTAGTTTTATTAGAAAGAATGAGAAAGGCAGGCAAGCATTTTAATGTAGGAAATCACACTCGTAAAATCACCAGGCAATGTTTATTATTTTCTAGAATTTTTCAGAAAATTAAAAACTTATAAATTCCAGTATGAATTATCTTCTGACTGAACATAGAAAAATTCCAGGGAGGATCTGGTTAAACTGCCTCAGCTAGCTTGACTTTAAGAACAAGAATCCTGGGGCTTGGAGACATGGTTCAGTGGTTAAGAGCATGCACTGACTCCTCTTCCAGAAGACCTGGGTTCAAATCCCAGCACCTACATGGCAGCTCACAACTGTCTGTACCTCCTGTTCCAGTAGATCTGCCCCTTACACGTATATAGGCCAAACATCAATGCACGGAAATTAAAATAAAGTTCAAAAAACCCCAAACAAACAGGAATCCCACACTAACTCTTTAATGTAGCTTACAGTTTTTCTTTCACTTTTCATCCACATTTAACAAGTGCTTTTAGCATTTAATAAGAAAACAAACAGCAGCAGATTCTGAAGGGGGTTGCAGGGAAAAGAGCGTGTTCACAGTGCTGGAAGGGATGCAAGCACTATGGGAATCAGTGTGGTCAATTATCAAAAAGCTAAAAATAGATAAGTCGATCTATCATATGACCCACTTATCCTACTTTGGGATCATAAGTGAAGGGTCTACATGGACATGTCACATGGATACTTGCACATTGGCATTTATTTTTTTACTAGCCATGCATCTATTCTGTGCAGTGAATCCAGGTGTCCACCAGCAGGCGGATGGATAAAGACTTGTTTGTAATACTGTCTTTCAATTTTTTGCAATTTTGAGGTTCTCAGATGAATACTATGCACACATCATTTCTGTCCACTCTTTCCCCTTCCCCCCTCTAACTCGTTCCATGTCCCCCCCACTCAGTCTGACATTTATGACCTCTTTTTATTGTTAATATACAATTCCCCACTGAGTCAGTTTTAGTGGTGTTTTGTACATATGTACTTGTGTTTAGGGCTGACCTCTTGATGGTTAGCCTATCAGGAGGCTCTTCCCAGAGAAAATGGATCCTCTTCACTTAGTAGCTCCGAGTACGTGTAGCTCTTCATCTAGAGGACATCTTGTAAAGATTTTCCCACACATGGTTTGCAAACAAAGGAATTTTGTGAGGACATAATGAATCTTTGTTAGTCACTGAAAAGTAGATGCAATTGGAGTCATCCTCATATTAAGAGAAGCAAGTCAGATGCAGAAAGACGGACACCAATGTCTTTTCTTTCACTTGTGTGCCCCAAGGTTTTTGCAGATGCACAATGCACATATTTACTCATGTGTATGATATGACAACAGAAGAGACAATGAAGAAATGGCAGAGATCTGTAGGGGGCTGGGAAAGTGGAAGGAACAAAAGAGAGTTTACAAGGGTATGAACCGACAAAGTACATGACATAGCTGAGAGAAACCGAGTGAAACAACCAGGTACATGCATAGACGCAATGTGTTTTTAAAAAGAAACCAGGGCCCGCATAAACAATTGTGAGCACTCATTAAAAAAAAAAAAAAATCCGGGTGCAGGAGAGGTAGCTCTGCAATTAACAGTGCACACTGCTCTTGTAGAAGACCAGTTTGGTTCCCATCCCCCACACAAGGTGGTTCACAGCTGCCTGTAAGTCAGCTCCAGAGGATTTGATTCCTTTTTCTGGCCTCCATGAGCACTGCACTGAGAGGCACAAAATACACACACACACACACACACACACACACACACACACACACACACAGAGTTAATATATTTTAAAAAATTTATTCACCCACACTGCTACTGGAGCCATGCTGTTCTAGGTGGCTTAGGTGTTCTAGGTGACTGCTAGGGCCATGGTGACATTTAGACCTGGCTGATGCCAAGGACCATGTTTAGTTTCCTGGTCTTACTACTGCCAGGGTCTGTGTTGAAGTTCGTGGCCCATGTTGCTACCAAAGGACACTTAGAAGCCTGGGATCTGAACCACGACTTGTGGCCATTTTGGTATCCAGGAGCCATGCTGCTGCTAGCCTTCCTGATGGGAGTAACCAGTGCTTTCCCCTGGAGCCAGGATATCAGCTGGGCGGATTTCCTGCCTAGGGCCAAGTGTGGGTCTGTGGCCCAGCTATAGCTGGGATTTGTGTTAATGTCTGAGGCTCCTGGTACCATTGAAGGTCATGTGAATGCCTCAGGTCTATACCTATGTTGGTGTCTGAGGTACGAATTTTGACTTATAATGATTGCATATTAAGTCTACAGGGGATATTAAAAAGTCCTATTTTCTATATTTGTGTTTCTTTCTGTAGTTCCCACCAGTGCTGGGACCAATATATAAACCCAAGGTAGCAAATGTCCAAGGAAAGGAAAAGATCCCTTTTGTAAAATGTGACAAAAAGTCAATTTTATTTTCCTCTCATTTTAGAACCAACATTTCAGCTTACTCTTAAATTTCCATTTGTTAGTTTTATATCAATATTATATATATATTTGTGTATGGTATATATGTGTGTGTGTGAGTGTGCGTTTGTGTGAATACAGACACATGTGTACACAATCACATGTGGAGGTTAGAGGACAACTTTCAGGGATTGCTTATTTCCTTTCCCAGAGGGGAGAACAGGGATAGAACTCAGGTCACAAGGCAAGAGAGTCAGAAGCAGTAAAACAGCTCAGGTCACAGGACACAGGACAAGTGTTATTATCATTAAGACATATTCCAGCTAGCTCTGCAAGCACATTTTAAAGGATGTATTGAAT
The DNA here is from genome assembly GCF_982192425.1 of Myodes glareolus. Lineage (NCBI taxonomy): Eukaryota > Metazoa > Chordata > Mammalia > Rodentia > Cricetidae > Myodes > Myodes glareolus. The sequence continues at coordinate 44,016,603 of NC_142030.1, read as the reverse complement.
TCTCCAGGATGTGAAAAGCAATTTCTTTTAAGCTGCCTAATAGTACTTTTGTATATATTTTCAGTTTCTTTAATCAATTCAGGCTGCTTCTAGCATTAACTCATGATAGGAAATTTAATATAGAGATTGAGAAAAGCACATTATATAACCATCATCAACAATTAAGTCGAAATAACAATACATTTAAGAGGTTTCTAATATATTATCATTTTTTTGTTTGTTTGTACAAGGGGGCTCTATGCTCTGCTACCTGAGGTGGAAGTTACTGGTACTGGTTCTTGGTGTGGCCATATGGTCTACAGGGTTTGGAATTCTCGACTGATTTGATTAGGTCATTCCAATAACTAAAAGGTCTATTTTACCACTTGTAACTTCAGCCCCACTTAGTGTTCATGTACCTTCCTTCCTAGTCTCGTCATTCCTTACTAAAATGCCTATTCCGAATTCTCTCTTGCTTCTCATGTCTTCTGCCAAGGTTGGTGTGGCATTTGCTAGATGCCTCTCTTTCATCCAGATGCCAGTTCTGTTCAGACGCCGATATTTTTCCATTTGTAAGTTGGCAAGAATAATACGATTTTGTTACATCAGCACAGGCTAGCATATGTTAACTGAAACAGTGCTGTGGTGGAAAATTAAATAAGATATCTTGTGAACGCATCTGTTTTCTAAGCATTTAATCACCACTTCTCAGCTCTTCTCAGCCTTTTGGTATGGATGTTTCAAGTTCCTTTTAGTCACCAAAATGATAATTTCTAAAATATGAAAATGTTGGCTAAACGATAAGGGAAATAAACTAGGTCGACTTCCATTAAACTAAAAGGTACTGTGTAGGGAGGGGCTATGAGAAAACCAATTTATGGGACTGGGGAGGTGGTTGATTATGTAAAGTGATTGCTATGGAAACACGAGGACCTGAGCTCAAATTTGCAGAATGCACGTAAAAAGCTGGGCATGGTGGTATGTGCTCGTAATGGTAATACTGGGGGGGGGGGGGGGTTAGGAGGACAGCTGAAGACAGGGAAATCTCTGTAGCTCAGTGGCCTGTCAGACCAGTCACTGATATTCAGGTTCTATGCAATACCCTGTCTCAAACAGTAAAGGGGAAGGGCGGTTGAGAAAAGACACCAGCATGTACTGCTGGCCTTCTTAAGGATGTATACATGTACATCTAATAAGTATATACATTAGTGCTAACAAATATCTTCCAACAAATATAGCATGCACACACACACACATACACACGCACGCGCGCACACACACACACACACCAGAAAGGAAACAAGTTCACAACCAGCCCAACTATGTAAATCTCTTAATGCACATATTCCACTTGAGGACTAATCTAGTTTGCATTTCTTCCTCTATGAACTTCTTGAGACTTAGCAGAATTTGAGTTCATATAGTGATCTGGGGCTAATGATATGCTGTGGTCTAATGTTCTTCTCAGCTGAAAGCTTCTTTGTGTTAAGACTGGAATTGTCCTCTATAATTATGCCTGTGAACTTCTGGATAATCTCTGTGATGGAATTTTCTTTTTATGTGCTAATGCCCATTCCTGCACTTTTCATATAATTAATATGCACACAGTAACGTAGGCCTTATTATACTTGCTGTCTCAATTTTCTGTACACACTGAAGCTCGCACATTGTCTGCATAGTAAATGTTTTGCCCACTTAATGGTAGACTCATTTTTCTCTTACCACTTTTACCTCTTTGCTCTTAATACTTCCTGTCATCTTTTCTTTCTCTTTCACAGATTTTACCAAAGATTTACTTTGTAATATGTTCAATATATATCATTCAGGGTAATGTTGAATTGAACAAGCAGAAACCTGTCATTTGGATGTCCAGATAATTGGTTCATGCTTTTATATGTCACAAATCTATTGATCCACATTTTCAAGTATTATAATTTTCTCCACTCTAGCATCTATCTCCCTGTCATTTATCATCTCTTATCCATGTGTCAGCTATCTACCTGTTATCTACCTATAAATCTATTATCTATCACTTATTTATTTATTCATATGTGTTGGAGAGAACACATAGAAAGAATACATATTAAAATGTGATTTATTGGATTGTCTTATGTTATACAGTCTGTGGAGGCCAACAGAGGCTGTTCAGTCTGGAAGGGTGTATGTTCTAACAGTCACAACGTAAGGCTGATGACCTGGCTGATTCTAGGGGAGACATCACCAGTCTTCGGTTTATGCTGGAAGGCTTAAGCTGGGTTTAATTTTCACCAAAGAATGAAAGCAGTTCTGGTGGCAGCAGCACCGGCAGTAGCAGCAACTGTAGGGTTGAACTTGTCATACATGAAGACAAACAATCAAAAGCAAAAGCCATTCCCTTGGACCTTATAATATCTAGGCAGCCACTGGGAAGTGCTGTTCACATTTAGGGTTAGTCCCTCCCATTTCAACTAATCTAATCAAGAGCATCACCCCCCACAACTGTACCCTGAGGCTTGTAGATTCTGGATCTAGTAAAACTGACAACCAACATTAACTACCACATTATCTATTTTCTGCCTGTCTATTGTCTATCACCCATATATCAATCATCTACATAGATACCAGTTGTCTGTCATTAGTCAATCATCTCCCATCTGCCTAATTTCATATTTTTAACTGTATTTCTCTATAGGTTGCAGAATGAGCAGTTAAGAAGCAGAACTGGTGGAGTCTCACTAAGACAGTGCTTTATGTAGCCTCAAGGAAAGAATGCCATTTGTGTTTGGCCTCCTTTCTCTGCCTCTTTTCATCTCACCTCTCTTGACCTGTCCTCTCAATTGCTGCTGTACCATCAACCCCCTTTATTTTATTAAGAAATAAAAGTGGATGGATTGGGGTGATAACACCATGGGCAAAATGCTTGCCAAATAAGAATTAACACCCAAGTTCAGAGGCTCATCATCCACTTGAGAATCTGAGCATGGTGGAATATGCCTATCTGTAATCTAACACTAGTAGTGTGGCAAGGAATGAGTATTACTGAGATTCTCTTGTCACACAGCCTACTCTCTCAGTTAGCTTTAGTTTCAGTGAAAATTTTGAGTGAGGTAACCCAGACACAGAAAGACAAGTATCACATGTACTCACTCATAAGGGGTTTTCAAAACATAAAGAAAAGAAACCAGTCCACAAATCACAATTCCAGGGAACTTAGACAACAATGAGAACACTAGGAGAGACATACATAGATCTAATCTACATGGGAAGTAGAAAAAGACAAGATCTCCTGAGTAAATTGGGAGCACGGGATTCATGGGGGAGGGTAGGAGGGTAGGGGAGAAGCAGGCAGGGGAGCAGAGAAAAAAATGTAGAGCTCAATAAAAATCAATAAAGAAAAGTGAAATGGAGAGCAATTGAGGAACACTCTCAGCATTGAACTCTGGCCTCGACGTATGCATACACAGGCATGCACACCCACATGCAAATCTGTCCAAACACACATACACACTCACACAAAAGAAAGATGATATTAAAGAGAAGTCATACATGAATAAAATGCGAAAGAGTGCAGATAGAATTTTAATCTATATCAATTGAAGTATATGCTCTGTATATTTTCTGTTTCAGGAGTAAATTATTTCATAATTTTCAGTAATGAAAGAAGGTATAGCATTTATGATGTTTTCACATATAGACAGCATTTTTGCTTCTTGATATACCCAGATAATCTTTGAGACCCAAAGTGAATAAACTCAAGCTGCTTAACACACATTTAATTACACACACACACACACACACACATACACACACAGGCATATACTCTAAAAATTTATGCTACATTGTTGTGTGTCTGTGTTTTCTAAAGAAGCTGAGGGCACATCAAGTGTTTATGTAGAAAAATACTTCTTAAAGGACGGGGTTGATGAAGTTATGTGTCTATTTTCTTCAACAGTCATACAATATGTGCACTTTCATTATTTGAAATAATATAATATAATGCTTCTTTGTCAGTGTGCTGCATTGTTAAATTTATGATGTGATATTTACTGAATACAAGAAAATTCATCTTTAGTTGATCCTTAGCCACAGGAAAATTTGTAGTTTATGTATTATTCATGGTCGGGATACATTTCAGCTGGGATCCTGTTTGGCTGTGATATTCTGATGGATTTCACTGTGTCCCCAGTTACTAAGGACACTTTGTGTTTATTGTTTTCCAGCATTGTTCCGCTAATTCCATGCAGTTTATTCTAGACCTCATCTTTAAATCCCTTTATTCACTGACTTTCTTGCCCTCAGTTACTTTCTAGCCTTTTCTAAGAGATGCCAATCTAAACTTCTATTTCTACTTTGTAAACACCTATTTGCTATACTTTGTGACTTCTGTAATCATTTTCCTGGATCTATTTGTCATTTCAGCTGTAAAATAATAAGTAACTCTTTAAAAAGATGTGTGTAAGACATAAAATGTGTCAGTCTTCACAAAAACCTTGACAATTTGATCTAACAAATTAGCTCATATAATCTACTTCTAAAATGTGTTTTAAGATGACAGTTTCTAAGGTATATTATGACTCAGATTCAGGGTGCTTTCACCATGGTGATTTAGAAAAGGTCTGGTCACATTTATATATACACGTTGTACTGCAGGCCAACACAGAGACCCCCCGGTTATAATTGATTCCTGTTTCTTTCCAGTTTTATCGTTTTTATCGGTAGCAAAGGGTAGCCATAGTGCTCTTAAGCAGAACTTTCTGCACTTCGGGTATCATGCTGTGTTTCTGTGTGTTTCACTATGGTAGCAACTAGCCACTAGTAACTCATGACCTGTGGTTGGTGAGCGTTGTAGATATGGTTATATGCACAAGGAACTGAATTTTAAATTTTGTATACCTGAAATAAAATAACCAGACTATCATAAACTATCATCAGTTTAAAAAGCAATTTATATTTCAGTTGTTAATATGGTCAGGGATAGTAGGAAATTCTTTGATTATGAACTTCCTGATGTATTTTTATTTAAATTTATTCTTCTATCATACAACACATCCTGACCAGAGCTGTCTCCCCTCCCATCTCCCCCAGATCCACTGTTCCTCTGTTTCCCATCAGAAAAGATTAGGGCTCCCAGTGACATCAACTGAACACAGTATTAGAAGATGAAGTAAGACAAGGTATAAACCCTCATAACAAGTAACGCTGGACAAAGGCAGCCCAGTAGGAGGAAAATAATTTCGATAGTAAGCAAAAGAGTGAGGGACACCTCCCCACTCCCATTGTTAGTGGTTCAACAAAAGCTCCAAGCTGAACTACCACAGCATTATGCTGAGGGCCTATTAGACCTATGCTGGCTCCCTGGTTACTGCTTTGAGTCTCTGTGAGTTCCTACGACCTGTTTAGTTGATCCTGTAGGCTAAGTTCTCCTAGTATCCTCAACCCCTCTGGCTGATACAATCCTTCCTTCCCATCTTCTCCCTGAGCAGTGCCCGGGTTTGACTGTGGGCCTCCTATTAATTGATGAAAGAAGCTTCTCTCATGATGATTGGGCTAGGCACTGGTCTTTGAGTGTATCAGAATATCATTAGGAACAATCTTATTGACTTTTTTGTCAGCCATGTTTGCTTCCATCCTATGTTTCTGAGATACCCAGCTTCTGCATCCTGGCCTGCCAGGAAGTGTTGGTCATGGACTCCCTCTTATGATATGGTCTCATTAGGCCACTCATTGAATGGCCACTCCTACAAGCCCTGAGTCGCCTTTGCCAAGTGCATCTTACAGGCAGAATAGATATTATGTTAAAGGTTTTGTGGCTGGGTTGGTGTCCCAGGCTTAACTCTGGGAGCCTAGCCTGTTTACAGCAGATGACCAGCTCAGGCTCCACATCCTCTACTACTAAAAGTTCTCACTAGGGTCACCCTCATGGGTTCTAGTGAATTTCCTCTGCACTGGGTTTACACATCGCCCATAAGTGCCCACCTTTTCCAATCATGTCTCCTCATATTCTCTCCCTCCATCCCTCCCTTCCCACACTGATCCCCTCTGTTACCATCCAGACCCTTACCAAGTCCACTCACAAAATTTATTCTATTTTGCCTTCCCAGGGGGATGAGTTCAGCCCCTCTAGACCTCTCCTCTTTATATATCTTCTCTAGGTCTGTGGATCGTAGTGTGATTATTCTTTACTTAATAGTTAATATCTATATATAAGTGAGTACATATCATGTTTACCTTTCTATATATCATGATGTGTTTTTAAGTTGTAGTTCTTGATAGATGTAATATACAAAATATCATTTGGAAGACATCTACCTGGTTGTTGGAGGAGGCAGCTTGTTTGTTCCCAATTGCTCAGCAGCGAAATAATCACACAGAAACTGTATTAATTAAATCACTTCTTGGCCTATTAGCTCTAACTCCTTGTCGGCTATCTCTTACATCTTAATTTAACCCATTTCTATTGATTTGCATGTCACTACATGGTTGTGGCTTACTGGCAAGTTTCTGGCTCGTCTGTTCCTGTTGACTACATTTGCCTCCCTGACTCCGTCTTCTTTCTCTCAGCATTTAGTTTAGCTTTTCCTGGGTAGCTCTATTCTACCCTATCCAATAAAAACAGCACATATACAGAAAGGCTTTCTACACCACCTGGTGGGTATTGTTCCTCTGTCAAAACCATGAGAACCAAGTCATTCCGGAAGAACTTGCACAAAATTCTACTTAATTCAGAGTAGCATTTCTGGTATATTCCAGTGATAATTAAATTTTTATGTTGCCTGATTGTGTCTTTTGGATCAAATTTGTGTTTGTGAAAGCACAAAACAATATTTTTAATACTAGCTAACATCCTCAAGCTTTGGTAATTGCCACGCATTACACGTAGAAGCTCAGCCAATATTTGATGGTCTATTAAAGATAGGTACTATAATTTTCTCCATCTTACAGAAGAAGAAACTGAAGAAAGTTTAATAAAGAATTTGTATTTTTTTGCCATGATCATCGAGGTAAAACACAGAGGAGTGGAGGGATGCAGGCTGGTGTTCAATCAAGAAGTAGAAAATTCCAGAAATCAGCATAGCTGTTTCTCTTTCCATAGTCATTAGGGGAGGGTAATGGTTAGGGAGAGGGAGGCGGCTCAACAGATTGGGCAGAGTTCTGGTTTTGTTAGTAGGAAAGAAAGCTAAAACAAGAGAAACCTCGAAGGAGTTGACCATGTGCATGTGTGGCTTTTAAATGGATTGTCTATGGGATTCTTATTGGACAATAAGGAAAATAACATTGAAATGAGGAGTGTTAAATGTAGTGATGGTGGGGGTAAGAGCTGTATCAGGCTGGTACAGAACAAATTAAACAGGAAAAGTGGAAGACTAGGAAGTAAAATTCTAACAGTTTCAGAAAATATGAGTTTCTTAGTTTCTTTGTCCAGCTGACATGAAGTCATATTGTGTGAGTGTCTGGCTAACATTAGGCAAGTTTTCCTCAGACTTAAGAAACAGGCTATAAATGGGCCGTTACACACATATCGAATCATCGCAAAGGACAGAAATGGTCATTTTAGACAACATGATAGTGAAGTGAAGACTAAATTCATATAGTACATTACCTACAAGGAAGGGATGGAGCTGCAGTGTTGAGACATCTGATCCACCCTCTTCAATTGTTTATTGTAATGTCAAGCTGTGGCATACAGGGCACAGTTGTTTCAAGATGTGAATGAACATTGGGTATATTTTCTGTACTTGGTGTGTGTGATAAAAGGATAGATTGCTAAATAAATAATGCAGAGTCTGCAGCTCAAAGTCAGGAGGGAGCGAACATACTTTAGAATACGATATATTCTAAGCTCGGACCTGGGAGACAACCCGATTCTACTTAGATGGGGATGTGATCCAGTCATCATGGTAGGATTCAGAGAGAGTGGGAGATGATCCTACACTTGCTGGTGTGGCACAAATGAGTGGGTGGCCCTGTTTCCACAGATAGAGACTTCCAGTGGAGAAGGCGTGTCAAGTAGCGGGACACTGTGACAAGGCTGAGGTGTGAACACTTTGCAGCAGAAATCCGCATGAGCTGGGTAAGAGTAGAGACTAACACTAACACCTTAGATGCCTAGGGAAGAAATGAGTGGGAAAGAAATTATGGATGCACCTTGAGTTTACTATTCAAGGAACACATAGTCATTAGGAGAAGACAGTCAAGTCTCTGTGGGATAGGCCAGGAGGAAGCATCTTTATTCCTCCTATCTTCTTACTTCATCTCTGTAGAACATGAAGCCACATGAGACATGTTATAAAACAGCTAAGGCTTCACACGCTACTACATAAAGTCCAGAGCTTGTAGGTAAGGGACTGAATTTTTATCCAAATAGGCTGAAATATTAGCACATATAGGAGAGAATCTTAATAATCTGAAAAAGATGATAGATTTTATGATTAAACAAAAATGCTGGTTTAAGGCTAAAAGGGGACTTCCATAGAAAATCTTTGGTGGCTTTGTTTTTGGAAAATTACCTATGCCCTCATACATTAACCAGTTGTACGTATGCATAAAATGATGCAGCGTGAGTTGGGTGTTTCTTGTAACTGTGTGCACTTATTTTGTTTATTGATGCATACAGTTGTGTCAGCCTGATCATGTCAAAAGGAAGTTACTCTGTAAAAATGTGTTACAGAAATCCATCAGTAAAAGACTCCTCTCCATTTGAGACTCATTAATCTTACATCAGGCTTCCCACCTGGGCTGTGAACTCACATTTCACCTCGGATAGTGCAGAACTAGGTAACACTATGTCACACACCAGAATAGAAATCACACCTGTGGGAAACAGGACTCCTCTAGAGCAGATGGACTTGAAGTTGGTCTAACACTCAAAGCGCTTTGGAGTATATGTTCACAAGTGTATTATATGGAGCACAGAAAAGCCTTCCATCAGAGAATTTTAACTAGGAAACTAATTTTATCATTTTCTGAGGTTTTGTAGATGCCAGGGAAGGAAAGGCAGAACAATTTTCCCACTTGGAGTTAAAAGAGAAAGTTATCTTGCAGGTGGAAGAAAGTTGGGAGAGCACTGGTTAGTCATTCTCTTCAGGTCGACAGCAATCTCTCTATATATCTGAGAAGAAAACTGGCTTAAATTTATCATGCATACTTTGCCTTTTTCATCTGGCAAAAAGGAAGAGCCGTACAGGCTCTCACATTGTGAAGCCTGAGTGGCCATGGTCTTTGTGTTACTTGGAAACTGTCTGAAGATGCAGGGGTTTGTGTGTAAGGTGCATCAGGCCAGCAAACTTGATGTAGAGTTAATTACTGTATGTCCCTGTTGGCTTCTTCACATTGAGTTCCACTAACTTAAATTCTTACCCAAATTTCAAGCAATGTAATCATACCAATAAGTCTAATTATACTTTGAAAGGTTTTATAAGGATATGAATCAAATTGATGACATGCTAAAATTTGGAAAGTGATGAAGTATTTTTTTTCAGTTTGAACAATTTAGTACGGCATAGTAATTGTGCTTATTAATTTTTGTAATTAAACAATTATTTGACACATATTCTAATTTAAGGTATTTGTATTCAAGTATCCTTGCATAACCTGTTCAGTTTGGAAATATAGAGTGTTCCAGAAATATATAAGTGAGGAAGGGTTTAAGGACAAATATAAGCTGTATGATATTGGCCTAATTTTTGTAGAAAGATATGTTTGCATGAATGTAATTAGCATGAAACGTATTCATTTATCTAAAATGAAATTCCTGTTTTCATGGCAAATGGGCAATTCTGACTGTTTTGCAGTCCTACTTTGTAACCTAAGAGGTTATTTTATCAGCCTAATTACTTTTTAAATTAACCTTTATATTTTGAGATAATTATGGATACCCATGGAGTTAAGAGAAATAATAATATTTCCTTTCTGCTGATGCCATTTTGGCATTGTGCATTTGAGGATACGCTAACCCAGAAAGACGTGGGGTTGCAGAATTTATGGAGAAGATTGTGATTTTTTTAAGCAAACGATGTGGCTTTATTAGAGTGTCTAAATCAGTTATGAAAACAAATAGCATCCTGTGATGAATGATTTTATGTTTGCGTGTACACACACATGTGTGAGTATGTGTGTGTGTATTTTGTATGAAGATATCACCCCAAACTCTGAGTTCAAGGTATTTATACACACACACACACACAAGATCCAGTTTGAAGGGATAAGGTGCAAAAGAATATCTTTAGCTGACATATTTTGTAAACTTAGTTTCTGCTCCAAAAATATGATTATGGGGCTGGGGAGATGACTCCATGGTTAAGGCCAATTGCTGCTTTTACAGAGGTGCTATGTTTGATGCCCAGCACCCCTAAGATGGGGCATAACCATCTGTAACCAGTTCCAGTACTCAGGGATCTGAATCCTCTTTTGCATTCTGCAGGCACCAGGCATATACATGGTGCACATACATAAATCCAAACAAAGCACTCATATTCATATAATAAAAAGAACTAAATCTTCAAAAAGTATTATCACATGCCAGGTGAAAAATAGTTCTAAAATAATGCAAATAATCTAAAATAATAATTATGGATATCTGCCATATATACGGTAAAAAAAATTGTGGTGTTTTTCCTTCTCTAACTCATAACCAGGGCACACTAATTTGAATGTTAGAAAGTGTGGTCTAGAATCATGGGCAAATAATATAGAAGAATTGGACACCATGGATTTTGGCATTGAGTATCTATAGGACAAGAAGAAAATTTTGGATGTTATATTTGGAGCCATTGAATTAAACCCTAATTATGGAGCAAATACACTCTTGCTTGTATTGTAAGCATACTGCATTTCACATTTCCTATAAATGCAGGATGCATTTTACCATTGTTTGATATTCTTGGACTCATAATTTACAGCTTAATGAAAGGTTCCCAGGAAGGTTGGTATCCTACTCTGTGGTTGGAAGAATTAGAAGGAAAATAAAACAGTGCCTAGAAAATTATAGAAGTTAATTCTCAGTGAACTTTTGAACCTCACTTCATTCCCGCCGTGAGCACAGTTGTAGCCAGCCCTTGAAATTGCTTTGCGATCTGGATGAGAACCCGTGTGCCCACTTGACTTACAGTGCAGCATGTCCCGTATCAGTCATTTATCTTTGATCACGTGTGCCTTCCAGTTTCTAACACAGATACTTGCCAGAAACGGTAAAGCATTGGGTTTTGTCCCAGAAATGTCAAATCTCATAAAAGATGTTTTACAAAGTAAGTTCAATTGCATTATCCTGCTGATTTCTCATCCGTGAGTAAATGCTCAGTATGTGTCCAGACGTCGGAGTCAATAACAAATATCCCCAGTATGTCCAGTATAGCACTGAAGTCAAGTGGGAAGCTCCCCGGAGGATGAGTGAACACTAAAACATCTGTGTTTTTCACATTGAAGAAAATCATGATTTTTCAAGGTAGGGGATCTTCAAACCAGTGTTGTTCACATTGTGGCAGTGAATATTACAGAGTAAACCATGTTCTAATGGCCTTGGGTCAACTTGGAACTTCTTTGCCAGAGAGTTTATGAAATGACTCTTAAGATCACAGATTCAGCTTAATTTTGCAACATTCAGGAAATTGCCAGGTTCCTCTCTGGGTTCTGCATATTTATGCTAAAAAGTATTACGTTTATTTTGGAGAAATGTAAAGTCCAGAGGATGGAACACGAACTTCAGATTTGGAAGCAAATGTAGACAGACTAATTAGATAAATAAACCTAGTGAGGTTAATTGCTTAGACCATGACTACAGCAATTAACATTAGGTCTGGCTGTAGCTGTTGCTCCCCCACCTTCCTAGCTGCATAATGTTATGTAGTTTTGCTACTTACTGCTTGTCTTTGTCCATATAATGTGCTTTTGATAGTTGTGAAATTTGTTATAAAAAGGAGCCCACAGATCAGGGGACATAAACAAAGAGAACCTTCTCACCATTCTGTAAGTCAGCAGTGTGCTATTGTGAATGCTATAAGTCTCGATTGACTCAAGAGAGTCTCAATTCAGAAAATATTACACTTACTTTGGGCTGTGGTAATTTGGGCGAGGCATTGTCCTGACTGTTAATTGAGATCTGCTGGTTAGTTTGTCAACTTGACACGAGAGTCACCTGAAAAGAAAGAAACTCATCTGAGAAAACACCTCTATCAGACTGGCCTTCAATTCTTGTTAATTGTGTAAATTGTGATTTGTACGGAAGGAAGGGTTCAGAACAGTGTGGGCAGTGTCATCCCTGAAAAGGTGGTCACAGGGTGTATAAGGAAGCAGGATGAGCAAGCCATGGGGAGTGAGCCTGTAAGGAATATTCTTCCATGACTTCTGCTTCAGTTCCTGACTCCAGGTTCTTGGCCTGGCTCCTCTCAATGATGGCCCATGATGTGGAAGTATAAACCAAAGAGTGCTTTTCCTTTCCAAGTTGGTTTTGATCATGATGTGTTATTCCAATAGGAAAGCGAACTGGGACAGGTGGAAAGACCAACGTGAAAGTAGCCCCATTCCATGGGCTCAGCCAGTCACTGTGTAAGAATGGAACAACAGCAATAGCAGCACAGGGACGACGTGGATGCATTTGAATCTCTCAGCGCTTGCCGGTGGTTGTGATATGATTGGCTACTAGAACTTATGCTGTGAAATCCCTTCAACGATGAACTGTATCTTGGAATTATAAGTCAAGTAAATACTTTCCTTCTTCATGCTGCCTTTTGAGGAGGGTGTTTATTTTATCGCAGCAACAGAAATTAAACTAGAATGTAGGAATCCTCTTAATTTGGCTTTCACACAGCTGCCTTCTCCTGTGTCTCTACATAGTAGCCTTCTCTCAGTAGGTATTTGAGTGTTGACTCCTTCTTATCAGAACATCTAGCATCCATTTAGAATTGAGGCCCAACTGAATAGCTTCATTTTGACTTATTGTTTATTTCTTCCTATGTAGATGTATTCTGAGATAATGATTGAGAATGTGAACATGAGAATTAAAGGAGGCATAAATGCAGAGCATCATATTGTTTTTCTTGAAAAAAACTTGCATTTTATATTATCAAATCCCATTAAACAACTGATGAATTTTGTCAAGATATGTTCCATATATGTTATAGGCCATATATTTGGATTTCATACATATCAACCTTGTTTATAATTTGCACATGTTGCCCTTGTCACAGAATTCTAGAAACATGGTTCTGAAACTTCTGCTGAAATTTATTTATTATATTTCAGATGAAGCAAGACAGTGTAGCCACACTGAAGGCCAAGCTATGGAAAAGTAGTTACTTGAATGACGACAGGGTTGTTAAAATACAATTTAAAATTGTATCTTCTTACATGCAATTCTTTTATTTGTGATCTGTATAAAGCAATGAATGTCATCTTAAAATCTTGTTCCTTTTAACCTGCATGGCTTAGATCTTATTTTCTCATCCTCAGTCCTCTGTGACTTCTGTGTTATAGCACACAAAAAGCAAAACAATCACGTCTGCTTATGATCTCGACAATTTATCCTAACCTTTGTATGACATGGCCAAGTGGTAGAATCTATTTTTAGATTTCAACTTGGAATTTTATTTTGTGTAACAGTGAAAGGCATCAGATTCTGGGCCCTATTTGCAGCTGTGAAATTTGTCCAGCATTAGCTTGCCTTTCTTCAAATCAACTCAGAATCTACTTTCTTTCTCCTCCTTGGGGGTTGGATGAAGGACAGTTTACTCTCCTCAGAAAGCCCTTTTGACTTTAGAACTATATAGATCAAGCCTTAAAGAAAGAAACCTGTCTTCCCTGCTGGGCTTTGACCTGAAATAATTGTGTTCCAGCACTGTCAGTGGTATATTTTCTTATAAACTGTAGAACTTTTTTCAAGGCTATCTTAAAATAGGACAGTCATGATAAGTTTAAGTTCATTGCTTGAAAATGAATAATTAAAATATTAACAAATGTGTTATGTCCAAACCCTATGATTTCAGGCTCTATCTTAGAAGACAATTGATAAAATGTTAAGTCTAATATAGTAGAGAAGGACTGTTGTGTGTCATTTTAGAGGTGTCTTACCTAAATGTGAGTAATCTTTCTCTGTACTTCAGCATCACGTGGATTGGTAGTCATTATCAGACATCCCATGCGACCAGCTCCTCAAATCAGCTCTCAGCCTTGTGTTGTCTCACTGGAGTATTAGCAGCATGTGACAGATGGGGAACATTAATAGAATAACAAAGCATCATTATGGTGGAGTGGAACTCTGGTAAAAGTATGGAAAATTCATTTATCTTTGTAAAGTAGCATTAGTATCAGTACTTTACATACTTGAAGTCACTCTTGTTTTTCTTGAGCAGAACAAAATGTACCTTTTGTTCCTTGGGGAAGAAGAGGATGAGTTATTTTTCCTTGACTCTATATATGACTTTTGGGAGTTTCCCAACAAAAATGAAATAAAAGAATGATTAGGGTCAGGTATCCATGGTCTGCGTGTTAAAATTAAAATTTTATTATCCAACTGGCTTTTAGTTGTTGAATATACTTATTTATATTCACAAAACCTTAGTCTGCTGGTTGTTACAAAGTAATAATTTGTAAGCTCTTAAAGGCATTCTTGGGATAAAATGAAATGATAAATGTATAAAATTCACATCTTATTGTAGACAAAAGCTCTGTAAATGTACCTTGGCAACATTGTTATGAAAACACTTGAGAATGGAGCCCAGGGAGGTTTCCCAGCACAGTGCCTCAGATGAGCTGGGCTTCCTTTCTTTTGAAAAAAGATGGAATTATGTGGTACTGCCATCAAATGTTCTTAGAGAAAGAAATGAATATTTACTTGGGCCTAAAATCTGTCCTTTTCTTTTCTATCTCAGCTGAACAATTACTAGAAACGATTTTACAGAAAGCCTGACTTATAAATAAAGTCATTCTACAAGCACAAAGGCAATACGAATAGGAAATTTAACTGGTGTGCTCAGAGCTGTGAGAGAGGAAGCAAGGGCTCTATTTCCAATGCAGACCATGGCAATAGGATTCCAACGAGAGTAGACTGGGAGAATGAGTGTGTATGGAATTTGTCAGAGATCAATATGTGCAAGGGAAGTGGGACTGGGACAGGGCTGAGACTGAGCTCAGATGCATTCTCAGCAGGGTCAGCTAGACCATAAGGGGCCCTCAAGCTGGAGAGCCTAGGATTGTAGCTAGAATTCAGCCTCATACTAAACTATCAGTAGAGTCAGGTATCTTCATGGGAGGATGTGATCTGGGCCCTAGTTATTCTTTTTCAGATATGAGTTCTAAATTTCTTTCTAGGTGTCAAAATTTTTCCCACATAGATTATATCTTTGTAAGTCTCTCTTAGCATCCTCACTGTTGTCTAAGTTCTCTGGGATTGTGATTGTGGGCTGGTTTTCTTTGCTTTATGTTTAAAAGTCACCTATGAGTGAGTACATGTGATTGTAACATGAAAAGGCCGGGCCTGCTTGTTTGTTTTTCTGTCCTGCCCGACCCCCCAGCAGTTTAGTCACAGAGAAAATCACACACAGGACTCCATAAGTTATAAAGCTGATTGGCCCATTAGGTCAGGCTTCTTACTGGCTAACTTTCACATCTTGATTAACCCATTTTTCTGATCTATGTTAGGCATGTGACTCAGTACCTTTTTCAATGGGGCAGCTCACATCCTGCTGCTTTGGTGGTCTGGGCAGGAGTGGGAGGAATCAACTTCCTCTTTCCCAGAATTCTTCTGCTGTCCCTGCATCATTTCCACTTCCTGTCTGGTTTTCTTGCCAATACCTGGCCAATCAGCGTTTATTTAAAACATGATTGACAGAATATAAACAATTCTCCCACACCATGTGATAATTGTCTTTCTGTGTCTGGGTTACCTCACTCAAAATAATGTGTTCTAGCACCATCCATTTTTCTATAATTTATAAACACTTTCAGTAATGTATCAGGATACAAGATTAACTCAAAAAAAAAAAAAAAAAACAGTAGCTCTCCTCTACATGGATGATAAAAAGGCTGGGAAAGAGATCGGAGAAACAACATCCTTCACAATAGCCACAAATAGCATAAAATATCTCAGAGCAACTCTAACCAAACAAGTGGAAGACTTGTATGACAAGAACTTTAAATCTTTAAAGAAAGAAATTGAAGAAGACACCAAAAAGTGAAAACATCTCCCATGCTCTTGGGTAGACAAAATTAACATAGTAAAAATGACAATCTTATCAAAAGCAATCTACAGATTCTCACTCTTAACCAAAAACTCTATACATTTTAATATTGTTTTTATTACATTTTGAAAACCTCTGTTTTCACTTTTAGCCCTTTTCTGATCACCATCTGGTTTCAATTCTGTGATACTATTGGTCTCTTGCTATTTCCTTCTTTCACATTGTCTTCCTTTCTTTCTTTCTCCTTTTCTTCTATTTTTTTTATTTTTTAAAATATTTTTTTTAATGAATAACTAGGTTTATTTCTCTTTGATTCGTATGTAAAAAAACTGGAAAAGATTTGTTAAGGGATTCCAAAAAAATAGTGGTCTTGAGCTATTGTGTTTATCAGGAAAAGAATGGCACCAAGAAGTGAATATAACACAAATGTTCCTAGTCACTGTGCAAATCACATTTAAGTCTGATGGAAAATTTTAAGAATAACACATTTATGATTAAACAATATTTTAAATTTGAACAATGTTTTATGAATATGAGAATTAGTCCAAATTAAGTTGAATTATTTTTTTGAAAAGAGAACAGGACAGATAACATGATTAAGTGACAAAAGCTTAGTCTTGCTTGTTATTTTTACCATTTTTCCCTTTCATTTTCTTGCTTTTCTTATTATTTATGTCTTTATCATGTCTGTGGGGGAATTCTCTTGATTGTTAATAAATGTAGAAGGTCCAGTGCACCATGGGCATCGCCATTTCTTAGATAAGGAGTTCTGAATTTCTTAAGAGAAAATGAAGAAAGCAAGTCGGCAGGAATGCCTGCTCTTATTTCCTTCTGCTCTTGATGGTGGATGTGATTTCACAGGGCACCTCAAGTGGCACTTGATTTCTCTACAGTGATGGACAGCAGCTTGGAATAATGAACTAAAATAAACTCTTTCTTCCTAAGCTGTTTTTTGTAAGGATAATTTATCATAGAGACAGAAATGAAACTAAGACAGGGTCTAAGTGATAATTTGGAGAATAAATCATTTCTTCAACAAGTGGTGTTTAGAAAACATGTATATACATATGGAAAGCAGAAACTATCTTTATTTCTTACTCTTAACAAAGATCATCTTAAAATGCATCAAAACCACCCACCTGAGATTCAAATCTCTGGAACTGCTAGAGGAAATGGAGGAAACTTGCTAATATAACCATGTGTAAGTTTTTAAATTATGGATATAGGAACTCAGAATATAGAAACTTGTAGAAAATGTTAGTGCTTAAAATTTACAAAATTTTCAAACTCAAAATGAAAATTCAGAGTGAAGACATTTTTTTCTTTTATATAAAGGAAAATATCTGTCAGCTATTAATCTTATGAGTTTAATACATACAATTCATATAATACTCAAAGTACCAAAAATGCAATCAATGCATGAATATCAGACGGTTCTCAAGAAATACAAATAGCAAATCAATGAAGACATGTTCAACATCATTAGCTACCTGGGAAATATAAAACTATCTCCAATCAGAATGGCTGTCATCAACAAAACAAGCAGTAGTGTTTGCTGATGAGGATATGAGTTGAGGAAGGCTTACTCATTCTTCTTGGAGTTGTGTATTAACACAGTCACATGAAAATAGTGTAGAGACTTATATCTGAAGGAATCTAGGCAAATTTACAACAGAGTTAACTTCACGTGTGTCTATTTGTGCGTTGTTCACAATATTCAAGGAAAGAAACCAGTTTATTTGCCTACTATCACATGACTGGAGAAAGAAAATACAGTATATACAGAAAATAGAATATTGCCCATTCCCAAAAAGCAGTGTTATGCTATTTACAGGAAAATGAATCAAATTATATATTATCATGTTAACTCAAACAAGAAAAACTCAGAGAAAAAAATACCAGGTGTTTTCTATTATATGTTGGAGTTTATTTATGTTAGAAATAAATGTTGCAAAGTGGAAGAGAACTTTCTACAAAGATGACAGAGGCCAACATGGAGAGCTTATTCCATAAGGACAAGGGGAGGAGACATTACACTCAGAATGAGTACATTAAGGACATTTGAAAATACATTTAAAAATGCAGTCCATTATTTTGTATTGTATATTAAATTAACGAAATTATTATCTGTCCTTCCTTGAATGTATATCCTATGGTGTTAAGGTTGGTGTCTGTCTCAGGAACCTCTGACAACTTAATATCATAAAAATTATTCAAATATTCTGAGGTAATTAGATTCCTCTGTATCAAAAGCAATAGAATTTCACCTCATCTGTGTCTAGATTGGCAATTACATTGGACTTGAAGTTGCCCACAGTTTGGAGTCCACGGCAGATATTTATTATTGTAAAACTGGAATCGTGGTTGCAGGAAAGTGTGTAGAAATTGAGCTTGTTCCACCCGAATCTGCGTCTCCCTATCCCGGTAAGGATTGTGCACCTTCCGTACCTCCCACGAGCTGGGGCTAAGGCCTGAGGGTTAAACAGAGACACACACACAAAGAGACCTGGGTTATCCATCAAGAGCTGAAAGTCATTTTTATTTAGCTTTTGTAAGGTTTATATACCTACGCCCCAGAAGAGGGAACCCCCTCCCAACCAGACAGCACAAAGTGCCTGACACTGTGTGAGTATCTTCCCAGGCAGGAGGTGGAAAGCAGGGAAAGCAGCGATAGACTGTTGAGAGGGGTTAGGTGCCATGGTAACTCTTCTGGGCAGGTGGGAAATTACCATTGCAAAGGTTTAACAAAGTCTACAGCTACAGAAGCTAGCAGGAAGCTTAGCTGGCTAACATAAACAGTCCTTGCATTTTACACCTCTAGGAGCAGGGGGGAGACCCGGGATCCTACAGGGCCCCCTTTTATATAAAATATATGACTAGGCCTGTCTTGGGTGGCAATGGACGTCAGGGAGAATCTCTTACTCATCATGGGAAAGTATCCAGGTCTAAACATATTTTCTGGCTTAAGTTGGGGCAGCCTCCCAAAAACCTTACCCGTCATTGGCTCACTAGTCATTTATCATCAAGTTTAGCCAGATTTATGTTGAGAGATACTCCGGGACAAATGCTAAAAGGACTTGCCATGTGGCAACATTGACCTGAGCTAGCCTGTGACTCTGGCATCATGAAATCATGAGGATGACGCTTCAGCACATATAAGCATTCCTAAAGGAGATTGTGTCTGCATAATCCTTAAAAAGTCTGTTCAAAATGGAGCCTTTCAAGTAAGGACTCAGCACTGGTGGAAGGTCCCTGGTATAGCTAACTAGAACATTAAATGATAGGCAATTAGTAAATCTTGTACTCCAGGGTCCATGAAAAACAGCAAAAAGCCTTTTCTGTGACCAGCAGAGGTCAAAAATCATAACCAATTGTAAAACTAACTGCAGTATTCAATTGTAAATTTAGTTCAATTTGAACGGTCACAGCATTTGCAACCTGCCCTGAGAGGGTATCCACAGCATCTGTAGGGGCTGCTGTCTGAATAAGGGGAAATCCAGCAGCCGCTCTGGCAGCCACAGCAATGACTGACAGATCATGGGGAGGGAGCTGGGAAAGGGAAGGGCCCGTGGCTGCGGGCCATCATCGCAGCGTCTCAGGAATCCAGCAGCTCTTCACTTGGCAGGTCAGCGTCTGCTGGATCTCTTGGTTTTGTCCTGTCTTTAGACTTTTGGACAGGAGAATCCATAGCACGGACCAGTTGCTCTGGTACCCAAATGGGATTGTCAATGTTCTGCGGAAAGACACATACTGCTCCCCTGCCCCAAATTAATACATGGTCTGGACCATACCAGGTGCCGTCTGCCAGATTCTTCCATTTAACAAGAGGCTTCCCGGAGGAAGTAGGCTGCCAATGCCATTCAGCATCAGTATGGGAGCGAGTATCAACAGTCAGAAAGTTTAGAATGTATAAAATGAAAGACAAATGCTCCCTGGGGGTGCAACCATAATCCCCCTTTTTTGTTTTATGTAAATAAGTTGAGCTAATTATATTAAACACAATGAGCCAGACTCTAAAAGACATATGTAAGATCTTTTATATTGCTTGTGAAACCTAGAAAAAAATGACAAGAAAAAACAATGGGCACCTTGATAGATAAGTGGGCTCAGGGGTATGGGGAGGGATGAGTAAGATCTGGTAATTAGGGAGTATATTATGATCCAAGTACACTCTGTGCAGTCAGGAAACTACCACAATGAAACAAAACCAGACAGTTGCAAGTCTTTGTGCACAAGACAGTTAAGGCATATAGCATTCAGAGCTTTGAATTTTGAGTGTTCTGCAGAATGATGTTCCATAGATTTAACTGTGGGTCAGCAGCAAGAACAAACAACAACAGTATCATGGTCGTTGGAGGAAATGTGCCATGTATTTGCAAATCAGTCATAAGCATATTTAAGTCTGCTGGAGGTAACATATCCATGTCTTGAAATGTCCTGAGTTGGAGCTGGAAAGATCAGTGTGAAGAGCACATAGGGATCTGAGCACCCGCATTGGGTGGCTCACTTCTGTAAGCCTCTGGATGATCTTCTAATGTATTTATCTCCCTGTTAACTAAGTTGAGCTTCTGTTGCATTTATGAACAGTACATAAAGCAGCTGGTATGTTTTACTTTATTCAGGAGTGAACAGGGCTCCTATGACAGGGGCTTGCACAATCACATGTGCAAAAATATCAAATGGAGCGATCTCTTTCCCCTTCTTTTTTTTTCTTCTAATTTACTCCTTTCTCATACAATACATTACAGTCCAGATGGACTGCAGCTTCTCCTTCCTCTACTCCTCCAAGTTTCTCCTCTGCTCCCCTCTCTTTTATCGACTGTTCCTCTGTTTCCCTTCAGAAAAGAGCAGGCCTCCCATGGATAGCAACCAACCATGGCATAGCAAGGAGGTCCAAACCCTCATGTCAAGGCTGAACAAGGCAACTCTGTAGTGGGAATAAAGTCACAGAGCAGGTAAAGCAGTCAAAGTCAGTCCCACTCCCACTGTTAGGAGTCCCACAAAAACCCCAAGTTAAACAGCCACAACATGTATGCAGAGAACCTAGTGCACATCCATGCAGGTTCCATGATTAATGCTTCATTCTCTGTGAGCCCCTATGAGTCCTACTTAGTTGATTCTGTGGGTCATGTTCTCATGGTATCTTTAACCCCTCTGATCCCTACAATCCTTCTTGTCCATCTTCTGTGGGGTTTCCTGAGCCCCAACTAAAGTTTGGCCATTGCTTTCTCCATCAGTTCCTCTTTGCTGCCAGAGGAAGCCATGTTTGGTTTTATGTCCTTATTCATAATTAGTATATTTTCTGGTTTTGTAATTTGTGCAATACATATTATATTTGAAACATATAAATTCTGATAGCTCACTGCTGTGGCTTATTTCTAAAGCACTGGCACCTTCCACTCTGTACTAAAGTAATTCACTTTTTCTCTTGGTTCCAGCAACACTAGTCTGTGGATGTTCTTCAGGCTGAGTTTCATTAATATTAAAGTATATTAAATGACAGGAAGAAATCTATTGTCCATTGCTGATTGTACAAATATAGGGAGAAGCTGGACACATTCCATATTTCTAGTTAAGTTCCTGTGAAATTCTGATATTGATGGCCTATGGACCACATTCTTTCAGTAGTAAAACTTGATAGCATGTTAACAGTTTGCCATCTTAGTGTATTTTAAAAATTGAACAGAGAAGATAGTTTTCACTTCTGCCCTCATTTCTACATTGCATTCACTAATACCCAAAGCAGCCTTCTCCAATCAAAGCTTCTCAAAGATAAGAATTACCATGAGCAATGAACATAATGTATATAGGAAATATTTTTACAGGAATGACTTAAACACATTGTTCTATTTTCTCTGCTGTCATTTGCTGAAGCTTTACATGCACCCTGTTGTTGACTTCTTGGAGTTTATATCAAGAACTGGTAAGACTGAGACATATGCTCAGTCTTTAAAGAAGCCTACATGCTGATCTCCATAATGATCATATACATTTACAGTCTTATTTACACAATATAAATTTTTTTAGTTTTTATATCCTCCATATATTGTTCTTGTAGTCTCAAAGATGGTCCTTCCAAGTGGTTTCAGGAAGAATTTCAATGCAATTTTAATTTTCACTTCCCTTATGGCTAAGGTTGTTGAATTGTGTGTGTGTGTGTGTGTGTGTGTGTGTGTATGTGTGTGTGTGTGTATTTACTTGTCATTTGTAATTCTTTTGAGAAAAACCACCCAGTTCATTTGTCTTCTTATTAACTGTTTTATGTATCTATTGCATGTAGGTTAAAATCTGTTCTTCAGGTAGTTAGTATAGATGTCTGTTAAAGATATTATGGAAATTGTGGCATACATGCAGGTATCTGTGCTGGTTATTTTTGTCAATTTAAGTTCAGTTGGGGAGAGGGAATCATAATTTAACAATTTTTGACACTTGACTAGCCCGTGGGCATATCTGTGGGGTATTTTCTTGATTGTTAACTGGCACAGGAATGTCCAGTTCTCTGTGGGTAGTAACATCCCTGGGTAAATTTTTTCAGAGAAACAAACTAGAACAGTATCTAATGGAATTTTCTAGGTAAGTGGGAAAGCAGGCAGTAACTAATTTCGGGAGAAAAGTCTAGAGACTCAATTCCAGGAAGCTTACAAGTTAAATATAAGAAAACTTGATTGTGAGTCTACAAGATACATAAAATAACAAGTTGACTTGACAATTTAGTCTGAGTAACTGATAAAATAAATTTCTCTTTGTTAATAATCACTCCCTCTTTTTATTAATTTGTTCATTAAGAAAAGGTTCTTTGAATATTTGTTGTATACTTGACAGGTTTAAGAAGCTAGTGTTAGTAGCTTAGGTGTCAGTAACAACTCAGAGTTATAGAGTAATTATTGTGCTTACGTACTGATATTAATGTTTCACAAGGAATAATATTAAGAATTGAAATGAACTACTAGATAAGAAATAGTGAATGATTAGGGAAAAAAATCTCATTTTAATTCCGTTTTGTTATACAGACAGTTATACCTCAGGTATATAACAACTGGTACACAACAGTCTCTCAATAAGAGGGCTCAGTTGTGGATCGTGAGGACTTTTAGGCACCTGCCCCCTAAATAAATAAAAGCAGAGAATGTAGAAATAAATCCCAGATGAGGGCTGTGCCATTGGTGGTCCATTAAGTGGGGTGTATAGAAATGAATCGAGATAGGAAACTGATCTCCAAAGACATAAAATGTGGACCACAAGTGGAGTGTTATAGATTTGTGTGTCAGCTGAAATTTCTGATTGAGGGCTGGATGGTAAATGATTTGAACTTTTAGGGCTGTATAATCTCTGTAACAAATTCTCAATTTAGGCACTGCAGGAAAAGCAGCTACAGGTTCTATGGTTTAGACATGGTAATATTGCAAAACAAATTTATTTAAAAAAGCAGATGTGACAACAGGGTAGACAGGAACTTATGGCCTAATATATGCACCTTGATAAGTATAAAAATGTTTTTTAAGTAATATATTACTGCTTGCAGATGTGTCTGTTACCATGTGGCTTCATTTAATTTAAATGAGGAGAAAATGAAATAGAATTAATGTTAAGTACTTTCCTGAAATCATTGTTGTTTCCAAGAAGATAGGTTTTTGTGAATCTGACTCTAGATGCTTCACCTCTAATTGGCAAAGCTTTAACTGTTAGTCTAAGTGAGTTAGAGTTTGCAGTAGTCCAGTGACCTGGTGCTATGAAAAGAGACAGAACACAAAGAGCCTCGTGTAACAAGATCTGAGCTAAAAATTCACCCCTGGACTGGAAGAAGGTCATTTGGGATGGTGTGGCTTTTTTCTCAGCCTACTTCCAACAAAGAGGCTGTGAGGCTGTGACTTGTAGTACAGGATTCTTCATTACATGTGACTGCAGTTTCTCCTATTGGTAGAACATTCGTGTGAATGTAGGGAAACCTTAGTGATGTATGAGTATAATCATTCCCTTTTCTCTTGATTTTTTTTCTTTTTAAAAGCCTCATGTGTGTGTGCATACATGTGTGAAGATGGACACTAAAAAACGATCCTATGCTAGATCAAAGTTGAGTATTATAAAGGGTTATTCATTTAGGAGTAGACTCACAGATTTATTTATTTAGGGGTAGACTCCTGTTCCCCTGCACGAACGAGAAACAGGAACCAAATCCAGCGGAGGAGAGAGAGTGAGCAAACGCTTTGCCTTGGAATTTATAGTATAAGAGGCCAAGTCCAAGTTGGATGGAATCTTAAAGGCTATCTGCTAGAGGAGTTTCTACAGCACATGTGTATTTTCAAGTGTGTAAGTGCAGGCACACATTTGCCACAGCACACACGTGGCAGTCAGAGGATAGCTCAGGTGATGGTGTTTGCCGGCTGCCTCATTAGTTACAAGTGTATTTCCTGCTGTGTGTGCCGCACTAAGTGACACAGTAGCCACAGGATTCACCTGACTGTGCCTCCTATCAAGCTGGAGGAGCAATGGTGGCATAGACACACACTATCATTTTTATTTCTGTGTGGTTCAGGGGATCTGTGCTCATGCCTGAGGAGTACTAGAGAAGTACTCCACTCACTGAGCAATCCTGCAGCTGCATCTTGCTTTCTAATGACCTGGGAACACTTTTATTTTATCTACTGGAAACAATGTGGTAATAGGTTTGAATTAAGTCCACCTCTTCAATAATTCCAGTGTTATGAGGAAGATCTAACTTGGTTAAACACAGGTCCAGCTTTTGTTGATAAAATGAAACTTTACAGGCTTGCTCATATCTGATATTTCATATGAATATGTTTGTATATTACTATTCGTCCAATAACTAATGTTCTGATTTTTTCCAAAACATGTAATATTTGATTTATATTCACAGATAGCATTGAATGAATATTGTGTTTTTTATTTGAGTTTCAAATGCAACCAATGGAGATGTGTGACTTTCATGAAGAAAAGCATGTGTTGTACTCCTGACTGCTCAGAGAAAGCTCACAGAAAGCTGGGGAACACATAAGAGGGACTTGGGGAACTTGGTGGAGAAACGGAGTCACAGAAGCCCAGGGATTCAGAGGAATGAATTTTCTTAAGTGAATGTTAAAAAGTATAAAAACATGTGTGCTGATATGGATGTGTGACTCTAGCTATTTAAGGATAAAAGTAGAAAGATTAGGTATCCTGAAGAATAACAGCCAAAAGAGGAATCTAACGTAAGAGGTGACCAGTGAGTGTTACTTAGGTTTTTCAAAAACCAATAAGCAGGAAGAGCAGGTTTTATACAAGGAGATACAAAGATTGCATAGTTTAAAATGTGCACACACATGCACACACAGAAATGTACTAAAATGCTGTATTGCATTAGCCATCATATTTAATATATTATCATTGTGTATGCTTGCACATATGTTCTTGTATGTGATTACATTTATTATTATAGTATTATCTATATCTGAATGCATATATGTAATCATCATTTTTTGCAAAGCCACAAAACTATTGTTCTGTTATATTATATTTCCTTTCCAATGCCTTTCTATAGCCTTATGGTGATTTTTAAATCTAAAAGTCTCATTATATTCTGGGATTTGGAAGTAGCTAAGTGTAACAGGAACAGGTGTATCTGAAGCAATTTATACTAAACTGATTCTTGACTTGGAATTAATTTCTAACCACTTTACCATGACACCCCTGTAGTTTCTGATGCTTTTCTTTACCTGCACAGGTCTGCATCTGTACAGACTGTCCATTACTAAACAGTGAATCCTCTTATCAGAACTCAGAAAATTTCTCTAACTTATTTTCATTTTTATTTGAATTGTTAAACTAGAAATTAATATAGAAATAACTGTTACCAAAATTTTCCTCAGGAAACAGTTTATCACAGTATTACTCTATCTATATCTCATGTGATATATAAAATTCAGCTTGCCACGAATGGCAAAGGAAGTATGGAGATAAACGCCTAAAAGAGACTTTACTGTAATTATTTTCAATAGTAAAAGTCACTTTTCTCCTGCCTTGTCTTTATATTTATGAGTTATTACAAAAATATTTCAAATAAAATTTTTTTAAAAGAGGACTGTCTATGTTCTCAGCTTTGTATTAGGGGTTACTTGGATGTAAGAATTGCTGTCCTTAAGGAAGGTAAATCCCACTTGAAAAATAGGCTGTCTTTCCCTACCTTAGGCAAGCCTGGCAAGCAAATATGATTGTTGTTGAAAAGTAAAATGGTCCAATTTCTTTGCTTCTTAAAATTCAGGCCACATTCTAGTCATCCAGTAACTGGGTGTGAAACCTACAGCGATAACTGTGGTCATTCTTTTCTGATCTCATTCACCCTCAGTGTGTGTATGTAAAACAAACATGGAGCCATGGAGCCATTCCTCACCATCTGAAATTTTCCAAATCCACACAAATATGAAAGGAACCTGGGTAGGGAAAAGTTTTCTATTATTTCTGCTGCTTCGTGTCCATGAGCTTAAAATGCTCCCCCAGTCTTATGTGCTTCTCTGTGACTATTGGGTTGTTTAAGTGGTTGAGGTGCCATGAGCAAGTAAGTATCTTGACTTACTTTGCATTCTGGTAAACTGTGGGACTAGCTATTTTGTTTTGTTTTGTTCTGCTTTGTTTGCCTGTTTTTTTGAGAAAAAGTTTCTCTATGTAGCCTGGCTGTCTTGGAACATACTCTGCAGACCAGGCTAGTCTTGAACTCAGATATCTACCTGCCTTCCAAGTGCTGGGAGTAAAGGCATGCACCCCCACCACCACATGGCTAGGACAAGTTATTTTTATTAGAAGCATGGTATATTAGAAAATAAAAGCTTCAGCCAGGCAGTGGTGCCACACACATTTAATCCCAGCACTCAGGAGGCAGAGGCAGGTGGATCTCTGTGAGTTTGAGGCCATTCTGGTCTGTAGAGTCAGTTCTAGGTTAGGCTCCATAAGCTACACAGAGAAACCCTTTCTCAAAAATACAAAAAAAATGAAAAATAAGGAAGAGAGAAGGAAAGAAAGAAAGAAAGAAAGAAAAGGAAGAAAGAAAGAAAGAAAAAGAAAAAAAGAAAGAATGAATGAAAAATTAAAGTTTATGGGCAAAGTTGAGATTTATGTTCTGGTTTGATGTGTCCTTCAGGGACTCATGTGATGGAGGCTCTATATCTGATATACTGCCAACACTGCTTCAGTGGGCTGTGGGGCCTTGTGGACATGGGACCAAGTTAGCATCTGCAGAGCCCAAAGAAACAGACTTGAAGTTTATAGGTTGTCCCATGTGTGATCCACCATACTGAGATAAGAGCAACCTTCCTCATATTTTACCATCTTGGATAAGTAGCCCTTCACAGGTATAAGGGTTGCCATGCCTTCTCTGTTTCAACACATGAGCTATACTAATCCCTTTCTTTCCAAAGCTTCCTTGGTCATGTGTATTCCAATACAAAATAACTAACAAGTTTTAGTTCCAGTGTTGAAGTAATTCATCACACACAGTTACAATGATTTACCAATAATATGCAATGTACTAGAAGTGACTTGATTCTCTGTGGCTAAAGGTGAGTGGGTTTTCATGATTCTTTGAATAACTGCAGTTAAAGAAACTTTGTAGAGATGCTTAGTAAATGTGCCTAAAGGCTTTTCTCCTTAGCAAAGCATCAAGCACTCTGTGTGTGGTGCAGTGAAGGGTGTCCCACACGGGCAGCAGCATTTCTATTCAATTCTCTGACCCTTACTTCAAGATGACCTATCCACATAACAGTAAAGTGATCTCTGCTATAGAAATAATCTAAGAATATCATTTTAAAATATTATCAAAGACTAACAATAAATTTGGGACTAGCCTAGATCTTACCAAAAATAAGTATAAAAATTTTATGTGTGTTGATAGAGGTTTCTGTCCCACTTGGTCCCACAGCTGTTCATTACCAAAGAAACACAGTAAGGCCTACATTAATTATAAACTGATTGGCCTATTAACTCAGGCTTCTTAGTAACTAAATCTTACACCTTAAATTAACTCATAATTCTTGACTCTGTTAGACACGTGGCTTGCTACCTTTTATCAATGAGGCATGCTCATCTTGCTTCCTCTGCATCTGGGTAATGACTACAGAATAACCTTTCCTCTTCCCCAAATTTCCCTAATCTCATCACTCTGCCTATACTTCCTGACTGGCTATTGGCCAATCAGTGTTTTATTAAACCAAAACAAGTGACAAATCTTTGCAGGGTACAAGACCATATCCTACAGTATATGTGCACTGAAATATTTGATGGTTTGTCATCATGCCTGTCAAGATAAAAACATAGAACTTTCAGTGTAGGTCACTAGCTTAACACTTTAAAATACCATTTTTTAAAATTTTCATATAGGGGTATAGGTCTTTTAATCAAATCCAGTCAGAATCCCCTCCTTCCAACATTCTCCACACGCCCCATACCATTTTTTTTCCTACCAATTGCAATTTCAGTTTTTAAAACCGTCTGTGTCCAGTTAATGCCACCTGTATGTGCACAGGTGTAGAACTTCCCACCATAGGATGGACAACTTACCAGGGGCTTCATTCCTCTTGAAAACTGACTCTCCTTCCCCTAGCATTGATTGATCACTCAATAACCTTTAGTTCTTCAGCTACGGATGGAATATCATGAGCCCCTCACCAGATTAATGTTTGAAAAGTATATTTTAGATTTCTTTAACCAAAAATTCTATTGTAATTAAGATACAAAAGATTCAGAAGCCACAAACTCCTTCAGAGTCAAACTTAGTGAGTTAGTTTCACAAAGCTGAATAGTTTTATTTCTAAAATAATTTTTTTAAATGTGAAGTCTGGCTTTTCTACAACTTTCAAGGCTGTTTCAGGTATCACTATGAAAGTATAGGTATAATTTAAACATTGCATGTTAAATTAGCAATATGTGCTCTAGTTTGTGTGTTTTCAATGATTCGGCCCTGATGCTGCATAGCTTTGCAAGTCTGCTAAATCTGTATTAAGTATAGCAGACAAGTGACTGAAGTAGGTCAATAGAAGTTGGCATTTGATGATTATGAGCCTACTCCTCTTCTTGGGTGCTGTACTCTCTGTTTCCTAGTGTGCCAAGATGTGAAGAATCTTTATCATGTATTTCTTCCAGTGGGAAGTTGGTTCTGCCATATTGTGTTCCTCACCAAGATGGAATGACATCTTTCTGAAGCTGTGAGCCCAAACAGACATTTTGTTCCATGTTGCTTCAGTCTGGCATTTTGGTAACAGTAATGAGAAAAGCCTAATACAGCTTTATACTGGAAAATATTTTTGTCTGAATGTTGAACATTTTCTGGATTTTTTTCTATTTTATTTAAAAGAACTATCTTTTTTCCTTTTACATACCAAACCCAGTATTCACTTCCTCCCCTCCTCCAGTTTCCTTCATCCCTCACAACCCAATCTCCCCATCCACTCCTCAGAGACAGTAAGGCTTTGAGGAAGAACTAAGCCTCTCCCTACTATATCTAGGCTGAACAAGGTATCCATCCAAAAGAAAATGGGTTCTAAAAAGTTAGCACAAGCAGTAGAGATAAATCCTGGTCCCATTTCCAGTGGCTCTGCAGTGCTCTCCAGTCATACAACTGTCACCCACATTCTGATGACCTACTTTGGTCCTTTTCTGGTTCCTTATCTGTCTGGCCAGAGTTGGTAAGTTCCCATTAGTTCAGATAAACTATTTCAGTGGGTGTCCCCATATGGTCTTGACCTCTTCGCTCATATTCTCACTCCTCAAACACTCTCTAGACTTTAGGAGCTCAGCCCAGTGTTTCTCTGTGACTCTCTGCCTCTGCATCCATCAGTTGCTGGATGAAGGTTCTATGATGACATTTAAGATAGTCATCATCTGACTACAGGGCAAGGCCAGTTTGGGCACCCTCTCCACTGTTACTAAGAGTCTTAGCTAGGATAATCTTTGTGGATTCTTGGGAATTTCTTCAGTGCCAGGTTTCTTGCTAGTCCCATAATGTTCCCTCAATCAAGATATCTCTCTCCTGGCTGTCTGTCTCTGCCCTTTCTCCATCTCGACTATCCCTTTCCCCCTCCACTTCTCCCACTTCCTCCCCTTCTCCCCTCCTTTTTCACCCCACCCCCATGCTTCCAGTTTTCTCGGGAGATATTGTCTATTTCCCCTTCCCAGGGGGAGCTATATATATTTCTCTTAGGGTTCTCCTTGTTACATAACCTTTTTGGGGTCGTGAGCTATTCGCTCTTTATCCTTTGTTTTACAGCTATTATTCACTTATAAGTGAGTACATACCATACTCATCTTTCTAGGTCTGGGTTAGTTTACTTAGAATTTTTTTTTCTAGTTCCATCCACATGCATGCAAACTTCAAGAGGTCATTGCTTTGTAGTACTTCATTGTGTAAACATACCACATTTTCTTGATCCATTCTTCAGTTGAAATTTTATGTTGTATCTTGATACTTGAAGGCAACAATTTTACTATTTAAGTGTAATCAACCTAATTGCCCCACATTTTCAGCAGATGAAGGCACGTGACTTTCAGATTACTCAACTTAGCTTTTATTAGTAATTATTAAGTCAAAATATTAGGCTTAACCCATGGAATTTTTTCAATTTTTGAATTGCATTTCTTTTTTACTTCATATATGAATGAGTAGGCAGACCACAGCAGACATGGGGAGGCCAAAGGACAACTTGAGAATGACTTCTCTCCTTCAAACATGTGGTTCCTAGGGATCAAACTCAGGTTGTTGAACAAGTCATCTTGCTAGCCCCCAGTTCCTTTTAAAATAGTATTTATTTCTCATATAGACCTGAATACAAAATACATAGACATTTTAAAGAATTTTAGGAATGTAGAAAGTCAGTTTATTTTTTTAATTTTCCTGTTGTTATTAATTCTTCCTTAGCCAGTCCATTGTTCTACATTGCTATTAGGCTCCACACTCTGTTTTCCACATTCTGCATTGTTAATGGCTTTTCAAAGTGCTTTTATGCCTACGTGTGTGTGTGTAGTGGGGATGTTTTTCCTGTATGTGTATCAGTGCACTATATGTATCCCTGGTGACTATGGAGGTCAGGCTACGATGTCTGCTTTCTATAACTGGGATTTTAGATCAGTGTTTGTTGTAAGAAGGCCACTTGTTCATGTGTTCCTTTCTCAGCTGCCCAGACTCCCAAAGTAACCACACAGAAACTATATTATTTGAAATACTGTATGGCCAATAGCTTAAGCGTATTTCTGGCTAACTCTTATATCCAAAACTAATCCATCTCCATTAATCTGTATATCGCCACTTGGCTGCTGCTTACCAACAAAATTCTGGCATCTGGCTCTGGCAGGGCTACATGGCTTCTCCCTGACACCACCTCTTTTCTCCCAGCATTCAGTTTAGGTTTCCCTGCCTAGTTCTGCTGTACCCTATCACAGGTCCAAAACAGCTTCTTTATTAACCAGTGGTATTTACAGCTGTTTTTTGACCTGTGATAGAATTTCGTTGGTAATCTAGCATGTCTGTTGGTGCTGTCCATGCTCAGGTCTTGTGAGGGATAATCCAGGCAGCTTCCCTGCCACTTCTAGGTGACATCATTTAGCAGCAAATTTCCTGGTCCTCTTGTTCTTATGATATTTCCATCCCTGTTTCTGTAATGTTCCCTGAGCCTGATGTACAGAAATCATATTGTAGTTGCATCCACTGGGACTAGGTACCCAAGAAACTGTTATTCTCTGTATTATGACCGGTTGTTTTCTATAAATATGTCTGTATGCTGCAAAGAGAAGCTTTTTGATGAAGAGTGAGAACTACGGTTATCTGTGGATAAAAGGATAAGTATTTACAATAACCACTGGGTCAAAGAAGAATTAGAGAAAGAAATTAAAGACTTTCCAGAATGCAATGAAAATAAATCTACAACATACTCAAACTTATGGGAAACTATCAAAACAGTTATAAAAGGAAAGTTCATAGCACTAAGTGCCCACATAAAAATTTGGGGAAATCTCACACTAGCAACTTAATAATATACCTAAAAGCAAAGAAAAAAAGAGAAAAAGAAACAAACTCACCAAGGAGGAGTAAATGGCAGTAGCAAACTCTGGGCTGAAATCAATAAAATAGAAACAAAGAACAATAAAAAGAATCAATAAAACAAAGAGTTGGTTCTTTGAGAAAATCAACAAGATAAATAGTCCTGTATCCAAAGTAACTAAAAGACAGAAAAAAATATTAAAATTAACACAATCAGTAATGAAAAGGGGGGCATAACAACAGACATTAAGGAAGTTCAGAGAATCATTAAGGTTACACTTCAAAAACCTGTACACCACAAAATTAGAAAATCTAAAAGATATGGACAATTTTCTAGATGAATATCACATACCAAAATTAAATCAAGACCAAATAAGCAATTTAAATAGATCTGCATTAGCTAAGAAAATAGAAACAGCCACTAGAAGTCTCCCAAAAAGAAAAAAAAGCAAAGGGTCAGATGGTTTCAGCTTAGCATTCTACCAGAATTTCAAAGAGCTAATCCCAATACTCCTCAAATTATGAACTTCGACAACTTTCTTTCATAAGGCCATATTGACCCTGATACCCAAACAACACAGAGATGCAACAAAAAATGAGAATTACAGACCAATATCTCTCATAAACATTGATATAAAATTACCTAATAAAATACTGGCAAACTGCATCTAAGAACACATCAAAAAAGAAAATCATCCACCATGATCAAGTAGGCTTCATTCCAGAGATGCAGGAATGGTTCAACAAACAAAAGTCAGTCAATGTAATCCACCAAATAAACACACCGAAAGTTAAAAAAAAAAAAAAGATCATTTCATTAGATGCTGAAAAAAGCCCTCGACAAAATCCAATACCCCTTCATGATAAAGGTTCTGGAGAGATCAGGGATACAAGTCACATACCTAAACAAAGTAAAAGCAATATATAGAGCAATATATAGCAAGCTAGCATCAAATTAAATGGAAACTCAAAGCAATTCCACTAAAATCAGCGATAAGAAAATACTGTTCACTCTCTCTATTGTTATTCAATATAGTACTCAAAGTTCTATCTAGAACAATAAGGCAACAAAAGGAGATCAAGGAATAAAATATATGAAGGAACAAGTCAAACTTCTACTATTTGTAGGTGATACGATAAGCAACCCCAAAAATCTTAACAGGGAACTCCTTCAGCTAATAAGCACCTTCAGTATTGTAGTTGGATAAACAATTAAGTAAAGAAAAGTCATTTGCCTTCCTATATAAAAATGGTAAATAGGTTGAAAAATAAATCAGAGAAACAACCCCCTTTATAATAGCCAAAATAATGTAAAATATCTTGAGGTAATTCTAACTAAGAAAGTGAAAGACCTGTATGTCAAGAACTTATGTTTTTACTGGGAGTGCAAACTTGTATAGAGGTCCACAGCCAAGCACTGGGCCAAACTCTGGGAGTCCAGTTGAAGACAAGAAGGAGGAATTGTACGAGCAAGGGGGTTCATGATCATGACTAGGGAATACCCAGAACAGCTGACCTGAGCTGGTAGGAGCTCGCAAACCCTGGACCTACAGCTAGGAATCCCTCATGCGACAAATCTAGGCGTGCCACATGTGGGTGGCAATTGTATAGCTGGTTCTGTTTGTGTGGTCCATAGCATTGGTATCAGGACCTGTTCCTGGTGTATAAGTTGGCTTTTTGGAATCTGTTTCTCATGATGGGATGCTCACCCAGTCTTAATGCAAGGAGGAAGAACTTGGTCCTGCCTCAACTTGATATGCTGTGCTGTGTTGACTCTCATGGGAGGTTTACAGCTTTCTGAATGGAAGAGGAATGGATGGGAGGTTTGATGGCAGGTGGGCTGTAGGGAATGGGAAAAGAATAGGGAGGGAAAACTGGTTGGCATGTAAAAGAATTGAAAAATTTTAGTTAAAAAATAATAAAAACAAAGCTGGGTGGTGGTGGCGCATGCCTTTAATCCCAGCACTTGGGAGGTAGAGGCAGGCAGATTTCTGTGAGTTCAAGGCCAGCCTGGTCTACAAAAGCTAGTTTCCAGGACAGGCTCCAGAACTACAGAGAAGCCCTGTCTCGAAAAAACAAAATAAATAAATCGATAAATAAATAAATAAATGGAAAGGAATTATGCTCTCGTTATGTGGCAATAGTAGATTTCCTTCTAAAATCTATGACCTCACTGTTCCTAGCTATTTGGTCAGGTTTCTAATACCAGACATGATTTCCCACCTGCTGAGTGGTTCTTTATTCCAACTAGACAGTTATTGGTAACTACCAATATATGAATGTCACCACGTCACCTTTAGGGATATCTTGTAATGCTGGGGTTCATAGAGTTCACAAATGGGTAGGACTCTCTGTTGTTTCCCTCCCTTTGCAGCTTGCATAACAACTTCTAGTATCATGAAAGCTGTTCCTAAGGGAAGAGGCCTGCATATTAGTCTGGCTAGAATCCTCCAAATTCTATCTCTGAAAGGCATCATTACTTCAGTAATACAAACTTACCTTCAACCTTTGGGAGGTAATCAAGGGAAAACAACAATAGCCTATTTTATTTTGGGAGTCTCTTGGACAACCCTGACTAAGATCTAGAAAAAGGCCAAAGTACCATGGCACATTCTTAAGCCACTGAAAAGAACTGCCGACTTAGAGTTTTGTGTTTAGAGAGTATCATTTCAGACAGAAGAGAAAGACATTCTGTGGTCAATAGATTATCAAGAAGATGAAGCACAATTCTGGGAAACAGTTGATGAAGGAAATGTCTCAGGCAGATTAAAAATGTTAGTAGAAGGGAATGTAAAATATTAAAAAGAGAAAGGAAACAGTAAGTTCTGAATTAATAAGACACACTACTGTGCTCAATTTGTAATCACAGCCATTGAGGATGATTTACTTCCAGAAACATGTAAATTCTGTATGAAACTTAAACCTGTTTACCTTTGACGGTATAAATATTTTTCTTATTTTCCTTCCCTAGTCATCTGCACATATTTAATGAACTTTTTATTTTTGTCTGTATGACTTAAATTCATAATCACTAAAGTGAAATCAGTTCCTTCTTATGTGAAATGCTTTCTTTAATTTTGAGTTTGTGTGGTTTTGTTTACTTCTTTATAAGCCATTCTTATCTTACAGCATTCGGTAGTTAGTTCTGATCATGCTTTCTTATTATCCTGCTTTTCCTGAGTCACTTTCAGCTTTCACAACTCATTGCAACCATACCTCTTCTTCTTCTGACAATCCCTAAAATCTCCAGAATAGCTCATTTCTGTGAAAATCATTTTTATAAATCAACATGCCACTGGTTCTTTAGACTGATATTTTCTGTGCACAGGAAGCATGCTCACTGTAAATCCATGCTGGATGAAAAACTGCTAGTCACTGGGAATGAAAAGAGCAGATTTACAAGCAAACCTACTATGCCATTATAACTGTAATTCTTAAAGTGGGTTGTATTTAGGCCTTGCGGTCAACTTGTTCTAGAGGTAAAATTATCATTATGTTTAAAATATCTGTTGCATGTATTTTCTCACAGTTTTGACAAAATATATAATGCATACACAGGCAGAAAGGGTGTATTTGGCTTATGGGTTAAAAGTGGCATGCTTCATTATGATGACAAACATCGTGTTGGACACACAGAACGGTTGGTCATACTGCATCTGCCATCATGAAGCGGAGAGATGAGTATAGGTCCTTCACTTGCATTCTTCTTTTGATTTAGTCTAGTACTTAGGTCCACAGAATGTTCCACCTGCATTCAGGGTAGGGCTCCCTTTCTATGGGTAAAGTAGTAAAGGTGAAATTGTGGTAGGAAAGTTAGTCTTCAAAAATTCTTTTCTGATATAAATAGAAAACAATTAATTGTGCTAATACGTATATACATATGTACTATTTTTTTAAAAAAATTAAAGAACATAAAACCATGTGTAATTCTATCATAAGGCCAAACTAGATACAGAGTAAGAAAGAGACTGACATTCTCACCCAAAACTTGAATTGAAGCTGTGTCCTTCTGCTTACAATCTCTAAATTAGAGAAGTTCTTGTTTAGCATTTTGAACCTGTGGGGTTACAGAGAGAATATGTTAGGTATGTAAAGTCATGTTCATGGCCCCAAACAAGCCTTTAATGGATCCTTCTATTCATTCTTCTTGTTCAGTGTGCATTTACGGAAACACCAATTCCCACTTGCATAGTATGCATGCAAAGATCACCTTGGTTTCACAAGGATAATGAGGGTGGGAGGAAATTGAGGAGAGAACCCTCTGAGAAAGTAAGATGTCTGACCCAGTGTTCTGTTAGTACAGAAGAATGAGAATTGGAATTTTGGGTGAGGAAAGCAGGATACAAACAGATTAGTTGTTGTAAAAGAAGGCAGTGAGGATCTGGGCCCCAGTAGAAACACCACAACAGTAAGCTTCTTAATGCTCCTTTAGGTATAAATTTGAAAAACACAAAATAGGTCCATTTACAAGAAACAGTAAATAAAAGATAGTGCTGTTACAGAAAATTATAGAATCTCTTTCTAGTTGAAGGCATGCCATTATCTCTTAAAGATACCTGGCCCGGCACCTGTCTCTCACAAACATGGTCAAGCTGACTATGTTAAAGAGGTAGGGAGGTATAATTA
Source organism: Myodes glareolus (assembly GCF_982192425.1). Taxonomy (NCBI): domain Eukaryota; kingdom Metazoa; phylum Chordata; class Mammalia; order Rodentia; family Cricetidae; genus Myodes; species Myodes glareolus. Next base: position 43,979,835 of record NC_142030.1, on the reverse strand, counting down.
GTGCCTTGATGAAGTAATATACTGTTTTCTCTGAGAATTCTCATCTTTATTGCCATTCTTTGATCCACCATGATGTTCAACTGTGTCAGCCTGTTTGAGTATGATTAAGAAAGACAAAATTTCACCTTTCTTCTCTTCTGTTTCTGTGTTTTCCTTTTGGATGATAGCACCTGCACCTTGTGTCTGACCTCCATGCCTACTTAGTGCAAACTGTATGACTGTTTTTCCTTCGTTCCTCCTCAAGGTAGCTGCAGAGGTTTACAACTTGCCTGTTTGCAGAGTTTTTAAATTTTAACAAATTGTCCATGCACAAGTGTTTGAGTCTATTCTTAAAGTGGTCTAGTAATAAGACTAAGAATTCCAAGATGGTACTCTGAGGTCTCTGCACTCAGTACCTGAATTTACAAAAGATCAAAAGATAAAACTGGTTTTATTGAGTTGTCTGACAACCATGTGAAAGAATCTGACACTTGAAATAGTCCCACTTGCTCAGTCTACAAGAGATGTCTGTCTCAGCCATTCCAATCTGGTACCCAAAATCTGGAAGGTTCCTGGAGACATGCAGATGTATAGTTAATTCTGGAAACCAGGAAAAGCTGGTTTTTCTATCTAGAAAGGAATCATCACCATCATCATCATCGTCGTTGTTGTCATCATCATCGTCATTGTCATCACCATCATTTTCACCACCAGCAACAGCAGCAAGAGCAGAGTAAATCTACTCAGTGGCCAAGGGGCAGAGGAGTAATCAAAAAGCAAATCTTCTGCCAAGCCTTTTATGATCTGGGCTGTTTCCAGGAGATGCTATCCACACGGGAAGTGCATTTTCTCAGATCAATTAAGGCAATTGGCACAATTCTTGTGGGACTTCATATTCAGGAGATTCTAACTAGTGGCAAGTTGACATTAAAACCAGCCATCTTACTGGGTGGTACTGAGTAGGGGCCTTACAGCTCCAATACGGGAGCAACACATACCAGATTTCAAAGACTGAGGTTTGTTTTGTTTTGTGTGTTTGCTTTTAATTGGTTGATTGATTGATTGATTTCTTCCTGGCCACAGTTTCCCCTCTCTCCTCTCCTTGTCTCTGCGCAACTCCCCTCTATTTCCACTCCTCAGTTCACTCTTCCATTTCTGTTTGTAAAGGGCATGTCTCCCAAGAATATCAACAAAACATGGCATATCAAGTTGCAGTAAGACTAATCCCCCTGCCCCCCATGTAGGTAACCCAGTATGAGGAGTAGAAATAGATTCAAAAGTCTTTAAAAACAAACCTATTAGAATCACACCTGACTTCTCAAATACTGTATTTTTTTAAAAAAATATTTTTACTCCATTTTTATTGGATTATTTGTCCTTTCGATGAGCAATTTCTTGAGTTCATAAATGCCCCTGACCATAAGGATATGGATAAGGAAAATGTGATACATTTACACAATGGAGTACTACACAGTAGAAAAAAATAACGACATCTTGAATTTTGCAGGCAAATGGATAGAACTAGAAAACATCATTTTGAGTGAGGTAACCCAGATACAGAAAGACAATTATAACATGTACTCTCTCATAAGTGGCTTTAAGCATAAAGCAAAGCAAAGAAAACCAGCCCATAAATCACAATCCCAGAGAACCTAGACAACATTGAGGAGGACCCTAAGGGACACATACACAGATATAATCTACATGGGAAATAGAAAAAGAAAAGATCTTCTGAGTAAATTGAGAGCATGGGGACCTTGGAAGAGGGTTTAGAGAAGTGGATAGGTAGCGAGGGGAGCAGAGAAAAATATAGAGCTCAATAAAATTCAATAAAAATATTTTTACACTATTTTTATGCTTTGAATAGATTTGGTTAAATATAAGTAAAAGAATTACCTGTTACTTTTTACTTTGTCTTGTGACTACATGAAGAAAATATTATATTGGGGTTTGTTTACTCTCCTAATATATGGTACCAGTCCACCAATAAGAGGTTTGTTTGGTAAGTAATCTGAAAGGAATGGCAAAGAATTAGTTTGAAGATATATTAGTAGAGATTTTGTTTGATTAAAAAGCAATAGATGATATATCATGTAAAATGATAAGTAATATTTTTCATGAATCATGTGAGGGAAGCCATAAGTAAAAAATTTAGGGTAAAAGTGAATCAACTGGATATGAATAGAAAAAATTTGACTGCTGCCAGGCATCGTCTGTGACTGGTTTGGTGGTTCACCTGGTTGTCATCAGAGAGCCTTTATCCAGTGACTGACGGATTCAGAGACCAGTGGCCAAACATTGAGCCTGGCTTATGGATTTCTACTAAGGAGAGGGAGGAGGGGGTTTAGGAGCCAGGAAGGTCAGAGATATCTCAAGAAAATCCAGAGAAACAGCTAGTCTGGCTCATGGGAATTCATAGAGTCTAAACCAACAACCAGAGAACCTGCATGGAACTGACCTAGGCCCTCTTTATAAATATGACAATTGTGTAGTTTGGTTTATTTCTTGGAATCCTGCGAGTCCTACAATGGGAATGGGACCTGCTCCTGGTGCTTTGGCTGGCTCTTGGAAACCTACTCCTCATACTTGACTGCCTTGCTCAGCTTGAATACAGGGGTGGGTGCTTGGTCTTACAACAGTTTGATATGCCATGCTTTGCTGATAACCATGGATGGCCTGCCCCTTACTGCGTGAATATGGAGGAGGCATAGACAGAGCAGGTTGAGGGAGGGAGTGGAGAAAGAAGGATCAGAGGCTGTGGTAGGGTTGTAAAATAAATAAATTAATTTTTAAAAGGAAATATAAAAATAACATTTTCCTAACTGTTTCTGTGCAGTACGGGTGCCTATGAGATAACACTACTACTAACTGACTGTGATAAACCCCTAGAGAGGTGGTTCTCAACCTCTGAGGCTTGACCCCTATGCAGGTCAAATGACCCTTTCACAGGGATCACCTAAGACCATTGAAAACAGATATTTACATTAAAGTTCATGACAATAGCAGATTTATAGTAACGAAGAAGCAACAAAAATAATTGTATCACTGGAAGGGTCACTACAACATGAAGAACTGTATTAAAGGATGGTGTGGGAGAATTGTCTGTATTCTGTCAATCATATTTTAATAAAACACTGATTGGCCAGGCAGGCAGTATAGGCAGGTCAACCAGACAGGAAGTAGAGGCGGGGCAATGAGAATAGAATAAGGCTACAGAGGATGAAGGTCCCTCCGCCACTCCTGCGCAGACCACCGGAGAGGAAAGATGTAAGCTGCCCCGCTGGAAAAGGTACCAAGCCATATGGCTAACATAGATAATGATAATGGATTAATATAAGTTACAAGGACTAATAAGAAGCCTGACCTAATGGGCCAATCAGTTTATAATCTTATGGAGTCTTGTGTGTGATTTTCCTTGGGGTATGCCGACTGTGGGGTACCTGGTGGGACAGAAACCCCAACAAGCCTGCCCCTCATGCTACAAAAGGGTCCCAGCATTATGAAGGCTGAGGATGACTGCTGTGGAGGCTATTGACAGTGGAGTAGCATCTGAAGTGGTGAGCAAATGTAGTTCTCTATTGAAATGTGTTTCCACAATCATGAATACACAATTATTACTTAAGATTGTAACAAAGAGAGAAGAAAGCAATGTATCTAGGAGGCACCTCAGAGGAGGTTTGCTGAAGGACACAGTGAGGCATGTACACCAGTAAGGAATTGGGGTAGAGTAAGGCAGCTATGTGGGAGGCAGCACTAAGAACATAGCCTAGAGGAAGGCTTGGTACATGAGAGACAAGTGCACTAGTACAGAAATGCAGCAGAGGAATGCTTAGGTTTGGAGACAGCAGTGAAGGAAGAAAGTACCAGATACTGCCACATCTAATCCTTTTATTGCTTTTATTTCCCACTTCAAAATACATTCATTTAAATTTAGATGAAGTTATAGGATGTGATAGTACAGGTATCAGTAGATTCTGAGTCTGCCAACACTAGCAAGAAAATTGTACTGAATTATTTAACTGAGACTCTAAATAAAGAATATGAATTATGAAATTAAGGGTATTCCTTAAAACAAATATCACAAAGCATAACTATAATATAGAAAGTGAGGATAAAGGACACCAAGATATAAACATAAAATAGAGGAACAAAGGATAGGGATAAATGGATTTCAGATCCGAAGCATACAATAATATATCTATGTTTAAAGTCTGAGTGGATTAGTAGTCATACTGCATAACTGGGTTAAATACCCTGCTCAAAGTCAGAAATGTTAAAAAAGCAACATAATCTAAACAAAACACCAATAATCAATTCGAATGATGAAAAGCGAACAGAAGGAGAGAAGGGTCTACTTTTAGAAGTGTGCTTACCACACAGCAGTCATTCAATAAACGTTTCTGATTTCACAAGTTTATTTCTAGATGATAGATTTTTCTTTTGCTTCCCCATTATTAGGTTCTTTATCTTACACCCAGAGTGTTAAAACATAATGAAGAGAAATGCCTTAAGAAGCAGCAACTTTCTCTTTGGTACAAGGTCAGCATTTGGAGGCACAGGGAATAGGTATTAAATCATATCTATGTGACATTACTGAAATGTGGCTCATTTTCTCTGGCCCAGAGCTCAGCTTGAATACACAACAGGGTATCCACATAGTCCAGCTGCCATTGGCTATGCAATATGACAGAAGATGTTGTCTAGGAGAATCTGTGGGGAAGAGATTCTCAATACACTGGATGAACCTTGATAGAGATGCTTTGATATTTTGGAATGGTATACGAATATGTAATGACATGCATTTTTCACTGTGGTAAGTCTGTAATTTTCATAACATTCTGGAAAAAAGTCCCTTGAAGTAATTTTTCCTTCATCTATTTAATACCCAAGAACACAAAAATGTGTACACTCGTTAAGGCACAGTAAAATCGTTCATACATATCCATACTGTAGAAAGTTTAAATCACTTTAAGCACATTTATCCTTATTATTTTTTATAGTGATTTTTAAAACACTTTCCCTCCAAGTTTATGAAAAGTTCAATCTCTTTTCTGTGTGCACCTTAATGGTCAATGTCACACCCAAGAATCACCCTCCTATCTATCTGTGAACTATAATTTGAATTGCTACGTAAAGCTTCCTAAAATATGTATGTATATGAAATGAATCTGAATGGGGTCATATTGAGGGCAATAAATCCCCAAATAAACATTTTGTGTCACCAAGTAAAGCCTCCAGTGCCAGGAATGGGTTGTATATTGCTTAATTGTTGGGTCCCCTAACATCGTGGGCTATTGCCAAAGCTAAAGCTATTGATTGCTCTCCATAAACTGATACTGAGGCCCTGTTGTCAAAGATAACATTTCAATATCACATATAGAATGCATAGAAATTGAGCTGATGACTAACTAGATGTTTTCTCCCTATTGATTAGCATTCATGCTCCCCATGAGTTACTTTGCATGCTTCCAGAGGGATATGATAGTCAATATGACCACAAACCTCTGACTTACAAAGGTCACCCACCTGCAAGCCATGCTGGGCCAAGAGTGGCACAAATATTTTGGGAGTAACCAACTGCACACTGTTTGGATTTAAGGCCTACTCCATGAAATGGAACCCAAGCCTGATACTACTTAGATGACAAAAAATCTGACTAGATAAGGCTTTGGCCTAGGGGAAAACAAAATACTATTGCACTGCTAAAGCGGTGGTTCTCAATCTGTGGGCCATGACCTCTTTGGGGTCTCATAAAAGATATTCTGAATATCACTTATTTACATTATGATTCATAACAGTAGCTAAATTATTTATAAAGTTGAAATAAAATTATTTTATGATCGAGGATTACCACAAAAATGTATTAAAGGGTTGTAGAATTATGAAGGTTGAGAACCACTACATAGCTATAAAATTATTCCTAATAACATTTTGGCATACAGGTAAATAGATACTTTTCTCTGTCATCATCTGGACTTTTGCTTCATTTAACTTTCTGGGGACATTTTTGTTCTATTGGCCTTTTGATTATGTGTTTTAGTTTCCATTTCTATGTTTCTCTCTCTCTCTGTGTGTGTGTGTGTGTGTGTTTCTTTTTTTTACACTTATTTGCTTTTATTTTTGTTTTTTAAAGTTAGAATTTGGTATATGTGGAGACTGAGAGAGGTAGGGAGAATCTGGGGAAAGTTGGAGAAGGGATAAGCATGATTAGAATATAATGTCCAAAAATACTTTTATAATTAAAAAGGGCAAAAGTTATAAAAATAAAACCTCGCATGGACATAGAAAGTGATCATTTCTATCTATGCTGTAAATAATAGATAATTCTTTTTATGAAATTAAGTATTTTAAATTAAACAATTTATTATAAACTTCAAAAAATCAATATTTAATGTGCCCTTGGAACTTTCCATGCAATGTATTAGCATGGTTGTTTATATAAGGAGCCCAAATTTGGTTTAAGGAGGCCTTCTGTATGGGGACCAAGCATTCCAGATATGTTCTGATGATTAGCACACCCTATGGAATTATAGTTTGTTTTTTTGTCTTGGGTTTTACTTCAGTTCATTACAAGCAGTCTCTTGTAGAGAGAATGCCAAAAATAGGCTATGCAAACTTGGAGCCCAGCACTTCTACTTTCAATTAGAGGATCTCAGACCATTCACACTTTTCTTTCTTTTTTTTTTAATCTAAAGAAGTCATCACCCCTCCCTCTCAGCAGGTGCTTGTAAGGATGAAACAGATAATTCATGTAAAATGTTTAATGCAATCTTAACCTGTTCTCAAGTTGTGAGTATTTAATAATTTTCTTAAAATACCCAGATAACCTCAACCCCTTTTTACTTCAGGCTAGCAAATCCAGCACTTTCCTCTCAGATATTTCTAAGTATCCCTAAAGAAAGTCTACATGGCACTAAGTACTAGCTACTGTCAATTCCACACAAACCCAGAATGAATATCCCAAAAGTATTGAAGTATGGAAACATATACAGAAAATCATATTCATATGAAAATTTGAAAAGCCTAAGTAATTTAAGCAAAACTAATCTTCCCAATTACTGTTGCTTTTAGTATAACTATAGAATCTTAGCAAATGATATACTAGAAGAATCTGATTTCTTTTAGCCTTTCTCCTATTAAAACACTTACATTATAAAATCCTCATATTATTGGGCTATGATTTTATTTCTAGAATAAACTTATTCTCTGTGTAGTGGATATTGGACTGAGGAAAATGTACTTTCTGTCAGATTTGGGTTATCCAGTCTTGCGGAGTATATTATGTGATTGTGTATGTGTTCATCAAACAGTCCCCTTAAGAACACCATGCATGGATAAGAACAGACTGTACTAACACTGTCCTCATGCTATGAAACAATGGGAGAGGACTAAAGGATATTTGGAAAATACCTACAAAGCAGGTAAGAGCTTGAGATAGTTTCTGTACAATGTTGTTGGAGAGGTGACTGTTCTAGACATGAAATGGGCTGAAGAGGCCAGGCTTCCTGCTTTCTAGTTCTGGGCCTTTCTGTGGCTATGACCCTTTTGTTCATGCTGTCTTCTGGGTTTGGAGAAGGGTACTCCCATCACCTTTCAGGTCAAAATGAACACTCCAGATTGGTATAATCAACAGGAACAAATATTTTAATCACAAGAGAAGTTCCTCTTGTTGGAGACAGAAATATTTCTGAACTGCGAGCATTGCCAGTCTTTTTCTTGGTTGAGTACTCAATGCCATGCAGACTTGGGTCTAAATTCAGAGGGAAAACTGAGTTACAGTGCCTAGCAACCAACAGAAGGAAAGTGAAGGGGAAATTGAAGACCCACCTCTGCAGTTGGAAATGAGAGACAGAAGGAGCCAGAGGTCAGCATTGCTCCTGAGAAAGGTGAGCCCCTGCGGATGCTCTGAGGAGTCAATGCTATGGGTAAAGCTTGGAAAACTGTTTTAAGTTCTGTAGTAAGCTCCTCTTGCTTCCTGTCAGGATCAGATACTTCAGGGAAGAAAAAAAAAATGTGATTATTTCTTCCCTCGAAGTTCAGGGCTGGGCCTTTAGTGAAAATAAGATGTCCCTTCTGTCAGATTATAATTATCACTAGGTAAGATTTACAGAATTCCCTAGAGTGTGTCCACCTATATTAAATGTTTGTCTTTCCTGCTGTACAACTAAATCATCAATTAGAATACTTGTTCCCTTGGTCCCTTTTGTCTATCGAAAGTATATTCAGCATCTCATAATAGCCTAAAGATATTTTAAATATTAAAGTTGAAAGTTTAAACTTGTTCATGTTTTGGTCAAACTTTAAAAATCCCTGTAACAACTTTCTAGGGATACTAAAAACCAATACCTGACCACCCTTTAGAATTCATTGTAGGTATAAATATTACTTTAATTCATGGAAAATCTGTCTTATCTCAAGCACTTTGCATGTGCATTTAATACTAACAACTAGGTTTTTAAAGGGGCGATTTTGTTACTTCTTTAATACTCAAAGAAGATGCTGTTTTGGTTTTGCTTTGGTCTTCACTGAGTTTGTAGATCACTTGAGGAAAACCAAATGCTTTAGAATCCCAGAACAGCTTACATTGTGATAAATATTTCCCCATTGTATTTTCTCTTCTGTCAGTAAATTTGTGTATTATTTCATCCAAACTCTGTGGATTCATGCTCTGTATTTGTATTTTGATAAATATTGTTTATATGAACAGATTTCTGTTACATTGTAAACCTTATGTTTGGCAGGTAAAATAGATGTCAGAATCCCATGTACTTACTGGAGAATTGAACCTTTTTTGAGATGGCTTAGTTCATCTAACAGAGCTTTTCTCTTTAGTGGTGTTCTAATACTCAGTATTCACAATTAATGATAATTTCATTTTCAGCCACCCATTTATCTAATAATTATCAATGTTATTTGTACTCAGCAGTATGGCTTATAATTACTTTCCCAAAGAAACCTGTAATTACCTCACTTTTAGTTTGGTACTTGAATAATGTCAGGAGTTTTGCCACATTTAACAGGAATACTTCTCCATTTTGCTTGATTGATAATTATTTTTAGTATGACTATGGAGTTTTGACTACGTCGTTAAAAAACACTCTATGATCTCTTTTTACCTTTCTCGTAAATCTCAGATATTCTCTGGACCAAGAACTCCTTTTTTTAGTATGCATAGCCCCACGTTGTAAATAGCATCTATTGAACCAGAGGAAACCTGTGATGTCTGATATGTGTGAGTATTCCAGTATTCCCCAAGTATCAATGATG